>NC_133430.1:1678676-2033692 GCF_011762505.2 Arvicanthis niloticus | reverse complement strand
AGCACCTACATCCAACTCTGCTTCTCAACTGTTGAAGCAATGTGGCAGTTGCCTCAAGTCCCTTTCCATGATGACTGTACCCTCTGAATGACTAAATAACCCCTCCTTCTCTAAGTTGATCTTGTCACAGTGAAAGGGTTAAAAATTTTTCAATACTCCTACAGGCAGAGCAGAACCAAGAGTGCAGGTCAGCTTGGTCGTGAGCTCTGTGTTTCAGGAACTTGGCTGACCACAAGATAGATAGTTGATTATGAATAGGCTCTCAGAGAATAGCCTATACAAAATGTTCCCCATGACTGTTCCTTGGACCCTGTCACAAACTGAATAATGGGCTGGGACTTTCCACAGGTACTCTCCAATAACCCTCCTTTACTCCCCCTGGGTTGTGGTTTCCCCCCTGAGTTGTGGTTTTTGGCTTTAAAATCTCTCTAAAGCCCCAGGGTCAGACCCACTGCCCCTGCGTAGGTCATGGGTCTTGACCTCAACATGTTGATCGAAATATACCTCTTGCTGATTGCATCAAGTTCAGTGTCTTGTGAGTAAATGGGTGGCCAAGAATTCCTGAGGCTTGGATGAGGTCCTCCCTTCATGGGGCGTTACAACAGCAGTTGAGAAAGGTGACACAGCAGGTTAATGACTCCTGTCTGAGGATCTATTCACCTATCAGAAAGAGAGCCATGGAGTAAGTACATTACACAGGGCAGGCGAGACCCAAGTAACTGATGTTGTGAAGGGCTTTGCAACAAATGTAACAGAATGTGTCGAGCAAATGGAAGACTACCACGAGCATCAGTCATGTTGTTGATCTCTCTTCACTGCCCTTCCTAATGGGAAGCCCGCATGAGGACTCACACTTGTGGAATCCCTTTGAGGAAGGAAATAAGGAGCATATGACCTGCTCTTTCAAACCTTGATCTAATGCCATGGAAACATGTTCTTCAGCTTCATTTCTATGAAAATATCGCTGTAGTTCCCTGAGCATGTGCCCCGAGAAGTCTACAGTCTATCACAAGGATACCTGCACATTCGTGATTATGGCCATTCTGTCCGAAATAACAAGTAGATAGAATCATCTAGACATCCTTCAGCAATGGATGGCTAAGGGAAATGTGGTACATGCCACGATGCCACTTTATTCTGCTGTAAAGAAAAGCAAATATTCGGAAGTAGATGAAATATAAATACTATATTAAATGATGTCACCCAGGCTCAAAGAGACAAACAGTACTTGTTTTCTCTCATTTGTGAAGCCTACCTTCTAATTTTAATGTGTGTGTTTTCTGTGGGGGTAAATGTGGGAGAGGTTAGGAAATTAGAAGGGTTCACTCAAGGTAGTAAAAGAAATTGCAAGGAAGGGAGAGAGAGGGCCATGTTGTGGTTTGAATAGGAACGGCCCCCATAGGCTCATATGTTTGAACACTTGGTCATGAGGGAGGAACACTACCTGAGAGGCATTGGGAGGTGTGGACTTATTGGAGTAGGTGTGGCCTTGTTGGAGTAGGTGTGGCCTTGTTGGACTAGGTGTGGCTTGTTGGACTAGGTGTGGCCTTGTTGGACTAGGTGTGGCTTGTTGGACTAGGTGTGGTCTTGGAGGAGGTGTGGCCTTGGAGGAGGTGTGGTCTTGTTGGATTAGGTATGGCTTTGTTGAAGGAGGTGTGGCCTTGTTGGATTAGGTGTGGCCTTGTTGGAGGAGGTGTGGCCTTGTTGGATTAGGTGTGGCCTTGTTGGAGGAGGTGTGGCCTTGTTGGAGGAGGTGTGGCCTTGTTCAAGGAAGAGTGTTGTTGGGGGTGGGCTTTGAGGTTTTAAGAGCCCAAGCCAGGCCCAGTAGGTCTCTCTTACCGCTCTCTGCCAATCTAGGTGTAAAACTCTCAGCTCCTTCTCCAGCACCATGTCTGCCTGCATGCCACCATGCTTCCCGTGATGACGGTAATGGACAAAACCTCTAAACTGTAAGAAGCCCCAGTTAAATGCTTTCCTTTTAAAAAGTTGCCATGGTCCAAGTGTCTGCTCACAGCAAGAGAATGTTGACTAAGAGGAGCCATGATACAGACACCATGTGAAAGTGGGAAGTGGATTACTAGGAAAGGAAGAATGCAAGTGGGTGGCGGAAGAGACAGGAGGGGAGACGGGGAGAAGAGGGCTGACCAAGTATATACAAAGTATATACACAGATGCCCTAGGGAGACTGTCACTTTGAATGTTACTTTACAAAAGGGGTGTCTCTATCATTGAGTCAAAGACTTTAGAAGTTATATTTGCCTATCAATAATTAACACCTGAGGGGATAGGTACAGGTCAAACTATAACATCATTAAATATATAAAATGGGGCAAATAACCTGATCCACTCAAACAACAGTGAACTTCCCACTGACTCACAGGGCCTCTCTGCTCACACAAAGGGACCTCCCTTATTTCTCCTGGTACCTAGCCATCCCTCTAGCCCTTTAATAAAATGGTCTGAACATTTGTACACAGCATAGCTTCGAGGACAGTGTTCACATTGGGGGAAGGCTTGGCAGAAAAGATCCAGGAAGGGCATGGCAACTTCCATCTTAATGCCAGGAAAACTCCTGAAGGTTTCCCACATTGTATTAACATTTTTTGACTCTCTTCTTTTTTCCCAATACAAAGGCAAGTTTTTAGATCCATGTTCTAAAAATGTTGCACCTGGTATTTTTCGTATTGTAAAAGTCATTTGGCATATGTATGCAGATTAAGATCCTCACCATCTTAATGAGAAAGCTACTAAATTTATTGAAAAATCTATTGTCTGCTACCATTCACTTTAATTTAGGATGGAAACCCTAAAAGTGTTTAGGATCATTCATCTTTAAAAACGTTAAAAACATATGAAGTAAGATAGCCCAGGAGACTATTTAAGACAGTAATTTTACTACATAAGAAGTTACTAGAAATAAAATGTGTGGCCATGTGACTACACACACACACACACACACACACACACATACACACACACACTTTATACTTACATGTAAACGCTGTGTAAATATAATTATGAATTTTTCTTTTGGGAAAAAAATAAATAGATTCACGATGTAGCAAGCCTTTGATTAAAAACTTCCTGAGGCATTGGCTTTCATGTGTGATGGGCCATGAATCACCTGCCTCAAAATACCTGGGGATTTGTGTGTGTGTGTGTGTGTGTGTGTGTTCTTAAAAAGCAAATCCTAGAGTTTTAAATTCCCAGAGTACCTAACTGGATAGGTTTTGAATATCTATATTTGAAACTCAGCAATCAGCATATATGTTTGTCCAGCTGGGTTTGAAAACCACTATGTATTAAAGTATGTTTGCCCAGTCCTAAGACATGAGAAGGCATGTGATCCACAACAACAGTGACCATGGCTATGACCACTGAGCTACTGTTTCATTCTAGGCCTGTGCAAGGTATCTCCCCAAATCACCTTGGATAAAATACATAGTTATTGAGAACCTAGAATTGATTTGATCTCAAGGTTGTCTACCTGAAATTGAAAGTGGGGTCTTTAACTTTAGAAGGATGCTTTTAAGCTGAGTAGTGTATGATCTGTCCTTTGAGAGTGGGCCTTAGGTTCTTCATTCTTGTCTTCTGCTATCATCAGGGGTGGGATGGAAATCCTATGGTACCCCTATCATTGACACGGGCAGAGATCAAAATGCAAACTCAGGAGGAAAGTTTCTATTGATTGTGTGTTGCTTTAGGGACATGTGGATGGAGGGATAGAGGGAGGGAAAGCAGATTTATGACAGAAAAATCTCTCAAATGTATAGTTAAGAAACAACACTGAAAATAATAGAAAGTATGCTGTTAAAACACTAAAGAGTGGGATGCAGTTTTGACATGGGAGCTAATTGTCTGTCCTTAGCTGTGTTCTGGATTCTTTTGTGGTGTTGATCGTGAGTATAATAAATGCCTCAGAATACAGCAAAGAAAGAGGGAGCTAGGCAGACAGAGATAGCTACTCCTCAGCTTAAAATTGCTGTGTCCCAGTAAGCCCGATGTAAGCTGAAAATATTGTGAATTTAAAATTCACGGAAACACCAAACCCACCCATTATTTCAGCTTAACGGCACAGTTCATTGTAGATTATTGGGTTTGTTTGCCATCTGAGGCCAGCACTGGGGGCACAGTGCCGTGCTTCATCACTGGCATGGAGAAAGATCAGAAATCAAAGATGCCCCCACTCTGATGTAAAAACATTGTTCTCTGAACTTCAGCAAGTCAGACACTATGGATAACGGCCATGTGTAAAGAGACTTGTTTACGTTACTCATGTTGCTATGCAACGGTGCTGATAGTTTGTCAGAATTCTCCTTCGTTGTATGTATGCATAAGGCAGAGTAATTTCTAATCTTTTCTTCCATTAGTTTATTATTCACTTTGCATTCTAATATCAGCCACCCTCCCAGTCCCCCCTCACACTGGCCCTCCCCTCACCTCTCCCTTTCTACTCTGAGAAGGGGGAAGACCCCCTGGGTGTCCCTCCTCTCTGGCACATCAAGTCACTGCAGAACTAGGCACATCCTCTTCCACTGAGACCAGACAAGGCAACCCAGTTAAGGGAACAGGATCCACAGGCAGGCAACAGATTCAGGGACAGCCCCTGCTCCAGTTGTTGGGGGACCCACATAAAGACGAAGCTGGTCATATGTTCAGGAACCTAGGTCTAGCCCATGCTCACTCTTTGGTTGGTGGTTCAGTCTCTGGGAGCCCCAAGTGTCCAGGTTGGTTGATCTGTTGGTCTTGCTATGGAGTTCCTATCCTCTTTGGATCTCTCAATCCTTCCCCCAACTCTTCCACAAGACTCCCTGTGTTCCATCTAATGTTTGGCTACGGATTGCTGTAATTTCCAGTTCTTAAGTGTAGGCTATATCCCAAAGACCAATTCAGGCCATAATCCTTATGATCTTAGTGTAGAAACCAGCTTGTCAAAGGCCACTTTTATCAGTGATAGAGAGGAGCTAGCGTCCCTATATCTTTCTCAGTTACTCTATTAAACACGTGGAAGTTTTAGGTCTAAGACTTTGCCACTACCTGCCATCCTCAAATGTGATGCAGAAGAGCTGGAGAATAGATACAACCACCACACCTCAGTTTGCTCTGCAAACCCGGCACTCAGGTGTATTTATTTTAAAGAGTGTTGGCAAGTCTGAGTCTCAAGAATGTTTGTTGCCAGAGCCTTTGAGGTTGTAAATTTAGAGTTTTCAGTCTGTGTGGTTCTGAGGGTCCCCTGCATTCTTCTGTATTGATGTTATGAGTATATCTGTAAAAACTTGAATTTTAACATTACTTGAAGACCATTACAACCTATAGGTCCTGAACCATTTATCCCCCATGAACCAGAAGTGAGAAATGTCTAATAATCAATGTTTCCAAGATTCTCCGCCAATGAAATCATAGCTAAATTTTAAGGAGATTCGAACAGCCATTCTCTACCTATCCACACAGCTTCATGCTGTTGAGACATCATTGAATAGTGGCTGGTCATTTGCTCAGAAAACTCACATTCACCACATACTATGAACCTACTACTAGTATAAATACTTAGATTCCCAAGGGAGTAAGACACAGGTAGAGACCCATTGAATGGTCCAGCTTTCATTATGAATGCTCTCATTTCTTACCTGGGCATTTTAGATTAGCCCATATTGTTCTACAAGTCACAGGCTGCTAAACAGAATCACCGTTCCGCTCACAAATGAGGTTTTCACACATGGGCCAAGTGGGCTTTAACATTATTGAATTCTGTATAAGAGCCACCATGCGCTGTCTAGGAGACAGAATCCTGTCGAATTTCTTCCGGTTTTGCACATCCTCGGTTTTGTTCCTGCTTGCCTGCCTAGCCCCTGACAGTGTTTTGGGTGTGTGGTTCCTTATGGTGCACTGGTCTCTCATGTCCATCTGGAATTGCTGCTCTAATATCTTTCTGTAGCTTAAAGTGCTCAGGTGCTCTGAGCATATTCTGAGCTGTTTGAATGATCATGAGGAACCAACACACAAGGATGTTCACACGTGAAGGTTTTGAAGCCAAAAAGGCCAGCAACTGGCTTAGTAATTGTTAAGGTGATTTTAAAACTGCCAGATTTGCAGGCATCTAGTAAAGCGAATGCCTTTTGTTCACATGAACACTGCCATGCCATGGACCCAACGCCTCAGCCACACGGGAATGACAAGTTTTCCCTGGGTGAGGCCTGGAGGAATGGCGAAGCCTTCCTCAGGTCTGAGTGTGAATGTTGGCAGTGTGTGTAGAACATGACCACCATAGCTTTCTCTCCCTGGAGGTTTACAGCCTGAAGACTATTCTGCTACAGAGGCAGCTCTTACTGAGATCAGCTAACCCCGGCTTCTTCTTCAGCTATACCATAAATCCTGCTTCTTGACTATCTGTAAGCAACAACCCACCTCCCCACACAACTGTATGTCATAGACAAGCTGTGCTTCTGGGATACTGAGACTTCTCTGAGAGCCTAGACCACCTGATCTCAGCGCGCGCGCGCGCGCGCGGGCGTGTGTGTGTGTGTGTGTGTGTGTGTGTGTGTGTGTGTGTGTGACAGAGAGAGAGAGAGACAGAGAGACACACAGAGAGCTTTCTTTATTCTCTTGGCGTTCCTAGGCAGGGTTCCAGTACCTAAGTTCTGTGAGGACCCAGCAATGATTCATGGGAAAATCAAGCCAATTTGTTGGTGTTGGTAAAATTGTACCTGGTGGCTTCAGGGGAATGAGGTCTTGCATTTATTTTGGGTGGAAAGCCTTGTCTCTCATTCCTTTCGTGTATTGCCTACTGTACTGTCTGAGCTCCCACGTTCCTGTTCTTCTGAAGAGAAGCTCGGGCCCTCTCTTTTTTAAGCCCTCACTGTTCGTTTGGTCCCACCCATCTCTCTGTTTCCATCTCACAAAGTTCATTTCACTTTCTTGCCAATCTCCCTCTCCGAATCCATCACAACCATAGTCAATGCCACTCATCCATGTACTAAACATTTATTGATTTATTTATTAAACACACAGCCCCCCCCCCCCCCCCGCTCCAGGCATTCCCAGTTTAGCATCTAATTGCATATTGTGTTGTAGAGTTTAATGCTAGCTGTGCCTTAGTCATCTCTTTAGCAAAAGGGGCATCTTCTACAGCTGAGGCTACAGTTAGCCACATGGTGCCCCGTGCAAACCTTAAATTGTCATTCATTTAGGTTAAAGCGCAGACAGTTCTCGGTTGTCAAATGCCTTTTAGAACAGGGTGAATATTCTCATCTTCTGGCTAACCAGGGTTCAGTTCAGGGCCCACATTGTAAGTCTAATATACGGACAGACGGTCAAATCCTTGTTATACTCTCAGTTTTTACTAGAGTGATACTATAATGTCTCCCCAGTCTGAACACGTGTGAGCATTAGAAGAGACGTATTCCAGGACAACAGGTGTTACCGGGACAGTTACAGGCAAACTGATGTACTATCTCCAACAACAACAACAACAAAAAAGAAGAATAATCACTTTTACACCAACCAATTAAGGCAGCAGTTCTCAATCTGTGGCTCGAGGCCCCTTTGGGAGTCACATATCAGACATCATGCATATCAGATATTTACATTACAATTCATAACAGTAGTTAAAATAATAATTATGAAGTAGCAACAAAATAATTTTATGGTTGGGGGTCACCACAACATGAGGAACTGTATTAAAGCCTCATAGCATTGAAAAGGCTGAGAACCAGTGAATTAAGATGTCAACCCTACTTACTCTCTGACTACACAGGACAAAGGAAGACGTGCTGCCTCCCAGATGAGGTCATCCAAAAGACCCTTTCAGTGCTCACACGATTAAATTCAGACTCATACCCTAAGATGGTCAGTGTGTTTCTGGTTCTCCAAGCCCTTTGGTGTTAATGTGAAGACTTCCTAAAGTATGTCTCCCTTACCCAATGAGAGGCTATCACATTGTAAGCCCTCCCACTTGTCACCATTAGCATTTAATATCTCAACGCTCATGAAGAGAAGGAACTGACCCTGCTGCAGCATGAGCCCTGGAGAGAACTAATGTTTTCTTTCATCCTAGGAATAGATGGTCATCCCTGGGTGATCATTTGATAAATACTAGTTACATATGTGCCTATGAGGATAGGGTAGCGGACATCTTTCCACACCATGCAGCTGACAGAAGGGGACTAGAACTGCATGGAATCTAAAATACCAGTTTTCAATGCCAATTTGATGCTCCACTTTGTGGTGTTATTAAAGACTCAGAAGGAGGGAAAGAAGGTCACCTGTTTTCCTGGACGCCTCTTTAAAATCAAGATCCAGTTGGGCTTAAATCCTGAGTCCTTTGAAAAAAGTTTTACTCCCCAAAATCTTTAAAACAGATGCAAATGTTGCAATAGTTTTTCAGGAGTTTCCCATCTATTTGGGAACACGCCACAAATATTCTTGAACCCGAGTCTTTTTAGACTATGGCACTCGTATAGGGCACCGTTGCACAAGGTCCCTCTGTGTTTATGCCTATATGCGTATCATTGTCTTCGTGCAAATAGATGCACACAAACACCTTTTATCTCTATAAAGAAAGCTCGGGTCTATTCATAGGAAAATAGTTGGGTCAGGCTTTCTGGGTTTTTTGTTTGTGCGCTGCAGGGTGCCTCATAGCACCGCAGGGGCAGGCATCCAATGTCATGCCAGCCACCTACAGCATGCAGGGTGCCAGAGGCACTGATGAGTGCACTAATTAGAGGGTGTCAGAGAGGAGGAGAGAAAGAAGGGACAAAAAAAATCCATGAAGATGGAAAATAGAGGGGGGTGGGCTTCTCATTTTCATTTATGGGAATTCTATGTGTTTGGACTGTGCTCACTTCAGATAGTGTTCTCAGGTTCCACAGTTGATGGAGAAGAAACAAACCGGAGGGAATGGATGGATTCTCTTCTGGGGTTTAGCCATCTGCTTGTGTGAGCAACTTTTCTCTGCTCTGATCCATACTTCATGATGACACTCCTACACCCTGCCAGCCACTGCCAGCACACTGCATGTTCAAGAACCTTCTTGAAGATTTCCCCCAGTGTCACCAAGCTGTTCCACACCATCCAGACTGGTTGTCTTCCTGAGGGCTGTGTGTAGCTTTGTTTCTCACAGACACGCCCACCTCATCACTGATGAAGTACCGGCATCGTCATTGTCAGAGATGTTAGATTATAATCACTCGGGACTTAGAAGGTTCCAGACCTTTTTACCCCTGGATCTCACTCTGACTTTTCTTTCTAACCTACAGTTATCGTTTCCTTCTTTTCCCAACTTTGTGGAAAATAAAATTGAGCAGGCACTTTAAAAATATCAACGCTAGAGTCCTGCTTAGACCAGTAACATCACAGCCAGCACAGGGGTAACAGGCACTGGTCCCTTAAAACCATACTTAGATGACTTCAGACCTCAGGCTGTGTCCTGGGCAGGTGACTCCTGGGCTCACGTGTAATTCCTCTTACTTACATTTCAGGACTGAAACACCCAGGGTGCAAAGTTTAAAGAGACAATCCCTCCTGAGCACTAGTCCTGGCCCAACAGCTATTTGACCTTCATGGAAGGTCACCTGAGTTCCCTTGGATAGACATGGGAGGTCACCTGAGTTCCCTTGCATAGAAACCATTTATGTCCTTGGCTATCTCCTCCTCCAATGAGCTTAAACAGTAATTCTCTATTTTAAGGAACCAGGAGACACCCTTTTAAATTGCCTCCAGAGCTAATTTCAAACATTGTTTTCTTCCCTTTAGAGGCACAATATTTTTACTGAAATACTTGATCTTAATTTTACTTTACTTTTTCCAAATGTGGTTTCCTCCCACAAAAGACCAAGTCCCCAAATTCTCATTCTATTTTTGAAAAAATACCAAGGGCTCTGTGTACCACACTGACAACCATAAGCCACCTTTGTGTGGAGACTTGCTTGGCTCTCGAAAAGATTCAGGGATAGCATATATTCCACGGGACTATTGGGGACCCAGGTGTCACTGTAGCCATCTCTCCTCTTTCCTCTACTTATTCATAGCTGTCACCTACATCAGAAGGCATTGCACCTACTAGAAGTGAATATATTTGAAACTCCTTCAGGAGCCTGCCTTCAGACTTCCTGATTCCAAATCTCCCTCTCCCTGTCCTGCTCACTTACCCTTCAGCTGGGATTTCTACACCTCCCTCTTCCTCTCCCTCCCTCCCTCTGTCTCCCTCCTTCTGCCCTCCAAGCCTCTTCCTCCCCGTCTCTTCCTGCCCATGGATAACTCCGCCTGTTTGCTGAACTACCATTGCTCTCTCATGACTCTTTATCTTGCATAGGTCCTTTCCTTCTGAACCGGTTCTGTAACTGTCGGTCATCAGAGTCCTTCGCACCCACCTAACTGTCCTTTCAAATAGGAAACACTCTTCGGACCCTCCAAGCAAGGAAACTCTCATTTCTGAGATCCATTATTCCAGATGGATGACACTCACTGTGACCACGTGTGTATGATAGGTCCTTGCTCCCCTTCATGAAACACTTGAGGACTAGAACCACTTTCTCTATGATCTTTAGCCCAAGTAGTGTTTTGCCTCTATTTGTGTCTGTGTACCATGTGCATGCAGTGCCCATAGAGTCCAGAAGAGGGCGTCAGGTCCCCCTGGGATTAGCATTACAGACAGTTGTCGGCGAGCTGCCTTAAGAGTGGTAGGAATGGAACTGGGTCCTCTGGAAGTGAAGTCAGTGCTCTTAACTGGTGAGCTATCTCTGTAGACCCTCACCTTGTTTTCTGAGATAGGGTTTATCATGAGTCTGAAACTTGCTAAGAAGGCTAAGCTAACCGGCTACCCAGGGATTCAGCTTTCTCCCCAGTGCTAAAATCATCATCATGTGCTGCCATACCCCGTTGTGCATGGTAGAGATTGAACTCAAGGCTTGCAAGGCAAGCATTTTATCAACAGAGGTTTCTCCCCAGCCTCTCCAAAGGATGCCTGTAAGTGAGAGAATAGCGTAGCAATGGTACTGACTAAGGCCTTTGGGAGTAAGCTGCTACAAATCACATACATCAGCACCACTACTTGCTAGTTACAAGAATTCAGGCAAGTTTCTTGAACTTTCTCTACCACAGTTTTCTTCCTTAAATTATTTGTATTGACTTAAAGGGCCATCTTATACTGTGCAAAGAGTAAGTGAGCTGGGGCTGGGGAGATGAATCAGTGGGTAAAGTTCCTCCTATGCAAGCATAAGGACCCAGCATAAATGTAAAAGTCAGCATGTACCTGTAATCCCAGCACTGGGGGGTGGGGAGATGAAAGGCTCCCGGGCTGACTGGCAGTCAGTCTAGCCAATCAATGAGCCCCAGGTTCAATAAGAGATCCTGTCTCAAAACAATAAGATGGAGAATGGTGGATAAGAAACATCTACTATCAACCTTTGCCCTGACATACATCTGCACACGTGCATACACATACACACACACATGCACACACACATGCATAGACAAAGACACACAGAGACACACACACACAGACATGCATACACACATATGTACAGACACACACAGAGTGACACAGAGACACACAGACACACACACTGTCACAGACACACAGACATATACACACATGCACACACATACATACATATGCACACATGTACACACATGCATATGCACATACATGCACAGACACAGACACACAGAGACACACAGAGACACACAAACACACAGACACATACAGACACACGCACACATGCACACATGAATATGCACACATGCACACATGCACGCATGCACACACATGCACATGCATATGCACACACATGCACAGACACAGACACACAGACACACAAACACACAGACACCTAAGACACACACAGACACAAACACAAACACAAACACACATAGTCATACACACAGGCACACACACATGCACACATGCATATGCACATACATGCACAGACACAGACACACAGAGACACACAAACACACAGACACATACAGACACACACACATGCACACATGAATATGCACACATGCACACATGCACGCATGCACACACATGCACATGCATATGCACACACATGCACAGACACAGACACACAAACACACAGATACCTAAGACACACACAGACACAAACACAAACACAAACACACATAGTCATACACACAGGCACACACACATGCACACATGCATATGCACATACATGCACAGACACAGACACACAGAGACACACAAACACACAGACACATACAGACACACGCACACATGCACACATGAATATGCACACATGCACACACGCATGCATGCATACACATGCACATGCATATGCACACACATGCACAGACACAGACACACATACACACAGACACACAACACAGACACCTAAGACACACAGACACAAACACACATAGTCATGCACACAGGCACACACACATGCACACATGCATATGCACGCATACACACACACAGATTGGGCTGGGGATGCAGCTCTGTGGTGATGCGCATGCCTAGTATGTTTAAAACTCTGGGTTTGATCCCCAGTATCCTCTCCCAACAAAGTTAAACCATTTCCCATCCTTGAGATTTAAACACTCTGTGAAAGTACTTTCTCCCTCTATGCCCAACAAGGTAAAGGACTTGGCAATACTGATACATACATGAATAGCAAACATTCAACCCACATTCAATCACTTCTCACTACATCACTGGTGTTCCATCACCAGTTCCTTCTACAACTCCCCCATAGAAAGATCCTAAAGAAAGCCTAGGACTATGACAGCTGTCCCTGTTCCTGTTTCCCGGCACCGAGCACCTCATGGACACCAACTCTTGGTTAGGCCCAACACTCTGGAAACCCCGCTGTCTTCTATTTGTTACAGTGAGCATGCCCTTCCAGATGCAGCCCAGATGTTAACTTCTCACTGAAACTTAAGAAGGAAAAATCTAACCACATACAAATTTCTTATTCTAAATGGCCTGTGAGCTAACCTCAAAGGCCCTGCCTCTCGCTCCCCACAGGCCCCTCCTTCCTTCCTTGCTTGCTTTCCTTTATTTCTCCACTTTCTCCTTCTCCTTTCTTTGTGCTAGCTTCTTAAAGCACACGTAAAAGCCGTGTCCTGGGACTCTGGTGAGTACAAAATGCACACATCACACCATTTAGCTGGAGGAAGTAGGTGCTCTAAGATTTGGAGAGGATCAGAAATAGAGGGTATTACTGCTGTGATCCCACCTGTGTTCCTGGCTTTATCTGGTTTTATGGACATCAACTGGAATCTCACTTCCTTTGTTAACAGCACTCATGTGTTTCATCTTTACAATAGTTTCATTTCTGTTGTGAAAAACTACACTGTCAGCAGCTTTGGGGAGAAAGAGTTCATTTTGGCAACAATTCCAGGCTGTAGTCCATCATGGCAGAGGAGTCAGGGCAGTAGGAACTTGAAACAGCTAGTCACATCATGTCTACAGTCAAGAGCAGAGAGAAATGCAAGCTTGCTTTATTTCTATACTTAGGGAATGGCGCCACCCATGATAGGCTGGGTCTCTCGTCTTCCATTAACTAATGTGATCAAGACAAATGCCCACAGACCAACCTGACCCATGCAATCCTTTGCTGAGACTCTCTTCCCAGATAACTCCTGACTATAACAATGAAAACATAGTCTTGACAGGCAGAGGCATGTCTTAATCACTGTAAAACCTTCTAGTGTAGAAATACTACATTTATAATGTTTTTCAAATTTTCATCATGTGTCCTAGTTAAGAAATATGAATCTCACTTAACTTTGACAGTAGTAGAGAGAACATAGTGACTTTTTTTTTTTTTATGATCTGGATGTCTCCACTAAAATAAAGATTTAGTGTTAAGACTGAAAAACAGAGACCTCTGTTCTCCATGTGAGCTGACAGCTGTCATTAAATCCATTTGTATCTGCTTTGATTTTTAACATATTCCACATCGGCACAAACCCTGCCACCTCTTCCTCCAATGAGTCATCTGAATTTACACACTTGAAGCCTTGTATTGAGCCACTGGTTGTACAGCCTCACTAGTACACTGGCTTAGGAATCAGAGCATCACCAAATGGCGTGTAAATTGCCTGAGAAAACTGACTTCCCTACCTGCCAAAAAGGAGAACATGTTGCCCTTGGAGCAAGTTTTACAGTGTAGTATCCCCTGCAGGCTGTTACACATGTAGAACTCAAGTGTGTTTAAAATGTGTTCATACAGACAAGTGTGTTGGTGCTCACTGTCCCTCATGCTCAGCCTAGTTTGGTGCCATAGGAAGGTGCTCCCGAGTTCTCTGGATCCACTTGGATCTGTTCCATGGGAGCACCACAGGAGCACGGAGGGGCGGAGAATGACTTGAGTGAGTAATTCCTCTCTGTTTCCATGTCTTCACCATGACGTCCATCAGCTGCTTTAACATGGCTTCCTCTGGCCTTAGGAAACCCTTCTCCAGCTTACCTGTGGGCACCTAGGGTTGGAAGGCCACTAACTGTGATCTCCTCAGCTGTGAGCCCATTTTCGTAAATACTCTCTGACTCAAACTTAACTCCAGTTCTCGAATTTGGGTCTGTCACCTGTCTCCTAAATACCAGCTGACTCATCCCAAGAGAGTCTGTGGCTCCATCACTTGAAGTAATTTAACCATCAAGGTCAACTAGCTATCCAAAAGGCACTTGGGGGAGGTCACTCAGTCTTCCCAAATTCAAATAGATTCTAATTAAAGACCCTACCAGAACTCTCAAGGAAATGTCTAAAGAAGAGAAAACTTTCCTCTCTGAGTGGTCTCACCAGACTACTGTTTCTTCTTAAAATTGCACCCAAGGAAAAGCTGCTGGTATGTAGGGCATGTAGTAGGTACTAAAGAATGATTGTCCCAACCGAGAAGCCGGAAGCCAGCAGCACAGTTTGCCATAGGAAGCTAGCAGCACATGACTCAACAGTGGCAGCTGTCATTCTTCAGGACTGAGAAGATGGCTGCAAAGCAGAGCCTTCTTTCTGACCTTAATTATGTGGCTGCATCTTTGTGGGCTCTTAGTCTCATAGGCATAGATACAAAAATTACCCAGTAATCTGGAAGCTTAGAAGGAAAAAAAAAAGGAAAGAAAGAAACAGAAAAAAATGGCAGTAATTAGATGACAAAAAAACTATATTCAAATAAAATTAAGGGTTTGACTTAAAGCCATGGGGGGCATCTCCCTTTGTTTCATCCTCTACAGCATTTAAAGGAGAATGAGACAGAGTAAGCATTCTGGAAGAATCTGAACACTGACAATTGGTCCCATCCAGACAGAGAGGACAGTCGGTCCAAGGTCCCCTGTGTGCCCAGCACCGTCTATTTTGGCACCATTTCCATACCTCATACAAATGATGCAGGGAAGTTGTTCAAGATCCAGGAAAAAAGAAGAACTTCCGAGTTTGCTCCTGACTTAGTCAAGAGTCTCTATCACTGTAATAAAACACCAAGACCAAAAGCAACTTGATTAAGAAAGGTTTTATGTCAGCTTATAACTCTCAGGTCACACTGTGCTGAGGAAAAACAGTGGAAACTCAAGGCAGGTATCTGGAGTCAGGAACTGAGGCAGCGGCCATGGAGAAACGGGCTTATTGGCTTGCTCACCATGGCTTGCTCAACCTGCTTTCTTATTGCACCCAGGACCACCAGCCCAGGGGTGGGACCACACCCAGTGAGCTGGACAGTTTCATGTTAATCGTTAATCAAGAATAGGCACTACAGGCTTGCCCACAAGCCAGTCTGGTGGGGCCATTTTCTCCACTGAGGTCTGCTCTTCCAAACTGACTCTAGTTTGTGTGGACAAACACTAACCAGCACAAGCTGCAATGTTCACACATAGCACCTGTCGTAGCCTGAGCAAAATGTTGAGGCCTGGGCTGCCCCACGTTTAGCGGCCACTGTATCCCAGCCCAAGCTGCCACTCCTGTCTGCAGGTTGGGGTTCAGCAAGAGAGAGAGTGAGGACGGACTCAAATGGAGAACAGACAGAGTGTGATTCAATCCCGTTTATTCTTCAGTCTCTCTTCCTGGTCCAAGTCCCAAGTCTAGCTGTACTCTCTAAAGAGTCTCCCTAAAGAGTATATCTCTCTGCCGTCTGCCTCTGCCTTTTATATGTCTCACTTCTAAGCCATGCCTCTAAGTCACACCTTTAATCATGCCCTTAGGTCTTGTCTCTAAATCTGATCTCTAGGTCACACTTTTAAGTCACACACCTTTAATCTCACATACCTTTAATCTCACACACCCAAGGAAAGTCCTGGGTATCCAAAGCAAGATGTTATCAGAGTGTGCTCATCTAACGCACCCCCCTTCGAGCCTTGCATTCGTGGAGAAATCACGAGACGTAGAGATCAGGTAGTTACTGCAAAACGAGGCTTTTTAATCTTTCTCACACACGTGGGAAACGCGGAGAGGCGCGGAAGGGGAGAGCTGAGGAAGGGGTCCGGCTTAAGTACAGTCTAGAGTGATGTATTCACTTCTGATTGGCTGTTCGCTCACCACCCAATATTATGCCTCGGGATTGGCAGTGACTAAGGCACGCCTATCTGCCTAGCAACTGCGCAGATAATTGTTTACATCTGGAGAAGACACGCGGCCAGCGCCATCTTGGAAATGCAAATGTGTAGCCACTGAAACAGCGGCTCACTACATGCTCAGCTGTTGTAGGCTATTGTAATACAAGTCTCATGTCAGGGTATATGGCTCAAGATGGCTGCAAAGCTGATAGCCGCTTTCTGCTAAAAGTCAGCCCCCAACAAGCACCTCTGTAAATTAAGTCTCACAGAGGTACTTTTTCTAGGATTTAACCCTAAAGGAAAAACATCATGGGTTCTGCTAATGTCACTGCCTGTCGCTGCCTTATCTCCAGAAGAGATGAGTGACTGATATCCTCTTCTTCGGGATCTGATGATATCCATTCCTGACTCCTGTCAATGTTTCACAGTTGCAAACTTGAAGATTATGCTTTGTTTGCGTTTCTCTGGTTCCTGGTAAGGTTTCAGTTTTCTCAAGTGTTCCTTAGCTGTTAAAAACCCTTTCTTTTTTATGATCTTGTCTTGGAGATGATGACCCTGATGTCTACAGATGCTCTGTTCCTCTTTTACTGAAGGATTTTCACTGAATTCTCACTGTTTTCAGTTATATGTATCATGTATTTGTCTTAGGAAAAATTTCAGGGTCTAGGTGCCTGTTGGTATTATAAACGATACTTGATTCTAGGGCCAGCTCCGGGTTTTGTCAAGGGGAGATGCAAGCCTGTGGTGATGTGTATTATGGTATAAGAGATAACGCTACAGTCCTCTGGATGTAAGGCTTGAGTTACTAAGTAGGGAGGTCCTGGGTGCACATCCCAAGCAGGAACTGAGACACTCCTGGAGAGGAGGTAAAAGGTTCTAAATTAGTGGGCAAGCTGGGTGCTTACAGGACAGTAGCAAAGGGGTTTCCAGAAGATGTGCCTAGTAGGTTCTGATGTGGACTCTCTGATGTACCCGTCAGATGACTCCCTGACAGGATGGCTTCTGAATGGCTTCCAGTACCTATTTCAAAAGGAGACCCCTTGGCTGTCAGTCCAGTACCACAGCAGAGGGGAGAGAAAACAGAGGGGATTGAGAAAAACTCTGGCTGCTCCTCTTACGAGCAGAGTCACTAATGGCATTGTAGCTATTGTCAGTTAAATTACCAGTGAGGAAGGCCAGATAGAGAGAGTATGGCCAGGCTTCTCTGCATAATAGGACAGTCTGTGGTGCCAGGTCTCCAATTGGCACCAGACACCGTTTGACTTCGGGACTGTTCTATGCAGACTGCAACCAGCAAATACTAAAAATGGAGGGTGTGCAACGTATCTCTCAATCCCACTCCTCAGACCATCAAGTAGAGGACAGTAGAAGTTTGAAAAAAAAAAAAAAGACCCTCACAGAAGAAGCAGGAAAAAAGAGATCCTCAGCAAATATGGCTGGCCACTAAGAGAAGAGACTGACCTGGGTCGTACCATGGAATACAGCCAACTACCTTGTATTAACATCTCCCCAGAAGATACATCCAAGCTGCAAGCAATTAGACATAAGAATCCCCATCTGAAAAACAAATGTCTCTGGTTTTCAGCTACTTTACATTCAAATAAAGCTATATCATTTGCTCATTTCACTTGGGCAAAGAATCAGGGTCTCATGAATCAAGTGAGAGGACTTAATCAAGCCAGTGTCTTTGCACAATTAGCTGCATCAGTGCAGGAAATAAGACAGCCTCCTCGTTGCTTCCACCAGGGCATCCCTGCCTCTTTTCCTTGTGAGGTGGTTTCCAGCCTTATTGGTTGTCACCTTCTGTCTTCTTGCCAATGCACTTGAGAGCTTATACTCTCACCTGGGTGTAGATGGACAATGGGAGGATGCATTGTACGGCAGACATAGCAAAGCATTGTGTGAACATCTAGAGAAGTACACCAATGAATGAGACGCCGGCGCCACAGAGTGAGTCTAGGAGCCCTCTTCTCAGTCTGTCTTGTTCTGCCTTCCTTTTTCCAAGAGAACGGCTTCTACCTACCCTCAGAAGAGATTTGGAAAGCAAACAAAGACAGATCAGAAAAAGGCCCAGATTTCTTTTTGGCAGCATCAAGTGACTATTACCACAATGGTGCCAGAGAGGTGGAGGGGAAGGGCGGGTGAGAGGAAAGCCAAATCCTTCTCCTGTCACAGGCTTCCAGGAAGTGAGTTAGCATGTTAGAGGGTGTCTCCTGCCTCCTCCAGCATTTATGATAAAAGACAAACAGATCTTGGGTTCACACGAAATTTCAGACATAACAAATGCCTAGCTGCCCCCTGACACTCATCTTTGCAATTCTTTTAAAGGAGCTTTTGCTAAGAGATTGTTGGGTTTCCAGAAATGAACTGACAATTACCACTGTGTAAATAGACTTACGCAGTGTTAGTTGGTTGCCGTGTCTGGAATTTCTCTCTTATTGAAATATTTCTCTTTTATTGAAATAGAATATTGAAAATATCCCATCCATTTTATTTCCATTTTGAGGAGGATTCACTTTTGCAACAAATCAAACTTTAGCTCATTTTATATATATATATTTTGTTTTGGTTTGGTTTTTTTTGTTTGTTTTGGTGGTTTTTTTGGGGGGGGTGGGGGGAAGGTTAGGAATCCACAAGAACACAGCTCTCCCCTGGGTTTCCAATTATTTTGATCAGTGTCTCCACAAAATGTATCTCCCTTTTGCCATTTTATCCTATGTAGCCCTGTATAGAATCTTATCTCCATTAGTAAAACCGACCAAAGATGTGAGAGAGGCAGAGGATCCGCTGGTAGCAGTGTGGGGGGAAAGGTCAGGCGACACCAGCCACATACATATAGAGAAAGACTCTGCCATATTGGCTGCATTAGAATAGTCAGGGGACCTCTCAAGCCTAAAGGAGCTCAAGCCCTGCCATATGTACTCCTTAAATAAGGATATCTATGATGTCCCTGGACCAGCCAAGCCAGCAGCACATGGGAACTGAAATGTACATTACCGAGCCCCATGAAGCCCTGCCAATCAGAAACTAGAGGGCTGGTCCAAAAGAAGTCTACCAGTTGATTCTGATCATGGTCAAGTTTGAAGGGAAATACCACTGGTTTTCTTACCTCTGATGTTGTCTTCCCTTCTCTGTGTGATAACTTCTGCTTGGTTTCTGTGAAGCAAAGACTAAGTGCTCATTTCATTTCTGGTCTTTAATCTCTGGGCACAACAGAAGAGGCAGTTCCAGTTTTCTATGGGGAGAGCAGGCTCTAAAGATCTCAGACTAAACTGTTCCGGGGACGATGCAGAAGCAATCCTTTGAATGAAATAATACCCTAACACAGAACACTAAGGAGGAATATAAGATCATCCATGTGTCCTAGAGATGTTATTTAACAGTCCCCATAGTACCAGTCATATTCAAAGTCTTAAGACAATTTCCATTTTTTTTTTAAGATCCAAGTTTCCTTAGATTTTGCTTGATTTCCTAGTTGCTATTCATCCGTAAATCTCATGTACAGTGTTACTGAAATTTGACATTGGAATGACATAAACTCCTACAAATAAGCAGGATTTGTGTGCAAAATCATTTCCTCCCTTCTTTCCCTGCCTCTACCCAATGCCCATCACAATCTACTGGCCAGCAAAACCTTCTCCTTCTCATAGGGCAGTTGGAGCCATCATCCCCACACCAAACTCATTGGGTCACATATGCTTTTGAACTTCATACTGCTTCCAATTTTGAAAGAACATTATGAATATTATCAGAAACTCTGAAGCAAGAAGCATAAATATTCTGATAAAGTGGAGCTGAGACTGTAAGCATGTGACGGTGAGATTACATGTCCATTGCAAGTAAGTTAAAAAGAGAAATGTTTAGGTGCTTAGAGCTTCTTGCATTCCAGGATCCTGAACATGATTCTGTGGACAATGTTTTATTCTTGAGCCCAGAAGCCAACCCACACCAGCAATATCAAGTACAGAAGCAGAATCTCGAATAGGAATACCGAGACAAGTTTAAAACATTTTGAATATGCTAAATTTAGATTGTTGACATTTCAATGGAGAGATGTATGAGTAATGTGTATAATGACATTTAACACCCAGACCTCTTGATTAAACCTGCCATGCTTCAAATCATGCTTTGACCATGGTCTAGGATGGTCACAAACCATACTGGGCCAATGGCTGATGGTATTAAATCCCTCACACCCTTCTTAACTCTCATTCCAGACAGAACAAGGCATGAATATCTTTATACAGAGAGCAGAAAACTTACCAAACACAATAGGACTCCAAAAGTAAATTCAAGGTCTACAGAGAAGGCTCAGCCTCTAAAAGCTAACCAAAATGAAAAAAAAAAAAGTCATTAAAAAGAAGAGTTACTAAATTATATAAATATTAAAATATTCTCTAGGGAGAAAATCACCACACACAAAAATAGCCAAAAGTAACAACAAATACTTGGGAAGCAAACTGGATAACTATCATTTAAAAGGGTGCTTTGACAAATCAGCGAGGAAGTGCCTATGACCCTTATCAAATGTAGACACACAGGGCTGGAGCAATGGCTCAGTGCTCGGGAGCACTCACTGCTCTGCCCTTGCAGAGGACCGGGGTTCCATTCCCAGCATCTCATGGTGGCTGAAAACCTAGAATTCCAGTTACAGGACATCAGTTGTCCTCTCCTGGCTTCCCCAAATGTGGCATTTACACATGTGCAAGAAAAACATTAATATAAGAGCAGAATAATGTATTAAGTGAGCAAATAGCCAGAGACAAAGAATTACACACTTTTAAAATATGAAAAGATTTTCCAGATATTATTTTTTTTTAGTTTTGTAAGGTTAGGTTTGAGAAATTAATTAATTGCCAGATTGGAAAGGATTAAGCCATATAGTACTATGGTTTTAGAAGTCTCCTTATAATTATAATCACGTAAATGAAAAATGCACATGAAGAGGTTTTCCCCACAGTTTTATTTTCAGAAGGTCGAGAATCCAAGCAACCTTCTTTCAGTGGGAGATTGGCTAAATAAATGAAAATGCATCTATGGAGCAAAATAATCTATATATAGATGTTAAAGGAGATGTTTCTGCAAGCGCTGACATTGAAAAGTATACCCACCGGGTCTGTGGCAGAACAGGGTGCAGGCTAGGATTCCACCTGTGTCTATGTTGGTGAAAGCCTGGGGACTGTCTGTAATTAGCCTGCATTCCTACCAGTGGTTCCCCAAAGGAGGCAAACAGAAGAAAGAGATAATTTAGAGAATTTTGTATACTCTTGGATACATCCACAATAAGCATGCATTTAATAATACACAGTTGATAACTTAAAATCAATGCATTTTTTTTTTGCAAGTCAAGGACAGCTTCGAGGTCCTTGATAGACTTACACACGAGTACAAATGATATAGGACTGGAAAAGTGGGAACTCTTCCTTTGCAGGAGAGCCTTCTTTGCAACTGTTCACTCACAAGATTTCTATTCTTTAAAAAAAAAAAAAAAAAAAAAGAGAGGACAAGGCCTCCTGTCGACTAGTCTAGCCTTGTCTTAGTTACTTTTCTGTTGCTGTGATAAAACATATGGCTGAAAGCAACTTAGGTTTATTTTGGTTTAATATTCTGTATCACAGTTCATCATCAAAGGAAGTCAGGGCAGGAACTCAAGGTAAGACGGGAACCTAAATACAGGAACTGAAAACAGAGGCCATGAATGAACACTGCCTAGTGCTCGCTCATCCTGGCTTATTCAGCCTGTTTTCCACTCACCCAGGGGTGTTGCTGCCTCCTTTACTACCAGACCTCATGTCAATCATTACTCAAGAATATGATCTACAAGCCTATCAGACAGGGTCATTTTATCAGTTGAGGTTTCCTCTTACCAAGTGACTCCAGCATTGTCAGGTTGACATAAAAACTAGCCAGCATGATTGTCCTCTTGTCTGCTTGACACATAAACACATTACTGTTAAACTATAACCTTTATCTTCCTGTTTATCCCCAAGATCTCATATTAATATTAATATCACAATATAAAACATCTCAACTTTTAAAGTCCCACAGTCTTTAAAAATATGAACACTTTAAAAGTTTGATCTCTTTAAAACATCCAATCTCTTTCGAAGTTCCAAGTCTCTTTAAAATGTCCAAATTCTCTTTAAAAATCCCAAAGTCTACCCAAAATGTCAAAATCTTTTAACTTCGGGCTCCTGTAAAATAAAAATTAAACTCTATATACTTCTTACTTCAAAAAGGAAGGGCCGAGGCATGTTTACAATCAGATCGAAGCAAACTAAAGTCCAACTGTATAAAGCTCACTGTCAGGGTTCTGAGACCCATTCATGATCTGGGCTCCATTAGCCCTGCCATCCACAGCACGCACAGTTTCTCTCAGAGGCTCCGGCCAGCTCCACTCCACAGCTGCTGCTATTCTTGGTGGTTATCCCATGGTATTAAGATCTCCCAAGTATTCACTACTATTGGCCTGCACTTTCACAGATAGCTTCTCCTGGGCTCCTTGATTCATGGAATCAAACCTTGGCTGGTCTCCATAATCCCTACAAACCTCAAACTCTAACTCAGTAGGTAGGTAAGGCTGTTCATAAACTCTCGATCCTTCTGTATCCACCTGTGATTACAGATCTGTAACGGGAACTTGAGCCAATGCATTCAAGCCATTTCACAAAATGATTCCAGTCTAAAACACTCGAAGGGGACTTTACAATGTTCAGATTTCCCTAACCTGAAGAGGCATTCTTCCTTCTACTTATAGTGCAGGTTGAGTATCCGCTATCTGCATGCTGGTGGAGTTTTGAATTTGAGGAACTCTGCATAAGCACAAGGAGAGATTTTTGAGAATGGTGTCTAATATGAAACTTATGTATGTCTTATATACATCTTATACGCACAGCCTAAGGATCCTTTCCTTTTATTGTGATCTGTCATCACAATGAGGTCAGTATAGAGCTTTCTACAGCCAGTGTCATGCTAGTGTTGAAACTGTCTCAGATGTGGGAGCGGGTTTGGGGTTCAGGTCAGGGACCATATTATGGGTAATTGAGTGTATCCAGTATGTCAGGGAACAGAGGGAGGCTGTGGACACTGGTTTATTCTGTGTGTATCTGGGAGGCCAGAGTGCAAACCCAGTGCTGGGTTGCAGTGCTGGTCTCCCGGGTACCTACTTGCCTTGATGCTGCCCAAAATGCAGCATGCAGGCTCCAGTTAAGCCACCTACTCAGGCCCTCATCTGGGAACTTTCATCAGTAGCCGGATGAGTACATCTGAAGCCAGAACTGGGATGCTTGGGGAAGGGAGAACTAAGCACTGGCTACAGACTCCATTTTCCTCAGTTGGCAGACAGGAGCTGATGTCACGCACATAGCACAGCCTGTCCATTAAGAACATAGTTTAGATCCAAACGATGCGGTTCGTTCCATCAAGGAGGATGGAGGAAAAGCACTGAGCAAAGCCCAATGGGAGTCCAGTCCCCAGACGAAACAGCCCCTCCTTGTGCTGGCATCTGTAAGGTCTACTGGCCAGACAATGGAAGAGAAGAGACAGGGATTGTAAAGAGGTTTGAGTCAGCGCCTCCCGTTTTCCTCTTTCCGGGGCTAACTTAACTTCATTTTAACTCCTAGCACAAGCCCAGTCCCTCTTAGCTTCTTGTTTGCCCTGTTCTCAGCACGGAGGATGAATCAAAAGGAGATCTGCTGTGGAAATCGGGGGCTGTGGAGTTGCTGTCCCAGGGATTTGCATCACCAGCTTCCTAGCAATCCATCTGACATCAGTGACGTCTTTGGGACTCCAAATTTAGAACATTTATTTAGGAACTTAACTTCAGTCTCTTTAACAGCTCCCTCCTGACAATGCACGCTGGATGTTTTGGTTTGGTAATCCAACAGTCATTTCTAAGATCCATACAAATGAAAAACCATACCAATAAGACACGAAACCCTTAATTACTCTAATGTATGTCCCAAGGCTCTCCCTCCTCCCTCCTCCCCAACCATCCTTAACTTCTCTGGGCACCATCCAGGAGGTTGAAGCATCCAGCACATCGCTGTTCCCTTCCACAGGCTGCGGGGAAATTTGTTTTACAAGGCTGGTTTTAACGGAGCTACCTGCTGTGCGCCACACTGCCGCTGTTTGTGAAGTGAATGATGGGAAAGGCAAGTCTGTGATTTCATTTGTTCAGACCGATTACTCACGCGTTGCACACGGTATCATTTGCTTGTCACTTAATGACTGACCAGCCTGCCTGAATCATTAGTGCCTTAGCGTAGTGAAAGGAAGACCTCGGTATAATGAGGAGCTGAAGGAAGTGGAGTGCTGTTTTACCTAAAAGAAATGGTGTGCGGAGATCCAGCACAGCTGCAGGTGTTCGGATGACAATGTGGGAAGCAGTTAGCTTCCAATTTAGCAGAAAATTAAGAGCGAAAAAAACTGTTATTTGTGAGAGAAGATACTCATGGCGGGCAATCATCCTCGCTCCGCATCCACAAGACGAGCATTCAGCTGTCTTTGTCGTGACTTAAAACAATTGGTATCTTGGGCTGCATTCAACACCAGATTGAAGCTTATTATCTGCGGTTTATTCTTTCTTGGGATATTTTGTGTTTCCCCCTTCCCCCATTTTATGGTTAATTTGCTTGCTTGAATGTAAAGCATTTAAGCTGAAAAATCTGGATCACGGCTGATCATTGTGCCAGGGCTCTGGACTGTATGATACAAGATAATTGGCAATTTTCAAATTCATAATCCATTCTGTTCCCCTCGCCTCCCCCACCCACTTTGTCCCTTCTGGTAGCTTCTCTTCTGCCACCTTTGGTGTGATCTCTGAAAGTGCCCATGGAGGGGGAAGGGGATAAGGGCAAATAAATTCCTTCAGTCAAGCCTCCACACTGCTCAGACTCACCTTTGGGAAACATGACGTGCCCTGGGTGCTCCATCCTGTGGCCAGTGTCCCTCCAGGAGAGTAGTCACCCAACTGAAAAAAAAATATCACCCCATAAAAGGACTTTATCCCATTTGGAGCCAACATGCTGAGTCATGTTGGTAGGATAATAAAGGGTGGATTTTTTTTAACTTAATTTGAGGCTTTGGTAATAGAGCAGGCAAGAGAACCCCGATATTCTATAAACCGCCATGCAGTTCCCCACTTGCTAACACAGCATGCTCTGTCCTTCCTCCCCTTGCTTTGGGATGGTCAGCACAGGAGACAAGGGCATCCATGCCCACTGATGTGGTTTCTTATTTTAACCAGATCTAAAGAGTGTGAGCTCTGGGTGGCTCCTTCCGGTGTCATCAGAGCTCAGTCAGACTTTTCCTGAGCAGTAGAGTCTCCCTCGGCTTTCTTTGGAGATGAAATGACATCTCCTATTTCTCAGGCAAACTCAGGATAGTGGCAATTTTCTATGTTCAGTTTTCAACAGAGCTCATGTGGGTGATAACAGCCACATTTACGGCAGACTCGGGAGCTGTAAAGCATGCAACTTGTGCCTCAGCTAAACAGTAGAGGCAGAGTCTCTCTAAGTAAATGGTGTATTTCTCTGTGATGTTTTCTATTCTTCCAAACAGCTTGGCCTCTTCTCTTAAAATCAGAAGGACAATGTCTTTGTCACTTTTCTTCTGTCTGATTGCTTATAATTATAATTAGATAATTATAATTATATAAGGTATTTACCCCACCGCTCAGCTATTTCCATGGACACATAAGGCATGGTACCAGTCAAAACTGTAATCCATCCTGTTTCTCCGATTTGCACAAATTTTCCACTTCAACTGTGTGCCATTTTTCATGCATGTTTGTATGAACATGCAGAAGGAGACACAGAAGCAAGAATAGAGTGCAGCTGTGGTGACCAGTGGAAGGATGCTGTGTGGGAGTGCAGCTGCAGGCTGGGAAAACAGCTCTCCATCAGTGTGCACCGTCCAATCAGGAGGCCTCAAGTTTCATCCTCAGCACCCAGAAAAAATACCCAGATGCTGTGGTACATGTCTATCATCCTAGTACTGGGGAGATGGACATGGGAGAAATTCTGTGGCTAGACAGTCTAGCCAATCAGCAAGCTCCAGGTTCATTGAGAGGCCCTGCCTCAAAAAATACAGTGGAGTGTAACTGAGGAAGACACCTTATATTGATTTGTGGCTTCCATGAACCTCTCTCTCTCTCTCTCTCTCTCTCTCTCTCTCTCTCTCTCTCTCTTACACACACACACACACACACACACATACACACTGTTGGTATCAGGGTCTGAATCCAACACACACACACACACACACACACGCACGCACACTAACAGGAACACATACCTAATGTAAGAAATACAACAAAACTCTAGTAACTAATGAGCAGAGGAGTAGCTAAGACGGTTAAAAAGTGATCTTCCCTCATATCCTGTTTGAAATCCACCCTTCCTCACTTTGCCTTCCACCCCAACCCCCCAAAATAGATGGAAAAATTCTCTGGAGGGTCTACACTTTTAGTGTGGACACCATCTTCTGTGATATAGCTTGGTTTACCAAGCACTGCGTAGGCCACTCGGAGTTGGTAGTTTACGAACTCTGCTGTCACTCGCTGGCTGGAGAGAGAGTGAACGCTCAGCCACGTGCTCTTTTTGTGTCCACTAACAATCACTCTGTCTTCTGCTCTGCCAGTTTGATGTGTAAATATTTTCCTTTTCCCTCTATCCTTTCCAATATTCCTGTCAGCTTACAGCAGCTACTTCATTAAGCTCTTCCTCTGCTTTAGCAGCCATCAGCGGTGAAGTATCCTTTGTGAGGTCAGAAGAGAATTGATCTTGGTCTCTTCCCACACTGGCAGACCTGCCAACGCCAGAGGATTTACTGCAGTGTCACACAGATTGCCTGGAGGACACTCTGTGTCCCCATTTGTCACGCAGCTTCCCATGGCGCGCACCAGACATGTGGGCCTTGTAAACTTATTTCTGAAGATGTTAAAAGGATTAGCCTCGCTCATAAAAATGAGAAATTTGCTTAACAGCCTTAGAAGATTTAAGGCTGCCCCCTTGTTTTTTTTAAAGAAAGGCTTATTTGAATTACAAAGTAGGGTTGTGGGAGTGAGGAAGAGAAGGAGAAGCCCTCCCCCCCAAAAAAACCCTCATCACCCTCCCCTCCTCCAAGCCCCTCAACAACCCCCCCCCCCCATGCCGCCATCCTCTGCCCTCTTTAGCAAAGAGCAGGATACTACTGTCGGTCAAAATTACAGAAAGGAAGCTGTAACTTCTATGCTATCCTGCAAGGTGGAACAAAAATCCCTGGTAAAACACCTTTCACAATGGCAGAGGGACTTACTCTAAGGCTGAGTGTTCACTCCATGTCAGTAGGAAATCCCATTCCTGATACTTTGTCAGGCAGGAGACAATCCAGCCCTACCCCCCCAGGACTCCCTTCCCGCCCTGTTTGTAGTCTACACACAGCCTTGGTGATCTGCAACATCCTCTGTTGTTTTCGTGGAAAGGATGTGTTGACATGAACTCCCTAGCTGTGAATGTAAACACGATGCTGACAGCCAGGCATGCAGTTGGGTTAGCAGGTACCTCCACTTACCAGGGGCAGATGTTTAACCTTGACGTGAATAGCAATTAAGCAGAACCTCAGAAACCAAGGCCTCCCCGGGAACCAATTAATAATTTGGTGGGGAAGATGTTATATGCAAATTTCTCCCACAAACCACTTCAGAATGACACTTCTACCCTCCACCCAGTGGACTGAGCTGGAGAATCATTTGTAACAAAGCCCTGTGGTGCGGGTGTGAACAAATTGTAATTAGGCAAATTAAGTGAGTGTTGCATGTACATCAATTAATTTCTGGTCACAAGCTACACAGCAATTGCCACCACCTTTGTTGCATGCGGAGGCTTGACAGCAGTGTTTGCCCACGCCTCCTCATTCCTGTTCCTTCTGAGTGCTCCTCTTTAAGCCGTGCTAAAGCCTCTGCCCCACACTTAATTCTCCTCACCGGTCCCAGTTTATTTACTTTGTAACCACTGTGTATCAATACACACAAACTCCAAGCAGCCTTCTGACTTTTACAAAGAAAAACTCCCTTGGCCGGCTTCAAATGGTGTGTCTAAGCCTGTGGAGCTGGAGTAGATAGCTCTTTCCCCGGCACAAACTGATCATCCATTTCCTCCCACTGAGGCAAAGAACATAAAATAAGGCTGTGTGAAAGGATGCAGGCACAAGTTGGGTCTTCCCCACAGAGCGAATTGTTTGGAGGAAGGCATATGATTCAATATAATTGTCCCGAGTGAGGTCCCCCCACTGTGGGTTTCTGTGGGTCTGAGTCATCCCACTATGAAAACGGCCCCACAGGAAAGGCAGTTATGTAATCGGCTCTTAGGCAAGCAAGAGGCAGTTAACCCCTCCACGCTGTCACCGTGCCCCTCAGAACTGTCTAAATGTGCATGCTAAAATTTTATGGACAAAAGCAAAATCATTTCTTTACTGCGTAGGGGCCTCGACAGGAAGAGAAGGAATAAATGCAAATTTTAGGCCTCCACTGTAATTTAACACAAATGCCTTTTTCATCCGGGTCCCAGTGTTCAACCTTCAGCCACTCTGTTAGTCCACAGAAGCTATGATGCATTTTCACTCTGGCTAAACAGACTTGCCTGTCACCAGGTGAAAAGGTTCCAGGCAGGAGAATCAGTTGAGGAGCAACAGGGAGCTGATGGGCTGTATGGGAGTTAGTATTGTCCCCAGTGTCATTCTGGCTGGTCAGCATACAGGGTAGGAGAAGGCCTGAGTTCCAAAGGACGCTGCTGGGATTGAGAACAGGCCTTGTGGGTAGCAGTTAGAGCGAGTCTGGAGGCTCTTCTGTAATCAGTGGATTTGAAGCAAAAGCCCTTAAGGATCAAGATCCAAAGACACCCTCTTCTGTACCCACGAAGAAGAGAGGATCCTTTCCTAACTAGGGCCCCAGGTTCAGCACAGTGTTCAAGTTTAACTTCAGGATTGTTGTTCATGGTTGATCCCTTTACACAGTCACCTTTTTGTGCAGATGTAAGGTATATGCTATGTGGCTGGTTGACTGAGTTGGTGAACCCAGTCCTTCCATGGTGTTGTTATTGCCTTGATTCCTAGAACCCCCTCTGGAATACTCAAATGGACAGAGGCTCAATTCCTTAGTGTAAAATGGCACAAGAAGAAATAACGAATAACTGGTATACATCTGCCCATATACTCAAATAACAAATAACTCATATACATCTCCCCATATACTCAAATAACAACTCATATACATCTAGCCATATGCTTCAAGTCATCTCTGGGTTAGCAATGATACCTAACATAATGCAAATGCCTTGTGTGTGGTCGTAATTGAATTGTTTAAGAAACAATGACATGAAAAGTCCATACATGTTCGATTCAGACCGTTTTGTCCACAGACATTTTCAGTCTGCAGTAGTTTCTATCTGTAGATGGGGAACCCAAGGGTATGAAGGATGAACTGACTTATTCATACTATGGTGGTAATGGTCTTTCCTTTCCTTGCCCTGCTGGGATAAATAAATTGGCACACCCAACAGTGCTAAGTAGATGCAGAGGCAAATGGATCGCAACACAATTCACTGTTCTTTAAGACTGATTCTCCATGTTCTCCTCTCACTTGAGGCCTTGCTTTGTTACATTTTGGGTGTGCTGTCTCCTGGTTTCCTCTGTGCCCTTTAGGCTTGCTTCTAAGTTCTTCATCCCTTCTTCCTCCCTTACAAACATTTCCAGTAGTGATGACTTAAACACTCCTCCTTTTCTCTTCACATCAAGACTTCTGCTCTCGGTCCCTTAAAGATGCGTGACTACAAAGAGGGGTACCGAGCACCCACGGCACAGACATTCAGGTTGCAGGTTCTGCCTGCTTGTGTTTAATAGCTCGGTCTGGTCACTAGGTTCAGGGGACTTATGAGCTGTGACTTCACCCAGACTCAAACCAGCTTGTCACAGAATCATCTGATCCGGTCAACCTCTCCAAAAGTACAAGGTGCCAGCATTTTTCTTTGGCATTGCGCTTAGTGGGCATCTGGTTATAGTATCAGTAAGTATCCAATTTCACTAAGGCAGTCATGCATCAATATAACTCAATAAAGCCAGAGGTGCAGTGGGAGAGCATTATGTCTTATGTCACGATACGTACATGTGTGAGTGTCCATGTGTGCATGTGTGCTAGAATGTACACACACACAGACACACGGCTACCATGAGAACTAACCCCCTCTCACAGTTTGGAAGTCACATTGCAGTACAGAGGAAATGCAGCCAGGCCACATTAAGGGTTTTGAAAATGCATGCTTAGTTTTTCTTTTTCCTGTTAGAATTTACAGACTGTGCTGCGATGAAATCCCCACAAACTCAGGTTCCGTCATCAATGCTGCTTTGGTTAATTTTTCTGTGACCACCTCACACTCAAGTGATGCCTGCACCATGAACCGTGAACAACAGAGGCCTCGTTGTCATGGATTGTTGTCGGTATCCCGTGAGGATACATCTCAGGATCTTAGGTCACAGCTGATGGTCAAGTTCTCTATCCAGGACAGATATTGATATTCGTTTCCCAAAAGTCAATTTCCCTACCCCCATCCCCGACACACACCAACACATGTACAACTTCTCAAGTCTCCCATGGTAACCTATAACTCTCTGTGTAAGCATGAGGATGACCTTGAACTTCTGATCTTGCTGTTTCTACCTTTGGCTACAGAAGTATCAGAAAGGAAGGCTGTAGACTTCAGAAAGATGTTAACACAGGCATATTCAAATTTTAAATTATTTATGTACAGAAAAGGAAGGAATTATGCAGAAAAGCAAATATTAAGCACTTCCTCAGATCATTAACTCGAATTGCTCCACATTTCAAGTGTGTTGACTTTTAAAAAATAATGTTGAGGGGGCTGGAGAGATGGCTCAGTAGTTAAGAGCATCTGACTGCTCTTCCAGAGGTCCTGAGTTCAATTCCCAGCAATCACATGGTTGCCATCTGTACTGGGATCTGATTTCCTCTTCTGGTGTACATGAACACAGAGTACCCATACATAAAATGCATGAATAAATAAATCCTTAAAAAGTAATGCAGAGCTGCTAAAGCGAGGCCCAGTTGTTCTCCTGTTGCTTCTTAGGAACCCCATTAAAACAGGGTGACCACCATACGAGACCTCTCCTGTCTTCTGGGGATACATCAGTGAACCCAGAAAAGCACAGAGGGCCCCAGAAGAGTGGGAGGTAGTTGTTACTATTAATAAAGGATCGAGGTAAAACTTGAATGGTATAATCAGCCTGGCAGCGTGGAAGAAAGACAGAGGGGCTATTATGGATCTTCCCTAAGAGTGGCATGCTCCAGAGCGGCCATCTCTTCTCTCTTTCTATGTCCAACTTTTCTAGTCCATATCTATGAGATTCTAGGGAGAAAGGACTTTTACAAAAATGTATCTGTGCCAACAAACTTGAAATTAAAATATAGGCAAATTAGTAAGAGCCCCCCCCACACACACACACACACACAAGGATGCCTCACTTTTTTTCTTCAGGGTCTCCTTTATCCCAGGCCTTAGAACTCAATACATATAGCTAAGAATTACCTTATACTTCTGACCTTCCTGTCTCTACCTCCCTAGGCTAGGGATAAGAAGTGCACTGCCAGGTCCACTTTATGTGGTCCTGGGAGCCAAACCCAGGGCCTCAGACACACTAGGTAAGCACTCTACCACCTGAGCTACATCCCCAGGCCCCTGTCATTTACACTAACATATCCCATCATTGCCCAAAAATTCAAATAATACGAGGAGATGTTTGAGATGTAACTGTGTGGTAGAGCAGGTGTTCAATCTTCAGGGAAGAGAGGTGGGAAGAAGGAGGAAGAGGAGCAGGAGGAGAAAAACAAAGAGAAGAATAAGTCAGGCATGTTGACCCATACCAGTAAACCCAGTAGATTGTAGGCAGAAGTAGTAAGGTCAGGAATTCAAGGCCAGCCTGGGCAATATAGTACTCTATATCAAAATATACCCCCAAATAAGAATGATTTAAGTATCATTGTTATACATCACGTAGTTCAGCTTTATTATGTACATCATTATGCTTTGTTACTTTTAAAAGTCAAATATGAGGCCTGGAGACATACCTTAGAAGTCAAGCACACATCCTGCTCTTGCAGAGGGTTTGAGTTCAGTGTCTAGTTCCCATGTTGTGGGGCTCACAACCATCCGTGACTCTAGTATCAAGGGTATCTGGCAACCTTTTCTGCACTCTGTAAGTACTTAGCCTCACATGGTACTTCCTCCTACCATGTACCACTTTCCCATGCACATGTGCACACTGTACTTGCATGCACAAATCCACACCACCTTCCCGTACACACATACACACCATATACAGGCACATACCGACATACATGCATACACATTTTTTTTATTAAAAACACATTTTATTAGGAAAAGGGACACATCTCAGGGATGTTAAAAACATAAAATATTCTAAATTAAACATATCCTCAAGTTTTTAATGTTAGCTTCCTAACTCTAGAAAAGTTTCAAAAGCAATTAGACAGGTTGGCTAGGGCTGAACATGGAGAACTCCAGGGAAGAAACCAAAGTCAGGAGAATCTCAGAGTGATTTCAGGCATCTTAGTTACTGACAGACAAATTTTGATAAGTTCCAGAAGCATCACTCAGTGGGGAAATTGGACAAAAGGTGCTCAAACACAATAGGAAAAAAAAAAAGTACTTTAAATAAAGTTTAATTCTTCTTTTTAAAAAGTAGTGTTTAAAAAAAGGTCTGGAACATGCCTTGGTGGTTAAAAGCATTTACTGCTCTAGTGGAGGACTGAGGTCCAATCCCCAGCACCCTGCATGGTGGCTCACAACCATGTGTGACTTAAATCCCAGGAGCCCCAATACTCTCTCTGGTTTCCACTGGCACTGTACAGACATGGTGCAGGGACAAACACAGGCAAAACACTCAAACATACAAGATAATAAAATGGTGTTAAATTTTTGTTTTGTTTGTTACCAGGGAAGCTATTCAACTCATTTGTAGGCTTAAATACTGAACCAATTCTGGTTTGTATATAATACTTTATAATGAAAACATAGTATAATTCCTGTGGTAATGAAATATAAATTCCATGCATGACACTACTTTTAAAAAAGAAGAGGAATGGCTCAGAGCAAGACAGTATCTGGTTTGAACATATAACTGAGAACAGCCATGACCTTAACATCAGACAACGCAGACATGGTGATGTGTGTGTGTGTGTGTGTGTGACAGATAAAATAGTTCCAAGCCATTAAAAAATGCCATTTCCCACTGTTTGGGTCTGTCAACATACTGCTGGTGGAGTGTGAATTAAGGCAGGACAGAGAGCCAAGTGTGGTGTCACAGGGCTGTAATCCCAGCACTCAGGATGCCAAAGAGTGAAGATCAAAGGTTCTAGACCAGTCTAGGTGTCGTAGAGCTCCTGTCTCTACAGGCAAGACAGAGCACATAAGAGAAGGCAGGTCACAGGGTACTGTGCAGTGAGATCTGAACTTGGCACACAAGGAAGCAAAAGGGGTTGCTAGCGGATGCTGGCAGACTAAACCATACAGCAGAAGTTACGTTCAGGGCCACCCAGTAATTCTTTCTTTTGTTTTTGCAGCTCCAGACTTCGTAGCTAGCTCATACCATGGTCTTCCTCACCTGGCCTGTTGCCCCCTCATTGCTTCTTTATAAATTACTTCCCGAGGGCCAGGCAGCATGTCAGGTTCTAAAGATCAACAGATGTAAATAACGGGATCCTGTGAAGAAGTGTTTCCAGAGCCTTAACATTTCTGAAGTGCAGCTATAGACAAGGTTCCTTGGCTTTTCATCTTGGGTCCTTCCTTCCTTCCTCTTCCTTCCTTCCTTCCTTCCTTCCTTCCCTTCCTCCTTCTTCCTTTCTCTCTTCTTAGGTGTATTTACTTATGTATAGGAGAACTCTATTTGCATATATGTTTGCATGAGAGAAGAGGGCATCAGAGGGCATAAAGACGGTTGTGAGCCTCCATGTGCTTGCTAGGAATCAACTTAAAGACCTCTGGAAGAGCAGCCCCTTAGCCGTTTCTTTAGCCCTCCTCCTCTGTTCTTTTTTTTTTTTTTTGTATTTTTCAAGTGAAAGTAATTGTCTTAGACATCAACTGTGGATACGTTTGGTCAGATGTTCTCTTTAACATAGACATGGACTAAATAGGAGTTGGCACCTGAGCTGACCTGGGTGCTAGGAAATGCAGTTCATGGACCCTCCAGTTCATCACTGCCATGGCTCCCATGCAAAGCCGGCTGGGGCTCTAATAAACTGTCACATACCATGTTCTAGCTCCCTGATGGGGAGACATCCTGAGAGAGTCTCCGAGGCAGCTGAAATGACCTTGTACATGCTGGAGTCCTTTTTCTTCTGATCTTCCTTGACAACAAAAGGTCAGATGACACCCCCCCCCCCCCGCAACACACACACACACACACACACACTCTACCCCCATCCAAGGAAGCCCACAGCAAGGCCACTGACGGTTTGCTGGAGGGAATGGTGCCCATCTGTGGTCGGGGCCTTGCTGACCTGGCATCCAGCTTGTTTGCTTTTCTAGCTTGCTTTTTTGTTTTTTGTTTTTTTTCCTTTCATTTATTTATTTGTTTTGTTGGTGTTGTTCCCTTTTTTTTTTTTTTTTTTTTTTTTTTTTTTTTTTTTTTTTTTGTCTTAGAGCCTGCTTTCAAAACTAGCTGAATTGAGCTCAGAAAAAGAAAAAAGGAAAGAAAGGGAAGAGAGAAAGAAAGAAGAAAGAAAGAAAGAAAGAAGAAAGAAAGGAAGAAAGAAGAAAGGTTAACAAGCAAAGCCTATGGAAATCGTAGGGAGAAGCAAATCTCATGCCTATAGCTCTGACCTCAGCTGACTCAAATAAGGTGTTCATTACCAAACAATTAGAGCCACCTACACAGGACACAGTGAATTTCCAGTCAACAGGTAGTAATAGCCAAACCCCTGCCACAGCCAAGAAACATTAGAGTGGATTATCCATGAAGAGAGGATTAAAAAAAAGAGAGACCCAGAATCCAGCAAAGGAGACCCCAGCGGGCCAGCTGGCTAATGTTTGGGATAATAACTCCAAACGTATTAAAATAAATTGTAAGAAAGAAAAGGCTGAAGGCAAGAAAAGCGAGCTTCACACGATACTGTATATTGTGGATAAAATCATGCACATTTGCAATAATCACTTCCCCGGAGGCACGCGGTAAAGGCGCCACCAGCAGAGATGGGTAGAATTTAAAGCCACAAGCACACACCGTGCTAGTCAGTCGGTAGGAGCTGGGGGTGGGGTAGCGGCTCATAATAGAAGCCCGCTTCACTTCATGGAAACTTTCCCCGGCCCAATTTTTTCTATGACCTGAAAATAGTTCTACAAACAACAGGAAGGAGACAGGGTGGACCTTCTTCCACCATCTTAAACATGGTTTAGCTAAGCGGATGCCCATTCTTTAATAGACTCAGAGAAAAGTGCTATTTGTTTTCTCAAGTTCACGTGGGCCTCAAGCACAAGGCAGTCAGTCACCCTTGCTACTCGGCCTTTGTCCACCCGGGAAGGACTCGAACTCAGAAGCAGGCAAGAGACCTCAGCTTCCTCCATATCCAGTCAAGTGTCTGGAATTTTCTTATTAGCATTTTCTTGCCTCTCTTATTTACAAGAAATTTGTAAGTGCCGTTTATTGAAGCACTGCTTCCCAGCACCTGGCTACAAAGGCTGATTCTCAGCTTGATGCTCCTGAGAAGTAGTGGAAGCCTTGAAGCAAGGCCTTATGGGAATTAATTCCAGTCACTGGGGCCCTTGAAGTTGATAATGGGGCCCAGACTCCTACTCCCCTTTGACTGCTGTCTATGGCATGAACCGGCTTCCTCTGCCTTGGATTCCTGACAAACGTGCTGCCATACCAGAGCAAGAGGCCAACCCAGTCCGGAAAGGATACTTCCAAATGTGAGCGAAACAAAACTGTTCTCTTCATAACTTGTCTTGCAAAAGTAAATGTCACAGTAATGAAAAGCTGACTAATGCATGCCTGGGTTTCTTTCCATTCTTAGCTTTGGCCATTGGTATAGGGAAAACCTATGCTAGCAGACGTCACCGGATCAAGGTTTCCTGTGGCTTCAGATGTTTTCTTTATGGAGTCTGAAATCCCATTCTCTTTAACTTGTGATAGTGTCTTCACTGAAGAGTTCCCTTTCTCACCTGGCTTAAGAGTGTGCAATCGGCCTTTGCTTGCAATTTGATGTCCTCTTTCCTTCTATTCAGTAAGAGCCCTATATAGCAGGCGTCACTTAGGATAAAATGAACACGAAGATGCACAGAATTCAACTTGTGATCACTGAACTTAGGGTTTACTGGGGACACAGACATGCAGCAACTCTAAAGGCAGTTATTTAACAAAAGAATGTTTTCTATGTGTGGGTGTGTAGTAAGTGTGAGTGTACACTTGCATGCCTGTAGGCCCATGATATATGTAGGTTTGTAAACACGTATGCATACCTATGGATGGAGGCCTGAAGTCGACACAGTCTTTGTGAATTGTGCCTTGTTTTCTTTCTTGAGGCAGAATCTCTCACTTAACTCAGCGGTTACCAATTCCAGTTAGTCTAGTTGGGCAGGGGATTCCCTGTCTCTGTTTCAAGTACTAGGCAGCTTTTGGGTGGATTCCAGATCTCCAATCTTCAGTCTTCACACCTGCATGGCAAGGAGTTCCTGGTTCTTTCGGAGAGGGCTTGAAAAAAATCTTCGTTGGAATCCGAAGATGAATTAACCTTGAAGACAAGAGTAGGAAGCCAGAGATCCAGGGTATGTGTTGGAAGGGTATACCAGAGGAAGAAAATGTGTGTTCAGAAGCCTGAAGGCAAGAATGGGAGCCCATGGCTCAGGGTCTCTGAGGCCTTTGCCCTGCTTAATTACAAGTATATGCTGGAATATTTGAGGCTGGAAGGGGGAGTAAAGGCAGGAAAGAGCAGGAGAGAGTCAGAAGCACATTGCCACATACACACAAACACACACACACACACATGCACACGTACACTAAGTAGCACAGCAAGGGTAGACGTGCCGTAGAAATATAACTATTTTAGGTCTGTGTAAGCGTGCAAGCACTGGGTGCAGAATAAGCAAGGATTAAACCAAGAAAGGCATCCCCAAGGATCTGAACCCTCATAGGTGAGAGCCCCTGCTGTTGGTAACCTTTAATTAATAACAGTGTTCTCAGAATTCAGAGTGGTTTAAGAGAAAATCATTGGCTGGCTCACAGCTTACAGAATTCTCTAGGCAAAGAAGAGGCATTGAAAATAGGGTCTGGGCATTCTTCTTAGAGGTAGGATTCTTCCTCTGCAGTACAGACAACACCATGTGATAATATTTAAGGCATTTCAAAGAACCTGTGGTTCAAAGCAGAGACATTTCCTGAAACTTACATTTTTATTTTCTATTATTTTTCTCTCATTCAATTTCACTCCACCTCTGCTGAGGCCCACACTGCCCAGCTTGGGGGCCACTGTATCCCACCCGAGCTGCTGTTCCAGTCTGAGGGTCAGGGTCTAGCAAGAAAGAGAGTGGGATGAAGGGGAAGAGACAAGAAGTATGGAGACAAGACAGAGGTTCTAATCAAGTCTCAAGTCTCCTTTATTGAAGGGAAGTCAGGGGTATTTATATGCTTTGCCACGTGCCTTGTAGGCATGGATACCGAGTGCATCTTGCAGCTGGGGGCAATAAACAGCAAAACAAGATATGTGGGAAAACCAAGATATTTATCAGAGTGTGCTCAGCTGTTGTAGGCTGTTGAAAACAAGTCTCTTGTCAGGGTATATGGTCTGAGTTGGCTGCAAAGATGATAGCCGCTTTCTGCTAGGAGTAGGTTCCCAGCACAACTCATGTGAAGGATAACTGGGTAACACCAAGAGCTGGGGCACGCTTATCTACTTCTTCCTCTGAGTTCTTATTTATAATATGCATTTTAAGGCTACCACATGGACAAGCCTCCACCAGAGATCCACCTTCCTATCTATGGCATCCCCAAAGCCTCACTGTCCCGGTGAGGATGAAGGGAAGCTGTGAGGTACAACACATTGCATCTCTTGTTATGTGGAAGAAGTCACTTGGAAAGCAAGAGAGAATTTGATCCTACCACTGTAAGTAACACAAGCAAGAACCATCAAAGGGCACCTGCTTTTCAGCAGGATGAATGGGGTGACGTCACTTCCTTTTGGTCATCTCTCTAAATGTCTTCTCTTTCTACAAAGAAGAAATTCTAGTTGGTCTCTCAGTATGATAGTATGTGATTTTTCATGTATCAGAAACTGACCAGGGATTTGATATAGGTAAATATATTTTTTTTAAATAGCTGTTAATAGTAGTGTGAGAATGGAGATAGAAAACCCCTCATAGCTTTTTTTAATTTTTAATTTATTCTTTGAGAATTTCATACATGCAGGTAAAGCATTGATCAAATTCGCCCCCTGTTTTCCCACATCCTGTCCAGCTCCTTTCAGATCCCTCAAGTCCTCTTTCAATTTCACGACACACATACATGTGTGTTATTATTACGCATATATTATTACATATGTGTATATGACATGTATGGAAGCCACCGAGCTCAAAACATTTTAAAGCAAACGGATGATTTGTAGTGTCCCATAATTTCCCAGCAGATGGCACTGTTGTATAAAAACAGTTCCTTAACTGGGTGGAAGGACTTAAGAAAGATGTTTGCTGTTCTAGAACTCTCCAGGCCCAGTGGACAGACCACAGGGAGGAGATAAGCATAAGGGCATTTCCTTCAGTGTGCAAGGCTTGCAGTGCATAGTGGTCAGGGAAAACTGGTCTATTTCACTTAGGTAAGCAATCCTTTCCAGGATAAAGGCTTTTATCTAGGACGTTAACAGGACTTGATAAGTTAATCTTCTCTCTACACCTCACAGGTTTAATGGCCTTGGATCAAATAGAACCTGAGATGCCAATGTGAAGGACTAACACCACTGAAACTTATGTTTCCTCGGCACATGACAAGCAGAGTCACGTAACTTAAAGGTCTTGGATTTCCACTCCTAAACACTCAGATGCTTGACTCACCAGGCCCTAGGGCCCTTGTCTGGGAGAAATGGAATCGACAATACGTTCTGATCACATAAGTCTCTGGGACTAGCAGTTTTCATACACTCAGTCTGCTGACATACCCCAAAAGGAACAGGGCCACAAGTGGCATTTGTCAAAATGAAAATCCGTATCACCACATGTTGGGAGTCTCTGAGAACAAAACACGGGGCTTAACTTCTGGTGCAACTTAACCTTTTGACATGGCTTTAAGCTGAGCCCAGAACATTTGCCAGTCTCAAGATGAAATTTGCTAGCCAGGCAGTGGTGGCGCACACCTTTAATCTCAGCACTTGGGAGGCAGAGGCAGTCGGATTTCTGAGTTCAAGGCCAGCTTAGTCTACAGAGTGAGTTCCAGGACAGCCAGGACTACACAGAGAAACCCTGTGGGGGGCGGGGGGATTTGCTTCACTTCTGAAAGCAGGTGCCCTAGTGACCACTTCAAAGTACTGCAGGTGTACTGGACAGCCATCTCCACCAAGAGCAAGGACAGTTTTAGTAACGAGGCTGGTTGCTTAAGAACATCTGTTCAGCATGGCCATGGTAACTCACTCTTGGCTTCAAGTCCAATTAAATCTTCAGAGTCCTAACTCAACACACTGATTTTACAGAGAGCACTTGGGTCTAAAGAGTGCCCTCTCCCTCCCCGCTCTCCCTAATTTAAACTTAAAGCAAAAGTTGTAACATTTGTGTACAGAGCATTCCCGAATTCCCTTCACGCGGCTCCCTAATGTTAACTAATACATCCCCCCCCCCATTCTAGTAAATTGTGTAAAGAAATTAAACATGCCTACAAGACTGTTAATGGATCTGTTAACCAGAAGGTTCTCTTACACTTTCCCCTGGTGTGATATCAGGGCTGCTCCCAAGTGTCCTTTTATTGCCTGCTTATGATCTTTATCACGGGCCCAGAGAGCTGACTTGGTAGCAGAAAGAGGAGACTGAGGCAGAAGAGGTGTCAGAGCCCACTTCCTTGTCGGTGGTCACAGCAGTCAGCAGTGGCTGCAAAAGAGGTGAAAAGGCCTGCTAAAGACTTGCAAAGAGCGTGTTTGGGGGCAGGGGTGGGGTGGGGGGTAGGGGCAGCAGATCTGAGGAAGCCGAGACATTGAAGAATGGGGGAAGGGCTCCGGTGAGCTGCCAAGCTTTAAGGTAGAGGCCTGAGAACTATAACTGATGCCCAGGGTCCCAACACCCAAGCCTTGATAGCTGTAACATTAGCTGGTACAGAGCGCTGCTACTAACAGCCGCTGCCGTGGAGAACCAGAGATTACATTGACGGAGTGCTGAGCCACAGACCGAAAAGCCCAGAGCAGAGAGCGGCTAAGCTGAGCACCTAAAGCCTCTAGTTCTCAGGACTTGAAGCCATGTGCTTTCCGAGACGGTAAGCCCAGCCGGTAAACCTTTGGGACTCTAGGGCCAAGGGATCTCAACAGCCAAGAACCTGCTCTTGATTTCCAGTTAGAGCAGAAGCTGTTGGTAAGGACCTCATTTGAATTCCTTTCCGAGTGAGGTTCATCCCAGGTCCAATGCTGGCTGTATATAGCTGTGTCTCCCTGGTTTCTTTTAGTCTGAATTTCATGGTCTTTCTTTACCTTCTTGACCTATTCACTCTTAAAGACTTAATGATTCTGCATAAATTGCCTTTGGTTTTGTTTGTCTGATATTTCCCTAAGTTGAGAAGTGCTTAAAGCATCCTAAGCAGGAATATTCCAAGGGTGCTACTGTGGTCCACAGTGTATCAGAGGAAGCTGTGTCCATTACTAGGGGCGTGAGCCCTGGTTACCGGATAAGGCGTACCTACGTTTCTCAGATACAGTATTCTAGTTTTCTCCTAGTAACTAATAGGTATATTTGGGTAGATATTTTAGCACTTGGAAAATATCTTACTGACCTTCCAACTTCATCAGCTAATTTTAGCATGCAGTGATGGCTGCAGCTATTTTCATGGTTATTTTCTGCCTCCATTTCCCCACTTCTGCCTATATTACTGAGACTTCTGTGAGGAAATGATCCTTTGTCCCCATGGACTTACTAAGTTCTTTTGTAATGATTTGCCTGTTTGTGTGTTTTAGAAATTTTGCTCAAATCTTGCTCAAGATGTTCTCAACATCAACTACTGAGAGCCTTCTGATGATTTCCATGTTCTTTAACACAGCTCCACCTTTTGTGGGTGTTTCCTCACCACCTGACAGCTAGTTCAAGGTTCATTGTGCATTTTATCCACCCCAATCTTGGAATCAACCACTTCTCCAAGGAGCATGGTTCATTTGATCTGAGCATGGTATTTATAAAGCAGGATTGGAGTCCTAGACAAAATCCTGGGTATGCTAATTGCAACAAGGGTGTTACCGAGTCTAGGTCCTTCCAGCACAAGAAGGGACTGAACTATGTGTATGTGCCTATGTATGTATACATGTATGTATGTATGTATGTATGTTTGTATGCATGTATGTTTGTATATATGTATGTATATTTGTATGTATGTATGTTTGTATGCATGTATTTTTGTATGTATGTATGTATGTATGTTTGTATGTATGTATGTATGTATGTTTGTATATATGTATATTTGTATGCATGTATTTTTGTTTATATGTATGTATGTTTGAATGTATGTATGTTTGTATGTATGTATATATGTATGTATGTTTGTATGTATGTATGTTTGTATGTATGTATGTTTGTATGTATGTATGTTTGTATGTATGTATGTGTGTGTATGTATGTATGTATATATGTATGTTTGTGTGTATATATATTTGTATGTATACATGTCCCTACCTCTAACGGAATGTCTCACATACATAGGTAAGCATAGGAGTGGCCCCAGTCCAACTCCGAGGAACTCTGTTATGTACCTGTCTTTCCTTACTTGTGACATCTTCCCTTGGTATTAAAACCTTAATTCTACCTACATTCACTCATTTGTTCAGTTCTATGCAGTTCTAATATCCTGTCAGAATCGAAGGTACTAAAACTACATTACGATAATATGTAATGCATTTAATATAATAATAATAATAATAATAATAATAATAATAATAATAATAATAATAACACGTTTTCTAAATCTACGTTAGTTTTTTTCTTCTGAGGGGTAAGAAATTCTACTGTGGGTCTGAGAGTCAAAAGCATTCTCAGAGACCTCACTCCCTCCTGTGGTCCTCCATTTTTTCCTGTCTTTTCAGTCTGGTTCCTAACCACTCTATAGATAACCAGTCTCTTTACTTCACGGCATTGTTTTATATTTCTTTTGTATCAGTAGATATACTTGGACTTGATTATTTCTTTTTTGTTGCTTTTTTACAGAATCATATACTACAGATTTTAAAGTTTGATTTTTATACATATTAATACATACCGACCAGTTCACAGATAACTTTTTAAAAACCTCTTTACTTTTATTTCACTGTTACCACTAAAACATTTGACAGTCTTATGAAATCTTTGCCTTGCTTCCCAGAATACTTCTGAATGTGTAAAATAAAATGTTAAGGGTTATGAAAGATAGCATCGTTTGGAAATATAGTTTTCAAAGTTATAGTCATTTTGATATGCTAATACTTATATCAACATTATACAAAATACAGTCCTCAGGTCCAGTGTCAGATCCAATGACCAGCATCCTAGATTAGTGATGAACACAAATGATATTTAGAAATATTCACCACATCTAACATGAGATATCAAAATATGCTATAACAATCCACAGCTCACAGAGTTCATTTTATTGCTATGCTTTAGTGCTGTGTAATATTCCATGATATGAATATGTCATTGCTTATCCAACTCATGATGCTATTGTCTTAGGGTTTTACTGCTGTGAGCAGACACCATGAACAAGGCAACTCTTATAAAGACAACATTTAATTGGGGCTGGCTTATCGGTTTAGAGGTTTCAGTCCTGTATTGCCAAGGTGGCAACATTCAGGCAGGCCTGGTGCAGGAGGAGCTGAGAGTTCTACATCTTCCTCTGAAGGCTGCTAGCAGAATACTGACTTCCAGGTAGCTAAGATGAGGGTCTTAAAGCCCACACCCACAGTGACACACCTACTCCAACAGGGCCACACCTTCTCCAACAAGACCACACCTACTCCAACAAGACCACACCTAGTCCAGCAAGGCCACACCTACTCTAGCAAGGCTACACCTACTCCAACAAGACCACACCTACTCCAACAAGGCCACACCTACTCCAACAAGGCCACACCCTCCAATAGTGCCACTCCCTGGGCCAAACATACACAAATCATCACTGCTATAAATGGGCTCTTAAACTGCTTCCTCTGTTTTCTTTTTTAAATCTCTCTCTCTTCCCCTCCCTCATCCTCTTTCTCTATCTCTCTCTGTCTCTCTGTCTCTCTGTCTCTGTCTCTCTCTCTGTCTCTGTGTGTGTGTGTGTGTGTGTGTGTGAGTGTGTGTGTGTGTGTGTGTGTGTGTGTGTGTGTGCCACTAGCTGTGGATGTTGGGAACTAAACTCAGGTCCTCTGAGAAAGCAGCAAGGGTTTTAAACCACTGCACCTTTCCAGCCCATTTTACTGTGTTCTAATTTCAGGCACTTCTATAAGAAATAATGTCTACAAAAGCATTTTTTATAGTGTGGTGGTTTGGATGGGTATGGCCCCCAGAGATTCCTATGTTTGAATGCTTGGCCACAGGGAGTGGCAAAATTGGGAGGTGTGGACCTGTTAGAGAAAGTGTGTCACTACGGAGGCAGGGCTTTGCCGTCTTAATCCAGTCCCCTTCTACTGCCTGCAGATCAAGATGTGGCGCTCTCAGCTCCTCCTCCAGCACCATGTCTGCCTGGATGCTGCCGTGCTCCCCATCATGATGATAATGAACTGAACCTCTGCAAGTGTAAGCCAGCCCTAATTAAACGTTTTCCTTTATGAGAGTTGCCTTGGTCATGGTGTCTATCACAGCAACGAAACCCTAACTAAGACACATAGTATTGAAGTGTGTCTTCAAGGTAGACTCATAAAGATAGGATTTCTGGTTCAAAAGTCAGTACAACCAGATGGCCTGTCTGCAGACTCTGGTTCTCCAGGCCTGGGAGTACATACATGTTGTGTTAATTTTAAATTATTATGACTTGGATAGGTCAGACATGGTTTTGATTTACATTTTCCTAATTACAAATGAATTGAAACATATTTTCATGTACTTGAGGGCTATTTTCACATCCCTTTTTAAATACATTGTTCATATCCTTCCTTCAATTTTACCTTTAATACTATAATCATAGCTCCTTGTCCAAGCAGTTTTTTAAAATGGAATCACATTTATCTCCGTTTTTAGATTCATAGTTTAAAACATTATTTAAATCATAGTTTTAAATTTTCCCTGCCCAGAGGTTCGGGAAGAATCCAGTATGTATACACTTTCATTTTGGAGTTTATTTATTTGTATTCTGTGGGCTATAGATCCAATTTAATCTTTTTCTTTTTTTAATCTGGTAAGTCAACTGGCTGAACAGGGATTTGAACCCTGAACCCTCAGATGAAAATCTGGGCTCTCCCAGTTGAGCTATCCAGGTAGTCGTCTACTCTAAATACCTATCTAGCGAGGACATACTCGCTTATTAAAACACAATTTCAGCAGTATCCTGAGACACTTCTTTTGTCCTAACTGTTTGGGGGAGGTTGGTTGTACCCCTGGTTTGTTTATGCTTACACCATTACACTGAAGTGGCTTCATCATGTGTTAATATCCCCAGAATTTATCTTTTCTCACTATTTTTTTCAATGTTTTTGTGATTACCATTGCATGGTTTGTTTTTCTTTTCTTTTTTCTTTTTTCTTTTTTCTTTTTTCAAAGATTTTGCTTTGCTCTGGCCCAAAGTACGCTGTAGCTGTCTTCAGACACCTATATGAGGGCATCAGATCTCATTATGCATGGTTGTAAGCCACCATGTGGTTACTAGGATTTGAACTCATGACCTCCTGAAGAGCAGTTGGTGCTCTTAACCGCTGAGCCATCTCACCAGCCCAGTTTCTTTTTCTATATAAACTTTAGTAAGTACCAATTTATCTAACACTATAAAAATGATTACTGATATTTTAATGGGATTGCATTAAAATGCATATATAGACCTTGGAAGAATAGGTACATGCATTCTTTCCATTTAATAACATACATTTAAAATAAACAGGTTTGTTAAAAAATAATATATATGCATTGTGCTGTCTACATGTTCTCAAGCCTCCAATTGACTTTTCATTCCTAATTTCATTGAGAAATCTTTTAATCTAGCCCCAAGTAATAGGGACAGCAGTGGGTATTGCTGCTTCATTGCTAAAGTAACTGAAAGTATATCTAATACTTCCCTGTCAAGTAAGTCAGCTTTAGGGTTTAAATACAGACCATACACACATAAAACATCTTTCAACTTTCTTTTATTATTTTGAGCTTTAAATATCTGTTATTGAGTTTTAATATGGTTTTTCAGAATGTAATGAAGTGGTTATGATCTTTCCCTAAATCTATAAACTTGGTATATTATGTTAACAGATTTCCTTATATTGAACTAACCTTGCATTTTCCAGGAATGTTTCGACACTTAAAACTTAGATATAAGGCTGGTGAGATGGCTCAGTGGTTAAGAGCACTGACTGCTCTTCCAGAGGTCCCAAGTTCGATTCCCAGTAACCACATGGCGGCTCACAACCATCTGTAATGAGATCTGATGCCCTCTTATGGGGTGTCTGAAGACAGTGACAGTGTACTTACATATAATAAATAAATAAATAAATAAATAGTTTAAAAAAAACAAAAACTTAGATATAAGTTTAAGTTTACATTTAAAATGTAATACTGTGATTTAGGTTAAATCTGCTAAGTGAACTATTATTCTCAAAAGTTGATTCAAAAGTCTAAAAACACATTAGACCTTTATCATTGGATGTAACTAAGACACCCTCAGCCCTATTTTTATATATTTATATACATATATATATACATATATATATTATGTATATTATATATATATATGTATATATATATATATATATATATATATATATATATATTACCACATAAAAGGTTATCTGCAGGGGCTAAAGTTAATTGTTAAAGTTAACAGAAGAGTATTTGATAATTAGTCCATGACTAAATACACCACAAAAAAGCACGTATGCATACACACACACACATACACATATGTACACATGCACGCACGCACGCACGCACGTAAGCATGCACGTGCACATGCACACACACAGAGCATATGGATACATGTATGTATTTACATATGTTTAGAAGACTGGTACATACATCAAAACCAATCACAATTTCACTTTTTCATTTTAGGGATTGATAGAATGGAGCTTGTCTTAGTTTGGACATCATTGCTGTGAAGAGACACCATGACCAAGGCAACTCTTATAAAGGAAACATTTAATTGGGGTTGGCTTACAGTTTCAGAGGTTAAGTCCATTATCATCACTGTGGAAAGCATGGCAGCATGCAGGCAGACTTGGCGCCAGAGGAGCCAAGAGTTCTACTTCTTGATCCACAGGCAGAAGGGGGGACTGTCTTCACAGGCAGCCAGGGTCTGAATCATACAGATCAGACGTGAGCATATATGTGTCAGAGGCCAGCTTTGACACCACAAGGTTAACTGAGGAGGGCTGTTAGTGTGGAGTTGGCAGTCACTCAGCAGACCTCTTATGAGGGAGCAAAACTTAATTCTCTGGGGAACAGCGAGAAAGGCAGCAAATCACATATTCACACATACACTTGGGGGATGAAGCTCCCACAACTTCACAGACAGACAGAAAGGCAGACAGACAGACATATTGGATGGATGGAGCAAAGCTCCAGTGAGTAGGTTCCAGCAATTTTTTTTCTTAGTCCTTTTATAATCCCTAAAACAAAGTTATCTGTGTAAGAAGAAAACAACCTCATAGCCACAAGTTACATATTCTCTGAAAAACAATTCTCTAAAAACAATCACTACAAAAACTTATTCTTCCGAAACAGATTAAAATCATCACACAAAAGGAAATTACAACAGGATTATTGATTAGGTACTCTCTTGAAACTCATACCAAACTAAACATTTCCTGTCTCTCTCTCTCTTTCTCCACGAGCTCATTGTAACCCCAAAGCAATAATTCCTTTTTCTTAGATTAGCAGAGTTTAAGCAAGCCAGTCTATACTAGCAATTTTTCCTATGCTTAGCTGACAATTTGTATTTACCAAGAAATGATCATGATCTATCTCACATCTTATGTCTGAGGTCTTGTTCAGGTAAACTGACTAGTCATTTATCCTCTATTCTTATACTCAGAATTATTTAGCCTTTATTCATAACTCTGTCTTTTCAGGGTACACACCAAAACCTATACCCACACCTCAAGATCCTAAGATGAAGGAACTCAGACCCAAACTAGAATGAATGTTTCCTTTTATCATTAACTTGTCCCTAACTTATTTCTTAGCTAGTACAGTTTATGTGCTTGTGATGTATGAAAGCTCACTCTACTCCTTTCTCTAACCTGTGCAGCTCTTGCTACTCTGAAAAAGGGACACACTCTGTTCTTAATTCTAACTTTAAACTCTCTTTCAACAATCCTAACTTCCCAAATTATTTTAAACCAGACTAACTTCTTAAACTATTTAAATCAAATCAGGAATTCCATGAAATCATTAATTCATCTAAACAGCATTAGTTCATGAAAGTTCATCCTCATATTGATTGGCAGGAAACTTTCTCAACAAAGTGGGCTTTCACCCAGGAAATAATCACACCAGGCTCTAGGCAGTGAGGGTCTCACCATGCCCAATCACATCAAGTCAGATATATGAGGAATATAAGCAATGACAAAGATGAGAAGACACATCAGTAGCAAGAAGCAATCCTGAGATGAAGCCCCTCAGACGTTCAGCCCCAGGACACACCCATCATAGCCGTGCAAGTGGTGGGCCGCCTCCAGAAAGCTCACTTGACCATTATAGCTCTTCCTGCATGGCAAACCCCGCCTCCACAGTGACACACTTCCTCCAACAAGACTACACCTCCTGCAATAAGGCCACACCTCCTCTAATAGTGCCACTTTTCATGGGCTAAGCCCATTCAACCACCACAGAGCCTCTAGGTTTTGCTGTTGCTGCTGTAGTTTATTTGTTTGAGACAGAATCTCCGTGTATATCCCTGGCTGGCTTTGAACTCAGGAATCTGCTTCTTTTGCCTTCCTAGTACTAGCATTGAAGGAATGCAGTTCCACACCCAGCTACTTCATTTTTTAAAAATCTTCTCTTTAACAAATCTCACTCATGTTCGCAAGTCACTACATTAGACAGTTTCTTTTTTATTATATACATAGTTAAAACACACCCATGCAGAAGTAGACAACAGATTCTCATCAAATTCCTTCTATAGGGATGGGCTAAGAATCACATGCTCTAGAAAGGAAACCTACTCAGGGAGCAAAATGGAATGATGTTCTTATTATAAGGTTTGCTCATGCTTTCTTTGTTTGGTATGAACCTATAACAGTTCAATTAATATTTAATAGTTCTGTTGTACTTAAATTTTTCACAATTAAATCCTCTTAATGCCAAAGAGCTCAGAAACTGGGCATATATTCAATTTTAAAATTAGATAAATATATTCATCTCTTTCTACCGTGCATGGTCGTGCATGCCTGCACTAGCGCTCTGCGGGCTGAGGCAGGACAGTAAGTGTAACATAGAAACAAAATTCTGTTTCTCATGAAGCTGATAACCTTGTTGGTAGAACAGACTGCAATATTCTCTTCTAGTGTTAATGTTGCTGGGACAGACCCCAGATGGGACAAATCTATGTAAAAAGAATCTGTCTGTCACCCGAGGTCATTAAAGATGGGGTATAACGAGCAGCTTTACTCTGTAGATCATGCCTCTTCGTTTTGATAAACACATTTCTCTAGGGCAGATGTGTTTCGTGTGAGTACATTTCAAGCTTTGAGAATCTCGGAAGGCTTTAGTCACACAGCCTCTGTTGGTTTGGGTGAGGTCATTGGTGATCCTCCAGTACTTTTTCATGTATCCTGATTTCGAAACCTGCTACATTAATGATCTTCACCCAAACAGATTTAACCTAGGGCGATATAAAGCATTCCTTTGACTTTCATACTGCAACTGACGTGACTTATTGATAGATCGTTTTAAAAGCCCGGTTATCTGAATAGACCTTTAAAAAGCTTGTTTTAGATTTACTTATTTAATGCGTATGAGTGTTTTACCTGAACGTACGTAAGTGTAATAGGCATATCACTTGTGTATCTGGTGCCTGTGGAGATCAGAAAAGGACACCAGATCTCCTGGCACTGGAGTTACAGACGGTAGTACCCTACCTTGTGGGTGATCTGAACTTGGGTTCCTTGTGAGAGTAACCAGTGCCATCTCTACAGCCCCCTGAATAGACCTTTTTTTTTTTTTTTTTTTTTTTTTTTGAGAAAATTTTTATTCATAACAAAAACTGTGGCACCTAACAGAATTCCTCACCTCTACTTACCCCCGCACACGCACAGGCTCCTGTATTATCAGTGGTTTGAATAGAAATGGCCCCTATAGGCTTGATCCTTGGTCCTTAGAGAATGACACTACTTGACAGAAAACAGGAGGTATGGCCTTGTTGGGGTGTGTATGGCCTTGTTGGGGTGTGTGTGGCCTTGTTGGGGTGTGTGTGGCCTTGTTGAGGTGGGTGTGGCCTTGTTGGGGTGGATATGACCTTATTGGAGTAACTGTGTCACTGGGGGTTGGGCTTTGAGGTTTCTAAAGCCCAAGCCAGGCCTACTGTCTCTTCCTGCTGCATGTAGATCTGAATATAGAACTCTCAGCTGCTTCTCCAGTACCATGTCTGCTTGTATACTGCTGTGCTTCCCACATGGTAACAATAGACTAACCTCTGAAACTGTAAGCAGGCCCCAGTGAAATGCTTTCTTTTATAAGAGTTTTGCCATGGTTCTTGTGTCTCTTTGTAGCAACAAAACCCTGAATAAGACAGAAGTCATCCAGGGAAGTCAGAGCTGGAATTCAAGACAGGCAGGAGCTGATGCAGAGGCCATGGAAGAGTGTCTCTCTTACAGGCTTGCTTTTAACAGCCTGCTTTGTTATAGCAACCAGGACCACCAGCCCAGAAGTGGCACCACCACTGGGCTGGGCTCTCCCATAACACTAATTAAGAAGATATACTGCAGCTATGTCTTATGAAGACAGGCCTATCTTCTGGAGACATTTTCTCAAATGACTCTAGCTTGTGTCAGGTTGACATAAAACTAGCGAGACTAACATAGATTCCTGGTTATTGAGTGTGGAGACACCAACAGGCCAGGCCCAGAGCAATCAGCCTCTGGACTGAACACTTGAGACTACACATTTTCATGACCTTGAACCATGGGCTTCTGACTTTTTTGGAGCAGCCTCACCAGACACTTGATACTCAAGAGCCTAAACCCACTGCCCATGAAAATACTGCCCTTTCATTATTGAGAGAACAGAAAAACCTAAAAGAGCTGATTAGCAGCAGCAGTTAGTATGAACCTGGTACAAATTCTGAGCTTATTCTATTCTTGTAAAAACTGCGTTACTACTCTTATTCCCTCTTAAAAATGAAGAAACTAAGGCTCAGCATTTAAGAACACTTGCTCTCTCCAGAGGGTCTATGGTTCAATTCCCGACACCCATATGATGGCTCACAACCATCTGTAACACCAGTTCCAAGGTGCCTGGTACCCTTTCTGGCCTTTATGGGCACCAAACACTCGTGTACTGCATAGAAATACATGCAGGCAAAACACTCATATACGTAAGATAAAAATAAAATAAAACTTTAAAAATGAGGAAACTTTTATATTAAATTAACCTGAGTTTTTCAGATGGTTAATAGCCCCCCCACCCCCACCCCCTTGGAGGTTCCAGACTGCAGTTTCCATCCAGTGCTTTGTCTCTGAGGAGTTGGTACCTGCACCATGCTCTTGACTCGATCTGGAATGCTTCGTGCCCCTCAGTGCTTCCAAGTCTGGTTCCGTGAACAGTGGGATATGACAGTGTCTCAAAAATAAATGAGTTGACTTCAGGGGTTTCCTTATGAATTGGGGAGTTTTGATGGTATCAGGACTGAGATTTCATAGATGTCAGTCAACAGGCCAACTCTTATGTCAAGCAACCTTGCTCATCCCTGTTTTACTGAGAGGGGCAGTAGACTGGTTACAATGGGGGAGCAGCTTCCCTGGCCATACTGTGGACTGGCTTGATCCCACTCCCTGTGTAGACACCCAGAGACTTCTCAAGTGATATTACTACACTTTAGATTTCCCACCTTGTTGTGGGAGATATTTAAAATGGCGGCATTCAATCTGGCTTTTCTTAATCAACTGCCATTCAATCTGGCTTTTCTTAATCAACTGCCATGTTCCCGACTAGCCTAGGCCTATGGCCAGCATGGCATACCGCCACTGCTCAGCTCGGGCCATCCGCTCAGGCGGTCAGAGACACTGGCCCTGCTACCCACGAGATGCCAGCGTGGGAGATGGCTCTGCCAATCTTCCATGCTGTCTGTCTCCGCCAGGCTGTGCCCAGACCATCCCGCCATCCATGTGGGCTCCGTAGGAAATGGAACTCTAATGCTTAAAGATTAATCAAAGGCTTTATATGTTTGGTAATGCTCAATAACAATATGCCCATACAAACAGAGTTGTTTCCCAATTAGCTAACCAAAATATAAGTTGTTACCCACAACTGCTCTCCATACCTGCGTGGCTCTTCATTCTCTCTCTCTCTCTCTCTCTCTCTCTCTCTCTCTCTCTCTTGCTCCTCTTTTCTTCTTCCTCTCCTTACTCCTCCCACCTTAGCTCCTCCTACACCACCTAAACAAGTGAGAAAAAAAATTTGTAAACTAAAATACAAATCTACTGTCTGAATTCTCACAAACTCAGAAGCAAACTCTTGGACTCCCAGTTCTCTCTCTGAGGCTTCTCATTTGCAGATCTGTGGGTTATTTCTTCCTCTTCTTAAGGAATTTCAAACGTCTTCCCTCTGCAGGTACTATTAGGTTAGTGAATGCTAACGAAACTGAAAAGATCTCAAATTCAGCCCAACAAACATCATTCTGTGCCACCTGTCTAAAACGGGAAGATCTAACATGGTGCTCTACACTGGATATCGGCTCGATAAATCCACAGAGCACAAGCGAAACACCTGGACCTAGTCTGCTCATCTTGGGGCTCAGCATCTGATGGCAAAGGCAGGCAAATAAGAAAACACTGGCTGCATGTGATGGGAATTCCTACAGCGAGGCAAGGACTGCTTGCTTGTGGAAGACCTTTGACCTATAAAATGCAGAGGGCCAGCAGGAGCCAAGCCAGGGAGTTGTGGAGTGTGTGCCTGGGATGAATTCAGTTGTCTCTTCATCCTGCTGAGCAGGAAGGCATGTGTAAGTAGCTAGGGTGGCCACATTTGCAATTACTTAGGCAAGATTTGGGAGGAATCAAGTAACAAGAGGAGGCGATCAGGCATATAATTTATACCTCTCTGATTGGGTTTTTTTAATGAAATAGGGAAGTGTGGACACATAACAGGAAACTGGTGGCAGAGAGTCAGTTGTGCGGCAGAACACAGAGGGGCAAATTGTAAACAAGATGGTGGTCACACAGAGGGAGACTAGAGACATTTTACAAGTGGACTTGTTGGATGATGCAAAGGGTGGGAAGCAGGAGGTACTGGGGTAACACCAGGACATTTGTTTGACTTTTGGGGATGAGAACGATAGACTTCATCCAGGCGATGTGAGTGGAGAGAAAGGTAGGTTTGGGAAAGTCAGATTTGTCTACTCGTGTAGGATGAAGCATTCCTAACATCTTGGAAGGAGTGTTTAGACATGGTGCATGGGGACCATAGAGACGCTGTTGATGCCCTCACGCAGAGGGGATGAGGAGGTAAGCAACCGTTTGTATACCATTTTCTAACTACTGCCTTTATTGTAGTAAAGCAGATGTAACAGAATTTATTGTCTTCACCATCATTCAAAGCATACAGTGTAGAAAGGTCGAGTATAAGCCCCGGGTGTCACAGAAACAACTTCCAAAATGCTTTTGTCTTGCGAAAGTGAAACACTGTACCATTGTCTCACAGCTTGGGTATAAAATCCTCTGGCAAAAGCAGCTTAGGGGAGGAAGGGCTTAGCTGGCTCTGGGTGGGGAGGCCAAGCATTAGGAGCTTAAGCTGCCAGTCCCATCTCCTGTAGCGTCTGGAGACAGAGCAGATAGCCGGATAGACAAGGCATGCCTGCTGCTGCTCAGCTTCCTTCCTCCAGTTACGTAGTCCAGGCTCCCAGGCAGAAAATGGTGACATTTATAGCAGCTGCATCCTCCCACCTCGGTTAATACAATCAAGTTAATCTCCCACAGGTGTGCCCAGAGATGCTTCTCAACACCCCAAGACATCCCCCCTTTAAGCTGTAACTTTCCATCCATTGTCGGCATAGGCTCATGAAGGTGTTATAATATAAAATGTACCCAGTCCAGTTTCAAAGGTCCCCATGGTTTTTGAGAATTATGGCAGTCCAGGGTCTTATCTGTGAGCTCCTATAAAGCTGTAAACATGATAGGCACTGCTGGCGTATAATGGCACGGAGTAAACATTGTTATTCCAAATGGAAGAATTGGAGCATAATGTGAAATGATACCAAAAGCAAACCCAAAATCCAGCAGGGCAAACAGGAAATCCATCCAACCTGGGACTTGGAGTGTTCTAACTGTACTTGGAGTTTACATCGGGAGGATAATGGGCCTGGCACTAACAGAGCTGTGTACTTCACCCACATCCTCTTGAATCCTAGATTGCTAAGGACCATCCTTCCCCTCCTCTCAGCAGCTGCTCATAGGAGGAGTACAGGGGTACAGTGAAAAGAATTGCTTTTGAAGCTGTGGTAGTCTGAACTCTCTCTGCCTCTTATTCGATATGTCTGGAGACAATTACTTTCTATCTTGACACCACTGCCCCACCCCCCTTTTGATGAACTTGAATGGGTAGTACCTCTTATTAATTTATTCTTGTGTGTTTTTTCCCCCCAGTTTCACAGATGACTACCAGTTGAGAACAGGATGAGGGAGAAAAGAAAGGACCAAGTAGACGTCCTAGGAGGTCACCTGTCAGAGCAAAGGACACCAGTATTGTGAAAGAGGCTTTAGGGTTGGAACTAATGAGTGAGTGGTGTATTCTGACTGAAGTGTGACCTCATGCCCCATGACACACACAGATGGCCAGAGTGACATCCCCTACCCCAAACCTACATTCTGTTTAGTGTGTTTGAGTTCCTTGGAGATGATGGCAGAGATATCTGTGTCATGTCAAGACAGAAACACGTTTGTAAAAACAGAGGAGATAGGAAATGGTGTAGGTTTTAAACAAATGAAGAGGAAGATGAAAGTGTCAGACCGCTGTCTGCTCTCATGTTGGTTCATGCAGCTGCAGGGACAGTGAGCTATGGATACAGTTTGCTCCTGTGGATATAGTGTTTGCTCATGCAGTTACAGTGTTTGCTCATACAGTTATAGTGTTTGTTCATGCAGTTACAGTGTTTGCTCATGCAGCTGCAGTGTTTGCTCATGCAGCTGCAGTGTTTGTTCATGCAGTTACACTGTTTGCTCATACAGCTGCAGTGTTTGCTCATACAGCTGCAGTGTTTGTTTGTTCATACAGCTGCAGTGTTTGTTTGCTCATGCAGCTGCAGTGTTTGTGTTTGTTCATTCAGTTACAGTGTTTGCTCATGCAGCTGCAGTGTTTACTCATGCAGTTACAGTGTTTGCTCATACATCTGCAGTGTTTGTTCATACATCTGCAGTGTTTGTTCATACAGTTACAGTGTTTGCTCATACAGCTGCAGTGTTTGCTCATACAGTTACAGTGTTTGTTCATGCAGTTACAGTGTTTGCTCATACAGCTGCAGTGTTTGCTCATGCAGCTGCAGTGTTTGTTCATGCAGTTACACTGTTTGCTCATACAGTTACAGTGTTTGCTCATACATCTGCAGTGTTTGTTCATACAGTTACAGTGTTTGCTCATACAGCTGCAGTGTTTGCTTATATAGTTACAGTGTTTGTTCATGCAGTTACAGTTTGCTCATACATCTGCAGTGTTTGCTCATGCAGCTGCAGTGTTTGCTCATGCAGTTGCAGTGTTTGCTCATACATCTGCAGTGTTTGCTCATGCAGCTGCAGTGTTTGTTCATGCAGCTGCAGTGTTTGTTCATGCAGTTACAGTGTTTGCTCATGCAGCTGCAGTGTTTGTCATGCAGCTGCAGTGTTTGTTCATGCAGTTACAGTGTTTGCTCATACATCTGCAGTGTTTGCTCATGCAGCTGCAGTGTTTGTTCATGCAGTTACAGTGTTTGCTCATACATCTGCAGTGTTGCTCATACAGCTGCAGTGTTTGCTCATACAGTTACAGTGTTTGCTCATGCAGCTGCAGTGTTTGCTCATATAGCTGCAGTGTTTGCTCATACATCTGCAGTGTTTGCTCATACAGTTACAGTGTTTGCTCATACAGTTACAGTGTTTGCTCATACATCTGCAGTGTTTGCTCATATAGCTGCAGTGTTTGCTCATACAGCTGCAGTGTTTGTTTGCTCATGCAGCTGCAGTGTTTGTGTTTGTTCATGCAGTTACAGTGTTTGCTCATGCAGCTGCAGTGTTTGCTCATGCAGCTGCAGTGTTTGTTCATGCAGTTACAGTGTTTGCTCATACAGCTGCAGTGTTTGCTCATACAGCTGCAGTGTTTGTTTGTTCATACAGCTGCAGTGTTTGTTTGCTCATGCAGCTGCAGTGTTTGTGTTTGTTCATTCAGTTACAGTGTTTGCTCATGCAGCTGCAGTGTTTACTCATGCAGTCACAGTGTTTGCTCATACAGCTGCAGTGTTTGCTCATACATCTGAAGTGTTTGCTCACATGCAATAGATAAGCAAGAGGATAAACTGACAGATGTGGTGGTAATATGAGGTTCCTCAAACTGTGTTCAGAGAGACATGTGTAACAAAAATGTGAAGGGATCTGTCAAGTGCAGGAGAGCAGGAAGAAGGATGAATTTGTGTTTGGGAGAATCTTAGAAGGCAGTGTAGTCTGAACAAGATTTGAAAATGCCAGCAGGCAGCCCTCTAGCCCAGTGGTTCTCAACCTTCCTCATGCTGCAACCCTTTAATATAGTTTCTTGTGTTCTGGTGACCCCCAGACATAAATTATTTTTATTGTTACTTCACAGCTATATCTTTGCTACTGTTATGAATAATAATGTAAATATTTTTGGTGATAGAGGTTTGCCAAAGGGATCATGACCTACAGGTTGAGAACTGCTGCTCCAGTCAGTCACCAGATTCAAGACACTCAGGTTTCCTAGGAATAAGCCTCCCTTGTTATCCCAGTCAAACAAAAGAGACATGATGGCTATTTTTTGCTGGTGTCAACAGAAGGATCCCAAGGCCATCATTTCATTAAAAATTATGGCCCAATGGAGTATTGCACACACAGATATGCATAGACACACACAGACACACACACAGACACACACAGAGACACATGGACACACACACACACACACACACACACACACACACACACAGGTGGCGCAAGGAGACTGGGGTCTCAATATCCCCTGCACACCTCCAATGACTACCTTTCTTCCATTGGGCCCACCACCTGTATCATATTACTATATCAAAATCTGCATTAGCAGATGAGAAATAGTGTTAAAATTATGAATCTAAAACAGTGTAAAATGCACTATAGGGCTGGCTGTGCCACATAGTTAATTAATAATAAAAACATTGTGATTTCTCCATTGAATTTCATGATGCCATTGTATTCCCATTCTTTTTACATTTTTAAGTTTTGTAGTAATTTTCATTCTAAATGTTTATTATAGTTTTTTTTTATTTAGTCGTGTGTATTGATTTGTTTAAAGAAGATTCCCTTCCGCCATATTGCATGAGTTTCAATGGCCATACCTCTGGAAATGCTTTTATTTTTAATTTTCAAATATTTATTATTTTATTTAAATGTGCATGCTTGGGTGCACTATGTACACTATATTTATGCAGGTATTCATAGAAGCCAGAAAAGGTAACAGATTCTGCTAGAACTGACGTTACAACAGTTGTAAGCTGCAGTATGGATGATGGGAATTGAACCTGGGTCCTCTATAAGAGTAGCAAGTGTTCTTAACCCCTGAGCCATCTCTCTAGCCCTCCTAGAAATACTTTCAAAGGATTATAAAGAAGACAGTACGTCTCCTGTGCTGTTTTCTCATTTTTCCTACTCCTCAAATCATCTGAGTTTACTGTTTCAGCTGTGATTCTATTGGCAATTATAGTATCCCCAAATAACATGCTTACATTGTTACTTCTTGATTTATTCAATTTTAGGCATCATCTACGAGCTCCTTCCTTGGCAGATAAAAATGTAACTACTGTTCACCATCTCAGTGTGCTTTTATCATTATTTTTAGTCAGCTAAAAAGTAATCTGTATTTATCTGTTAATACTATAAGCATCACATGTTTCAGAAGCAGTATTTAGATCAGAATCACAGCTTCTTTGTAGCACAGGTGTGACTTACTGAAGCTTGTCTCTTTCCTAGAAAAGATATGCTAATATCTGTTCTCCCCAAATGATTTGTCCATCTTTTAGAGTTTAAATCCCTCCCTGTTCAGCGCTCTTAGTTCTTTTCCTAAATTACAATGTCTGGCATATTTAACATATAAGAAATAAAGATTGCATGTATAAAATAATGACCTTAATTTTTGGTTACACAAAATTATTAATTTTGTTAGGTTTTTAAAAGTTATTTTTCTGTTGTGCTTTGGAACAATTACTCCATTCTCTTTTTTTTATTTGTGCTAATTTTTTTGTTTGTTTGTTTGTTTTTGTTTTTTTTTCAAGACAGGGTTTCTCTGTGTAGTCCTGGCTGTCCTGGACTCACTCTGTAGACCACGCTGGCCTCGAACTCAGAAATCCACCTGCCTCTGCCTCCCAAGTGCTGGGATTAAAGGTGTGTGCCACCACTGCCCGGCTGTGCTAATTTTAATGTGTAGTTAATTCACAGTACTTAGGCGTATGTCACAATATTTTATCCTTTCATTTTAATCACTACAAAATAAGAGTGATTTAACTTTCAGTTGGCATTAAATGCATTTCTGTGTCTCATGACTTTTAAAAGGTTTCATATTGTAAATATGTATATTTAAATACAAAAGAAATTGTCTGTGGAGGCGTGTTTCCACTGCCCTTTTCTGAGCCACAGGTCGTAAATAAAACCCTACTTGTTATGAAGACCAAATGGACTTTGTTTTTAGAATTTGCACTTATTTTTTTAAGTATCACAAAGCAATTTCTTAAATTAAAAAAGGGTGGGGGAGGGGGGGATCCCATGAGCCGGAAGAATTTACTATTTACTTACAGATGACCATTCATATCTTGTTACATTCAGAATGTCAACTGTCTGGTATTCTTAAACAACAGGTAGAGAGGAGGAAAAGCCAGTTCTGTTGTTCACTGAGAACCTAAAGGTATTTATATAAGACTGTTTTTTCTCACCCTGAAGTGGTATTGCAGACTCACATCATGGATAGCTGCTGACTAAGCAAGTTGTGGTAGCTAGATACAATTCATCCCTTCTGTTTGTGGTGCATGCAACACATCCAACCCTACAACCTTCAGATCTCCTTGACAGAGAATTTAAAAGGAGACAGTAGATGGCAACTAAGGCGGAGCCTCATAGTACAGAAGCTATTTGTTAACTCTGACATTGAATGGGGAGTGTATGACTTAGAAGGAAGATCTTCCATGAAAGAAGACACCATGGCAAAAGTTAATTTTTAAAGTTGGGATAACTCGCTGGGCAGTGGTGTTCGAGGCCAGCCTGGTCTACAGGGTGAGTTCCAGGACAGTCAGGACTACACAGAGAAACCCTGTCTCGAAAAACAAAACAAACAAACAAACAAACAAACAAAAAAAAGTTGGGATAACTCAGGATTTCCAAGCATGTGTTCGAAGGATTTCCAAGTGCTTACTGAGACTGTTCGAGCTGATCTATGTATCACCCAGGTAGCCAGTAGCGCTTCTGAAACTGCTCAGTGCTCATCCGTGTCATGAGCACTGTCCACTGCTCAGCAGAAGCTCAGCTTCAACTGTCTAGTTGTGTTTTGAATCGAGTTTATGACCACTGACTATGCACTCTTCTGTCCTGTCTCTTAGCCACTGTACTCGAACATACTACAGAGGAAAGGGGGCTGGTTGAAATTCTTTTATATTCACTCATCTGTCCACCCATTTATGGGCCAGTCCTAATGCCTGCACAGAAAACTTCTTCAGACTCAGGTCACTATTAGTCACTAATGCAGACAAATATGTACTCTCTGACACATTGTCCTTCTGAGAGGTTCAAAAAAGATTCTCAGATTATCAGAAAGATCACTCTCATCTTTGTTTTCCTGTTTGAGTTGAAAGTTTAGCTTCTGTTCCTTGAACCAGGGTGCTTGTCAATATCTTTTCCTTTCTTTCTTTTTCCTTTTTTCAAGAATTTACTTTTCTTATTCACTTTACATCCTGATCTCAGTACCCCTCCTGCCCACCATGTCCAGCCCTTACAAGTCTCTACCCCTTCCCCTCCTCCAAATTTCCTCAGAGAAGGGGAAGCTCCCCCTTGGATACCACCCCACCCTGAAATGTCTAGTTGCAGCAGGACTAATTACATCCTCTCCCACTGAGACCCAACCAGGCAGTCCAATAAGAGGACCCAATGAAAGGCAACAGAGTCGGCAACAGCCTCTGCTCCATTGTTAGGGGACTCACAGGAAGACCACGCTGTAATGTAGGCTTAGGTTTTTCAAAACCTACATTAATAAGGGTTCTTAAACACTTTAACCTCCCTTCTAGCCCAGCACCTACCAGAGGTATTTAATAGGGCCAAAGGGGATGTGGACGTGATTAGAAATAGTTCTTTTGGGCATCTTTGCTGTCAGGGTATCAGCAGTTCAGCTCACACAAATCAGAAATCAGCAGTGGTAGCTTGATCCACTTGCAAACACTATTCATGGATCAGCAACGGCAGCTGAATCCAGGAGAAACCACAAGGCTCTGCCATTGGGGCCCAAGTCTGCAGAAGTGACCAGAAGCCACCAGAACACCATGAGACACTCTTTGGTGCTTTTTTCTCTATGAAGTCAGGAAAAATGATGATCAGTGAAGAAGGCAAGGTGAACCAGTGCTTCACAGCATCATCAGCAAAGAGTAGCATCAGTAAAGTCCAACAAAGACCAGCAAAGATTGGCAAAGCGAACCAATGCCAGAGCGTCATCTACTGTCTGTTGGGTTATATTTATACCCTTTCCAAACATCATGTGTTCTCTCAAGCATTCGCTCTAGCAAAACATCGCATGCCCCTTTCCCAGGCAGCTTCCAGAAAAATACCACTATTTATGAAAATATGTCTGTTCTCAACAAAGCATCCTCCCATGTGTCTGCTTCAGCAAAAACACATCCTCTCATAAAACAGTTTCCAGAAAAACATCACATGGCATGACTGAGTCTGCAAAGAAACCAGAAATCTTCACTTCTATGTACATCTGCTATAAGAGTGTAGGGGGTCTAGGCTCAGTCCCTGCATTCTCTTTGGTTGGTGGTTCAGTCTCTGTGACCCCGCCCAGGTTAGTTGACTCTGTAGGTCTTCTTTGGTGTCCTTGGCCCTCTAGTTCACTCAATTCTATCCCCCACTCTTCCACAAGATTCCTTGAGCTCCACCTGACGTATGGCTGTGGATCTGTGCATCTGTTTCTGTCAGCTGCTGGACAAAGCCTCTCAGGAGCCACTATTTCCTGAGATGCTTGTCAATTCAATGGCTTCCCTCATTGCTGCTGCCTCTCCATGATGTGGCCGACTTGCGCTTGCAATCTTCGAGTGTTGCTCTTGTATACCTGGGTCATCTTTTCATTAGCCATTAGCACTCCAAACTTTTGTTTTTGAGTACATGCTCATTATTAATTCCAAGGGAGCTCATCTAAGTCCAAGGATGTTCACAGTTCTTTGCTCTCGTGTTGCAATTCTCTGATTTGCTTGTTTTCTTGCTAGAGTCCCACAACTAATGGGGAACTGTGGCCAACAACTTCAACTTTATTAAGTTCTTGGATGTCTTCCTGACGGTGCTTTCTTGCTTCTGTGGTGAGTGAAGATTTGTAGTCTACTCATGAGAGGCTCTGCTGAGTGGCCATGCCCTCTTGACCGCTCAACCAGGGCTTTAGCATTATTGACTGCCTTTTCAATTGTTCAGATCACAATAAGTGCTTGCCAAGAGGACAGAGAGGTTAGCTCAGCTCCGGGACTAGCCCACACTGTTATTCTACACACTCAGCTTCAGCCGTCAGAGACAGTGATGAGGACCCATGAGATCCAGGTGCTCAGAGGACTCCCATTCCCCAACTCACCTCCTCAGCCAGTAGCCGGCTGCTCTCATTCATGTCCCAGACCTAGACCTGACAAGAACCAGAATGTCAAGCCTCACGTCTCTTACGTGTTCCTACTAGCTGCTGAGAGAATTGGTATGTTTGGGGACTTACGATAATATATTCTTTCTGACAAGTTTTAGAATCCTTTCACACCTTGCATTCTGAAGTCTTTTAATGATTTGAAGTTAGAAGATGCCCTTTAAATTATTTTTATTCTTATTTATATGTATATGTGTATGCGTAGAGGTGCACATAAGTGCAGTGCCTACTGAGGCCAGAAGAGGGCACTGAATCCCCAGGAAATGGAGTTAGAGTCAGTTGTGCGCTACCCCACATGGGCACTGGGAACTGATATAGGATCCCTTGAAAGAGCAGCCAATGCACTTAATTACTGAGCTGTCTCTCCAGGGGAGCATCAATAGATTCTTAGAGTCTGAATATTTGTGTTATTGAATTCTAGATTGCTGTCTATTTATGTATGCACCTGTCTATCATGTCGTTTATCTATATCACTTGCTTGTCTATATTCTTGCCTTCTTTGTTTTATTCTTTCTGTCCCTTCCTTCCCTCCCTCCTTCCTTCCCTCCTTCTTTCCCCCCTTTCTTTCTTTCCTTAAAAAGGCTTTATTTGCAGAGGAGCAGGAATTTTATCGAACAAGCCAAATCCCATGTCTCTCATCTGACTCCTCAGACTCCTCCTTCTTCTCATCTTTCTTCTCCTCTGCTGCAGCAGGGTCAGATCTGCAGAGGCAGGGACCTGCAGAAACAGCCCAACCTCACCAGCAGGCACATCGGCCAGCTTGCCAACACCCTGAGCAATGGCATCCTCAATGTTTTTTCCATTCAGCTCACAGATGACCTTGTTGAGTTGGTTATCATCTGCCTCAATGCCCATGCTGTCTAGTATTTTCTTGATGTCTTTGGCTCTAGGAAAGGAGTTGCCCTCAAGGGCAGCTAGCAGATAAGAGGTGATGCAGGGAATGTTGGCTGCAGTGGACAGACCTCAAATGTTTGACCTCGGTGGCGTCAGGCAGTGAAAAAGAAGCCTTTCTGTTTCTTCATTCTGAATTTCCCAAGGTCAAATATTGAAACTTCTGCATTAACTCAACACATTTCTTCATGTTTCATCTCTTTCTTTTTTGCTCAACTGTATAGGGAATTTCTTGTGCCTTTCATTGAACATTTTATTTGAGTGATTATAATCCTGATTTCAAAGAACTCTACTTCTATTTGTGTTTCTTCTGCATAGCACCCTATTCTTAGATATGAGTGTGCTGTTGAGACATTGGACAAGGAAGGGGGCCCAATTTTCCATGAGGCACTGGGATTAAGCATCAGCTAAAAGTTAAGTTATTGTACCTGCTAACATAAGTTCCTTACTTTTTAGTGTACTTTGTTTTCTTGGTTATTTTTTATCATTTCTATGTTTTGCCTGCATGCATGTGTGAGTGCCTGGTATCTATGCTCACTTTTGTATAAAGAAGCAAGGTAGAAAACAGAAGTTAATGTTATGTCAAGCAAGTGACTTGCTTGCTCCCCCCACCCCAGTAGCCTTGGATTCTGTTGAATACACTGATACTCTCTCTGAACACAAGCCGTACACTGTACATATGTGTTACACTATTCCTGGGGAAATGTGAGCAAACATTTATCCAGCCAAGGCAGGAAGCAAATGACAGACCAACGTGAGGCCTGAGCAAATGCGTACCCAGTGAGTCTGACCAAAGCTTCTTACAGGAGCAGAAATAACTCAAAGTCAGCGCCACCACCAAAGCCCCCCACCCCCAGCATGGGTGATGGCATCGCCAAAGTATGTACAGTGTGCCCTTGTAACCAGGGCACACTGTACAATATGCAGGCAGTCCAACAGGTTGGAACATGTCTTTTCCAGGCAACTCCACTGGGCTGAGTTTCTTCCAGGCAGTTGGCTGCTGTGTGTCTCTCCCAGGTGTCTGTTCTGTCTCTTTTAGGTCGCTTGGCTGATTAAGCCTTTTTCTGTGCAGCAACACTGGACTTCAATTGTCTCTCAGCAGGCCTTATTGTTTATTTATGCTTGAGGAGCCTAGAGAATCTGGTCAGTTTCAGGAACTTCTGGGGATTGAAGGAACCTCTCTGTAGGGATGCAAAGTTTTACCTCCTTTTAGAACAACCTGTGTCTTAATAAACTTCCCTCCAAAATGGAACGCTTTATTTTTATAGGACATTACTACACAATGTAGAACCATTACAGCTACAAATAGGTAAGAAAACATGAACCAAGCAGTTTCAAAAAAAAAAAGTAGAATTATGCACGTTATCATCATCAAAATCACTGTTGTCACTGTTGAAGACCTCTTCCCTCCTCCTCTCTGCTCCCCCTGCTCCTCCCTCCCCTCCTCCTTCCTGCTCCTCCTCCTCACCTTGATTTTCTATTTGATCCCATTTTCTGATTTATATGGAATGCTTGCTTTAGTGGGGGTTTTTTGTCTTGTTTTTGTTTTGTCTTGCCTTCACAGGCTCCAATTTTCCTATGACTTGAAAACTTAATTCTTCTTTATGTTAAAAAGAAAATTCCCTGACCTTTGCTGATTGTTATGGGGAAAGGTATGTATGTTCAGGGGGCAAAGAGAAGGGAGATAGTGTAAGGAGAACCATGGGAAGGAGGCATGGAAGCTGAAAAGCTCCTTTGCTTCAAAAAACAAACAAACAAAAGGACTCTGAATCTAACATAATTATATTCAATTTCCTTGGTCAGCTCCTATTGCCACAAGGCTGTCTAGATGTCACAAATCCATTGTCCTGTGTGCAGGACAGCTGATTTTTGCTCAGTGTCATATACAGACACAATTTGCCTTGAAGTGACATCAGCAAAGCCCACATCCCATTGTACTGAGCCTGGTTTAGGATTTGTGGCTATTGGCTTCATTCCATAGTCTTAAGAGTTGGCCTTCAGTCTTACATTGTACAGATTTCCTGGTGCCAGGATACACATAGCAAAGGCAAAAGCTTGTGTAGACAAAGGTGCTTTGAAGGGATCCAGACAGGCAAGTAGGCCAGAGCTGAAAGCCACACGAATGTGTTCGAATTTTCATATTTGAGTATCTCTGGGATATATTTCCTCAGTCAAGTCTAGACAATGTGTGGATTTTAGAAAAGGGAAACGGGCTGCAGGGCTGGGGTGGGGTTGAGGGGGTGGGGCAGTTGTTTTTGTTTTGAGTCAGGTCCAGCTCTGGCTGGGCTGAGTTCACTGTGCAGACCAAGCTGGCCTGGAACTGGTGGTAATCCTTCTGCCTTTCTCTCCTGAGTTGGCAGCTTGGGACCACAGCTTGGACTGCACCAGGTTTAAGACCCTTGAAAAGGCTTGGAACACTTGGGAGGAGAAGTAACAGTGGGCAGATGCCAGAGGCTCAGTGGTAAGTGCACTGGGAGGGGGAGAAACTCAATCTCTTTCCCATTCATTTTGAATTGATGTTTGAATTTCTTAGGTCATTGTAATTCTAGGTAGGTTGAGGCCAGAAGATCAGGAGTTCAAGGTTATACTCAACTATATAGCACATTCCAGGCCAGCCTGGACTACATGAAACCCTGGGATTTTGTTTCTTAAAAACAAACCTTGATCCTCTCTCTCTCTCTCTCTCTCTCTCTCTCTCTCTCTCTCTCTCTCTCTCTCTCATCTATCTGTCTGTCTGTCTGTCTGTCTGTCTCTATTATATTATTTTTGCCTGCATAAAGGCATAATGATGAGAGAAAACAGATCAGCAGAAGTTATATTTGAACTCCTTTAACTTGGCTATCTTATCCTCCTACAAATTTCTTCAACCCTGAAGTTACAGTTTCCTCATCTTAAAGAAAGGGCAGATTATATACAACCGACACCCCAGCACTCTCTAAGTGAAACCGTGTTTAAGCAAGTTCTATAACCTGGCAGTGTTTAATGTGTGGAAAGCCTGTTACCATTAATACTTCATTACAAACTGCAGAACATTCTAGCTTTCTCAAAACCCAAACAAGTCCATTAGATGTGGGGGGCGTAGAGAAATGAAGGAAATATTGGTAAACAAAACAAAACAAAAAATTTTAGTTTAAACAGGAGAAATAGGTTCAGTGATAAACTTATTAACCACAGTATATACTATATGTTTGAAAACTACTGAGATTTTAAGTTTTGCTTCCCATATATGATGACTATTTAACTTAATGCATATGTCAAATAGCTTCATTCAGCCATGACACAATGGATACACACGTCATAAAATTTATACAATGTGTACGCACATACACACACACACACATACATCTACCCCCCCACCCCCACCCCCCAACACACACACATTCTTTGATTGTGCTGGGCAGGCATGCAGCAGCTTCATTTTTATCATATTTTATTGATAATAAAATGAAGCTGAATGAATTTCAAGGTCACCCACTTTGTGTGTGTTAGTTAGACCTTGGTTTACAGCCACAGAGATTCTGATTTTTTTGATCAATAATCACTGTTGACCAGATGGTGGCTGAAGCCCAGATTCCCAAGCTCCACTCCCAGAGTTTTGATTCAGTAGGTCTCAGGACTGGGCAATAATTCTAATTTCTTGGCCGAGCTCTAGGGATGCTGAGGTTGCTAGTCTTGAGACCACACTTGGGAAATGTCTGAGCCAGACCAAAGCAATCGTTCTCAGCACACCTGATTACCAAGGTGCTCTGGAAGCTTAAAGGACTAATCAAATCCTAAAGTGCTTGGGTCCATGGACTGGCAGTGATCAGTGGCTCAGCCTTACCCCTGGCATCAACACTTGGTTATTTATAGTTTTTTTGGTTTGGAGGAGTTTTTTTAGTGCCACTGTTGTACCTTCAGCCCCAACACGCCCTCCCTCCCCCACTTTTGCAGTTACGGCAGCTGTTAAAATTTACAAAGTTCTTATAGTACAACAGTTCACATTTGACATGTAAAGTATTAACAGTTTTATGCTTAGTTGGGAAAGTTTTACATTTCTGTAATAAATGTCAGGGCTTAGAAGGTGACTAATACAAGGAATTTACATTGTAACCATGTATGTGTTTTTTACATTGTAACCATGTATGTGTTTTTTACATTGTAACCATGTATGTGTTTTGTAATTTAGTTTTTTTCAGCAGTAGTACCAGTGGTATTTGTTTTATACACAAAAAAGATTAAATTTAAACAAATTCATCTTTGGACCTGAATTTAAAAAACACAAAACAAACAAACAAACAAACAAACACCCCCCAAAAGAGAACAAACACTATTGATAAGCACATGCATATCTAGAATGTAAGCTGAGCATTGCCTATTACAGAATCTAGATAATAAAGCCTAGTCATTTGCTCTATTCTGCTTTTATCACCTAAGTTGTTACAATGGAGAACATTGTTAAGGTGTCGCCCATCTTAAATCCTACACTCTGAGAATTCCATGATAGAAGGGGAGATTTTGAGGGAGACTCCTGGAATCATAAATGGCTTCATCGTGAAGACTCTTCGGTCTCCACCAAGAGGTCACAAGGGATTTCAGGAATTGCAGAAGGGAGGCTTTGGTGGGCAGATCCTTGTACGTGTCACTACAATGTGTGTGGAGATAAGGATATACTTTCTCAACGGTATGAATAACCATTGTAAAATATTTCTAGACAAGATAGAGCCTGTTCACATTGAGGGCTTCCTAACATTCAAAGATGTAGTAGCAATGGATGAGTATGATTTTGTGATCATGATTTAAAAATAATTGCTTTTTCTCAGAGTCAACAACAACAAAAGCTCCTGAAAACAAATACTACCCCAGAAGAGGAGGTTTTTTTTTTTTTTTTTTTTTTTTTTTTTTTTTTTTTTTTTTTTTTTTTTTTTCCTGTCAAGGTGAGTCTAAAAATCCTTTGAGGATAAAATATTTGCAGGTTGGTCATAATTAAAATTCTACTACTGGCATAATAAAAAGGCTATGTGCCACTTTTGAGGGGGGAGGTCTGGAAATGTTAGAATTTAGAAGATTGAAAGTCCTCTTCTCTCTTTCTAAAGTATAGAATTACTACTAAATACATGTACAATTAACTTTAAGGAGAAATGTAAATTTTCTATTTTATGATGCAAAACATTCTGCTACTGCTTACTGAAGGCTATGAGTCAGGGCTAGCTAATAACTTGAGAGCAAGAATGGCTGAGGCATTAGGTTCCCCAGAGACGAATCTTGAGGGTCACATATACTATACTAACATCTGAGAATACTGATGCTTTGATTTCTTCCTTTCCAATTTGTATCCCCTTGATCTTCTTTAGCTGTCTTATTGTTCTAGCTAGAACTTGAAGTACTATATTGAAGACAGAGAGTAGACTGCCTTGTCTTATGCACAATTTTAATGGAATTGCTTTAAGTTTTTCTCCATTTAGTTTGATGTTGGCTATTGGCTTGCTGTATATTGCCTTTATTGTGTTTAGGTATACACCTTGTATCCCTGATATCTCCAAAACTTTTAACATGAAAGGGTGTTAGATTTTGTCAAATGTTTTTCAGCATCTATTGAGATGCTCATGTGGTTTTTCTCTTTCAGTTTGTTTATATGATGGGTTACATTGATGGATTAATATTAATATTTTCATATATTAAACCACCCCTGCATCCTTGGGATGAAGCCTATTTGATCACAGTGGATGATCTCTGATGTGTTCTTGGATTTGGTTTGCAAGTATTTTACTGAGTATTTTTGCAATCACTGTTCATAATAAAAATTCTCATTCTTTGTTAATCTTTGTATGGTTTAGATATCAGGGTGGCTGTGGCCTCATAGAATGAGTTGGGCAGTGTTCCTTCTGTTTCTGTTTTGTGGAATAGTTTGAGGAGTATTGGTATTAGTTCTTTGAAAGTTTGGTAGAATTCTATGCTAAAACCTTATGGCCCAGGGCTTTTTGGTTAGAAGACTTTTAGTGACTTCTACCTTCTTAGGGGTTTTAGTTCAGATAGTTTACCTGGTCTTGATTTAGCTTTGGTAATTGGTATGTGTCTAGAAAATCATCCACTTTATTTAGATTTTCCAATTTTGTAGTATACAGGTTTTTGAAGTAAAACCTAATAATTCTTTGAATTGCCTCAGTGTCTGCTGTTATGTCTCTGTTTTTATTTCTGATTGTGTTGATTTGGATACAATCTCTCTGCCTTTTAGTCAGTTTTGCTAAGGGTTTGTCTGTGTTATTGATTTTTTTCAAAGAACCAGTTCTTGGTTTTGTTGATTCTTTGTATTATTCTCTGTTTGTAATTGACTGATTTTATTCACGAGTTTGATTATTCCCTGCCAACTACTTCTCCTGGATATGTTTACTTCTTCTTCTTTTTTTTTTTCTAGAGCCTTCAGCATACTCTTAATTTGTTAGTATGAGAACTCTACAATTTCTTTATGAGAGCACTTAGTGCTATGAACTTTCCTCTTAGCACTGCTCTCATAATGTCCCATATGTTTGGGTCTGTTGTGCCTTCATTTTCATTGAATTCTAGAAATTCTTTAATTTCTTTACTTCTTTTCCTGACCCAGTGATCATTGAGTGGACAGTTGTTCAGGGTCCATGACTATGTAGGCTTTCTGTTGTTTCTCTTGTTGTTTAAGTCCAGTTTTTAATTTGTGGTGATCTGATAAGACACATGGGGTTATTTCAATCTTCTTGTATCTGTTGAGGCTTGCTTTATAACAGATTATATGCTCAATTCTTGATTAGGTCTATTCCAGCTTATTTATTGGGTTTATTTTCTTGGAAAAGCTTTTTCCAGTCCTTTATACTGAGATAATAACTGTCTTTGTTGCTGAGATGTGTTTCTTGTATACAGCAGAAATGATAGATTCTGTTTACTAATCCATTCTGTTAGCCTGTGTTTTTTTACTGGGCACTTGAGTCTATTGTTGCTGATAGATATTAATGACCAATCATTGTTAGTTTTGTTGTTTGTGGAGTGTGTGTATGTATGTGTATTTCTCTTCTATTGGTTTTAGTGGTGTAAAATTGTTTATTTCTTGTATTTTCTTGAATGTAGTTAGCCTCATTGGGTTGGAGAGGTTTTTTTTTCTAATAGCTTCTAGAGGGCTGGTATTGTTTACATTTGGTTTTGTCTTGAAATATCTTGGTTTTTCTATCTATGGCAATTTAAAATTTTGCTGGACATAGTAGTCCTGGCTGACATCTGTGGTCTCTTAGAGTCTACAGGATCTCTACCCACCCCTTCCAGCTTTTAGAGACTCAGATGAGAAATCAGGTATAATTCTAATGAATAAATCTGCCTTTATATGTTACATGGTCTTTCTCCCTTACTGCTTTTAAAAGTCTTTCTTTGTTCTATATATTTAGTGTTTTGATTATTATGTGGTGGGAGGATTTTCTTTTCTGGTCCAATCTGTTTGGTGTTCTGTAAGCTTCTTGTACATTTATAGGCATCTGTTAATTTAGGTTAGTGAAATTTTCTTCTATAATTTTGTTGAAAATGTTTTTTCTAAGCTTTTGAGCTGGGAATCTTCTCCTTCTTCCATTCCTATTATTCTTAGGTTTGGTCTTTTCATAGTGTCCCAAATTTCCTGGATGTTTTGTTTCATGAACTTTTTAGATTTTGCATTTTCTTTGACTGATATATTTATTTCTTCTATTGTATCTTCTATACCTGAGATTCTCTCTTCCATCATCTATATTCTGTTGGTGATACTTATGTCTGTAGTTCCTGTTCTCTTTTCTAGATGGTTTTATTAGGATATCCAGGGTTTGTTGTACCAGGATAGTTGGGCTCTGGTGGTGCCATATTGCTATGGGTCTTGTTAATTGTGTTTTTATTCTGTCCTTTAGGCATCTGGTTTTCCCTGGTGCTGGCTGAATGATCCTGGTGGCAGCAGGACTTCTGGGGAAAAAGGGGGTGTGTGGGGGCCAGACAATGGAGGTAAGGGTACCTTTCTCTGCTGGCTGTGTATCAGACAGACCCCTCTGGTAAGGGATTGGTGGGGCAATGTTCCATGTTGGTATTTTTTGGGGTCTCCTTGGGCTTCCACGGGGTAGTAAGAGGCTCTTGAGGTTCTGCAAAAGTCCTCAGGACCTAAGAACAGACCAGAGATAAATAATGGAGCTTATGGAACCACATGCAACTTACCTCTGCAGGATGTATCTCAGGCATAGTGACTGGGATGGCAAGCAGATCTGACTGGGATGGAATTGGTGGGGCAGGATTCTAAGCTGGCTAGTTTTGGTGCCCCAGAAGGTTTCCAAGGGAAAGCAAGATGCTTTTGGGGTCCCACAAGGTCCTCTGAACCAAGGAGGGAACCCAGAGCTAGATAATGGGGCTCCAGGGACCATTCAGAGCTCACCTCTGCCTTTTATGCTGTTCTTTAGGAATTTATTTACTATATTAATGTATTGATATGTTCTAATACAATTACAAAGGCTACCCAAGAGTTTATTTACAAGCATTTCCCTGGGTTTTGGTGTGTTTTGGTAGTTTTGGAAAGAGTTTTCATTCTTCCATGCAGAAACTACTGCTCCTCTTTTAGTCACTCTACCAATAGTCAGCAGCACAAAGGAATATCCCAAGGTGATGGGGTTTGTTAATCAGAAAACACCCATAATTTTTTCAAACTATATACTATAGACTACTAAGGATCATAACTATTTTCCTTTGTGATATATGTTTATAGATAAGAATTGTTAAATAATCGGTTATTATTATTGTTTCAGATTGCGTTAATTTAAATAATTAATAAGTTCATGAAGCATTCCCAAGGAGTCGCAAAGACTTGCCACATATACTGCTTTTATTTATTTATTTATTTATTTACCATTTAAGTATTTATTTCTTTTTTCCAGACAAGGTTTCTCTGTGTAGCCTTGGCTGTCCTAGAAATCAGTATGTAGACCAGGCTGAACTAGAACTCAGAGATATCCCTGCCTCTGGTCCCTGGGTGCTTGGATTAAAGGCATGCACCACCATGTCTGGCTATCACTGCGTGTATTTTCATAGCACTATTTTCTTTAATTAAAACATTGCTTTTGAACATTCCATCCATCTATATAATGTACATATCTATTGCCTATTGCCTTCTCTTGTGCTCTTCCCCCTCTGGCTAAACCCCTTCTCTTTTCTAGTTAGTTCCTCTTCTGTTCTTTCATTTTTTTCATTCTATTTTTTTTTTTTTTTATGGTCTAGAGTCAAATTAGGGTTGCTTGCATGAGCACGGGTGGGGAGATAGTTACTAGAGCCAAGCAAACTTTTCAGGGGCTACACGATTGAACACCATTTCTTCCCCTCTCCTAGCAATTGATAATTGCCAATAGCAACTCAGGGAGGGGTGGGAACCTCATGAAGCCCATCTCACCTATGACAAAATGTTAACAGGCCCATCTTGTACAGATCCTGTGCCGGTCATAGCTTCTGTGAGTTCATGAGTGCCATGGCCATGTGTCTGGAAGACAGAACTCCACAGTACTCCTCTGCATCCCCGTTTCTACGCTCCTTCTGTCTTAGGTGATACTCTTTTAGCCCAGGGGAGCCCCGTATGGCTTCTTCTTGTGGAGAGGTAAACATTTACAAGACAGGGCATTAGTGATAGATGAAAGTAAGGATTCTACCCAAGTCTAGTTTGGTGAACAAATGAGGTTTTTTTTTTGTTTACTTGAAAGAGAATGGATTATCACAAAGCAGCCATACCACCAAGAATTCTCTCACCTTGCTTGGATGATGATCTCACCATAGCTACACACAGAGTCAGAAGTCATCCTTCAGCGAACCCACCAAGCCACTAGACCATATGCAACTTTATGTGACTTTGACTGTATTGAAGCTTTTTTTTTTTTTTTTTTTTTTTTTTAGACAGGGTTTCTCTGTGTAGTCCTGGCTGTCCTGGAACCCACTTTGTAGACCAGGCTGGCCTCGAACTCAGAAATCCACCTGCCTCTGCCTCCCAAGTGCTGGGATTAAAGGCATGTGCCACCACCGCCCGGCTTCTTTTTCATTTTTCTTTCTGTGGTTTTTTTTGTTTTGTTTTGTTTTTGTTGTTGTTTTCGGTTTTTTGTTTTGTTTTGTTTTGGGCATCGGTCAGGGTTCTGCCTCTGGGTTTCATCTTCCTTTCTCAGACTTTCAAGCTTGAGTGCCCGGCGACCCCTGCAAAGCTTCAGATCTCCCTAAGTTTCCATCCTTGACTCCCCCACCATGGCAACCACCTATTGACTTCTTGGTAGTACCACAGGCACTGAAGCTTTATTCTAATGTGGGATTTTATGAAGTCAGTATACACAGAGCATTGGGTTACTAATTACACAGATATACATCTCCTATGCTATTTATAGCTATTTTTTCCTCTTAACTAGAACATACCAGAGCTGTAACATCACATCAAGATTCTCTTGTTATGCCCAGTCAGGAGGATGGGACAGCTGCTTAATAAAAGGAACTTTTTATGTTAAAGGGCACCTTGTCATTGTTAGGGTATAGTCTGCTATAGAAGACTCATTTCTGGATGGATGATTCTGCCGTAAGTTGGGGGTTTTACATCTAATGTCTCACTCTTAGCATTGCTTCCGTTTTCTATGTTAGATATTGTCTAATCTCAAGGAGTTGGAAGTTTCAAGAGACTGAGAGATAGTGAGCATTCAGGTGCTATCTTCTTTGGCTGCCTTTTTACATATTCATAACCAATATGAATGTTCTAAGGAGAATTGGGCTATTTCCCAGGTGGCCTCAAGTGCTTTCTGCCAGAAGTGGATTCTTTGCTGAATTGTCAAGGGCAGAAAACCATTGACCTACTCTGTTATAATAGGGTAGACTATTGGGTCACTGTTCCTGGGATGATGGGAAGAAATGAGTCTTTATTTTAGAGAAGATACCAAAGAAATTATCCCACCCAGATCCGGCTTGGTGAGCCAAGTTGACTGGGGTTACTTAAGAGGTATGGGCGTTTTCTTACAGGTTTCCTTACAGGATCCTGGGGGGTCTCAAAGGCAGCTATATATCTGAAGAGCTCAGCATAGTAACGCTGCATCCCTGGAGTTCCCTGGAGCTTGCATGCAGCTCTGAAGTCCAGTCTCTCCTCCCCTGTATTCATTGCTTATATAACCCTGGGGAAGAGTGTGGGAACCTTCTAGCTTTCTAAGCATCTTGGGACTTGTAAGTTCCTTTAGTTTCTTGAGTCTTAGGAGTGTCCCACCCCATTCTAGGAGAGAGCGCTTCAGTTTGGAGAAAATGGCTACACAATACCCAATGTATAATACTCAAATACTAAGCTTAAGGAACCAGATTCAGGACTTGGTGGTTCCTTTTACAGAGAACAAACACTGTGGACTGAGCTAGCTTTTCTAATGATGTGGCTGGGCCCATGAATCAGATCGACATAAGACAGATAATAGGAGAAAACCACACAAATTTATTTCATAAAAAATCAGCAGATAGAGGAAAAGATTTCCACGTTGCATTGGGCATTGCCAAAAGTCTGATAAGAAGAAGGGCCTTGGCTAGGCTAGTTATTTGAGTGCAGTGGGCACAAAGATAAGAGTTCATTCGGCTAAGCTTGGTCTGGCCAGATTTCCCTTAACTTCGGCTTCCAGTCCTTGTTAGGAACCTTGTTTTCCTTTCATGTGGGGAGGTATATCTCACAAGGAATAGCATCTCTCCCCCATAAGTTCAAGGAAGAGGCAGTGGATCTTCTTGCACCTGCTGTTTGTGAAGTGCCTTTGAAGCCTTCAGTGTGACAGAATGGCATGTTAATGATGACGTATTCTTATGCCAAGGTTCACATCTCATCCATTCAGGGAGTTATAGACAGCTTCTTATTCTCTTAAAGAAACATTTTTAATAGATTAATTTTTATTTTATGTGCCTGAATGTATTATCTCTCTCTGTCTCTATCTCTCTGTCTCTGTCTCTCTCTGTCTCTCTCTCTGTCTCTCTCTGTCTCTCTCTCTGTCTCTGTCTCTGTCTCTCTCTCTCTCTCTGTGTGTGTGTGTGTGTGTGTATACAACCTGCATGAAGTGTCAGCAGAGGCCACTGAATTCTGTGGTGGTTTGAATAAGAATAGTCCCCAAAGAACCAAGCAAGCAGCAAAACTTGACAGCCTGCTCCCTGGTTCTTTACCAGCTTGCTTATAATATATAACCCAGGCCTGCCTATCCAGGGATGGCAAGGGCATGTCTCACAGACACGGTCACAGGCTAACCTGGTGAAAGCAATTTCTTGAGATTTCCTCTTCCTAGGTCTATTTACATTTGTGTCAAGCTGACAGGAACTAACCAGCATAGGCTGCTTAATGAAGGTTTCTAAAGCAGGAAGTTTCAGTGGCCTAAATAGGCTCCTGATGATAGCGAGGTTCCAAATGCTGCTTCAAACCGATGCTCTCTTTACAATACGGATTTGCTGTAGTCTACAGTAGAAATAATAACAGAGATAACTGCAAACACAGCCCTTAGATCACAGCAAGACAATTATCTTAGATTAAAACCAGCTTTGATTAATACATTTTTACTGTTCTTCCTGGCAACCTAGGGAGACAAGGAGAAAAAAGGGGAGGGGGGAAGAATGTTGGGTCTACCCTAGGAGCATAAAAATGTTTTCTGGTTTGATGGTATGCTGCTGTCAAGGAGTGCCTGGATGAATGTTGAGAGAATTCTAGGAACTACTACATATGAAGTAGTTACAACAACACAGGTTATCCAGAAGAAGTAAAACATTTTTTTTTTCTTCTGTTTTGACCCAAGAGTCAAATTCAGAATGCTTATGCTCCTGCCTCCACAGAGTTGGGATTATAGACAAGGGCAACTAAACCAAGCTATGTGCATTTCTATAGTTAGACACTGTTTTGTTAGCTTCATTCCCAACATTGGCAACATGTTGCTCAACTAAAGAAGAAAGCAAGACGCCTCTTTCCTCAACACTGTCTCATCCTGAAGCCCGAGGACAACTTCATCTATCCATTCAGCATAACCGAAGGATGACCACTGGATCCAAGGAGCCGAGGCTGGCTGCCTAAAATTCTACTCAGCCAAGCTGTTGCTGTACCACCCCACGACCCCATCCTGTGGTAAACCTTTTCACATTTCATTTTTTTCAGCTCCTCAGGCTTGTGCTGGACCTCCTCCCACTGTCTCCACTCTTTAAATGCTTCAGGCTTCTGATTTGAGCTCTAAATCTTTGATGCCCACAGCCCACTCCATGCCGTTAGATTACCACTCCCCGCAATCCCCATGGCATCTAACTTGCTCCAAGTTTACATGTCCATGCACTTTTATTATTAGATTTAGCATTTTTAATCAGTGGTAGGAATTGAGTTACTCATCATTTCAACTATCCGTCCAATTAGTGATGGGGACATAATTATCATCATCATGAGACTTGCATTATCACTATGGTTATTCATATTATCCTGGGGGTAATGGCTCCCAGCCCATAAAATCCAACCTAGTAGGCACTGGGTTTTTGTTTATTTCTGAGTTCGCAGGCCTATCCCAGTGTTTCCACGGTGAGTAGGTGCTAGTGATTAGAATCTAGGCACTACTGGGGAGCTCTGGCTAAGAGAATTGAGGCCTTGCTTGCAGTGTATGGTGTGCAGGGTGCTACTGGGGTTTTTCAGTGAACTGGGCAGCCACTGTTTTGGAGGCGCACAGACCACGCCCCTTCCCAACAACAAAGCAAAGCCTGCTCTAAGGCCTCTGCCAAACCCTCCTGTAACTCAGGCCATTAGAACCCGGAGGTTTGTGCGGCAGGGTTTGAGTGGGCCAGGTACCCGGAGCTCATAGGCGCGTGCAGCCCAAGCTTGAGTCTCCCGCGCGAATCAGAGCGGACGGCTCCACCGTGGACCTGCGCGGCGGGGGGAAGCCCGCGCAACCAAACACGCCCGCCAATGCCCGTCGCGCGCCCCCTTTGCGCGCTCCCGCGCCGGCCGTAAGACTAGGACCGCAGGTGGCGAGGCCCGGGTACGGGCGTGTGGCCCGAGGCCGTGCTAGGTTGCGCGGAGCGCGCGGAACCACCTCGTCCCCCCGTCCGGACCCAGTGCGCTGCTCCACGGCAAATTTCGCGCGCTGCGTGCTCGGGGCCGCGCCAGCCCGGGTGGCCGCGTGCAGGGCGCAGGGAAGTGAGCCCGGCAGGGAAGATGGAGCTGGCCACGCGCTCCCAGGTGAGGGTTTCCCCCAGCCCCGGTCTCCGGCTGCTTTCTGCACTCCCCGCCCTGCCCCACCGGTCCACGCGGAGGACTGGGTGCTGGGAATTTAGGTCCTGTAGGTGTGCGCGTGGCTCCGTGCCGTACCACTCCGGGTCTACAGGTTTGGCCCCTGCAGCCGGGGCTCAGGTGGGGACGCCTATTCTGGAGCTGCAGGCCGGGAGCTACGGGGCGCAGCGCTCGGAGACCTGGGGGAGGGGCGCGCGGGAGGGCAGCGTGCAGTCTCTCCCCCACCCCCTTTCCTCGCCGGGACTGGCACCAGAGATCAGGGAGATTAAGAAAAAAGCAGTTAAAAAGAAAAGGAAAAACAGAAAAAAAAAATTCTTTTTGAGACTCACACTATTCCAATCTTGGTAATAGAGTTTAAAAGAGTTGCCGTGGTACTCCTGTAGAACTTTCGTAAATCTACTACTTAGAGCAAATGATAACATCTTTATGCCAAGTTAACAAACAGCTAAAGGATTGCAAATCTTACGCAAAGGGCAAACCCGTTATGTATTGTGGGCCCAATTTAAGTTTTGAAACTTAGTCTCCCAAAGGGTCATTTGCCTGCCGGGATTGTGATTTCTGTTAGTTTACAGTTTCAGGGTTTTTCTTTACTTTAAAACATCTCTCTGTAAAAAACGACAACCATAAGACACCTAAACGGACACGCACTTTTTTATGTAGTGGTAAGCAGATCAATTTTAAAAATGAACTAAGAAAAACTTTGAAAAGAGAACCCCTGTGCGTGGGGTGCGGGATGTTTTACATGAACGTAGCCTTTCTTGAACTGCTTCTGCCCGCAACTCTCACTGAATCTTACCCCTGTAGTCTACCTGTAGGCTCTGAGCCTGGTGGAGCAGTGCCCAAGTTTTACCAGACGTGGCCTGCCCAGGCCTGGTACTTACCTTTGTGCTGGCAAATTAAAGAACTAGCTAGCTGCTTAGCTACCAGTGGCCACTTTGTCCTGTTAGTGACTGCTGAGAATGTCTTTCTGAAAGTGAAGGTTTGTGAGAAAGTATTTTAAAAGGTTTTTCCAGTGAAGGGAGACAAGAAAAACAATACTGAGCCAAACTAAGGCTTTAGGGTTTTTGTTGTTGTTTTTGTTTTGTTTTTGCACGTGGCTAGCCTATGCTTCTCCAGGAAGTAACAAAACACCCCTGAAAGGAAAAACAAAATTGATTTGTTTTCAAGACAGTCTCATTCATCCCGGAGTAGTCTCCAAGTAATCCAAGATTACTTAGAACTTGCCTCTACTTCCTGAGTGCTAGGATTCTCCTCCTCCTTGGATGCCAGGCTTATAACACACTGGGGGTGAATCCTGGGCCTCCTGTGTGCTAGGCAAAGTCTGCAAACTGGGCTACAGCTCCAACCTGGTGGGAAGAGACGGGAGCTTTCAAAGTTCCTCAGAAAAATGTAGCTTGCTGTATCATTTCAAAAACCTGTCATTTTACTGGAAAGTTCTTTGCAACTTTGATCATTCTGTTCAGGGTATTTGAAAATTCAGGATGTCTCGAACTGTGTAGCTAGAAATGAGCACTTTACTGTTAAACTATGAGGCTTGTGTTTGGTAGTTCTGAAACAGTAAACTATTTACTGTGTAGGGGTAATCCACAAATTACATCCCACCCATTATACACCAATTAGGGCAAACTACTATGTATAAGATGATCCTACACACACCTGTAAAGACCTCTTAATTGGTAGCACAAATTAATATGATAATTTCCCCCCCTCTGGAAATGTTCCTGTTCACAAGCTCATCATGATTTTAAAGTGAGCAGATTATAGCCATCTTCATGGAAACGGGTGGTGAGCAGTTCTGTGGGGTGGCGGGTGAGTGCAGGTGGGAACTATTGAACAGAGAGATGCTACATTCCACGGTCTTCCAGTACCCAGCTTTATGAATAGTGAAGTAACCAGATGGGCATCCAAGACTGCTCACCCTCAGTGACAGGGCCTGCCAGGCAGCGCACTCTCCCCTCACACAAGCAGTAAATTTAATTCCACCCTTTGGAGAGAGCACACCACTCCCAGGATGTTCCTGCAAAACAGCAGCAGTGGTGGAGGGGGTTGCTCAGCAACCCGAACCAGGGAGAGACACCCACATGCATCCCAGGCTGCTTTCAAGTCTGCTTCTCTGCCAGGTGTGGGTTGGATTTGATGTCCTCTGACAGTGATCTCTCCGCCCCTGGGTTGGGGTGGGGTATTTAATAGTCCTTTTTTTTTTCTTTTATTTTTTTTTTTTAAAGAATTGTTTATTTTATGTGTATGAATACACTTGTAGCTGTCCTTAGACACAGCAGGAGAAGGCATCAGATCTCATTACAGGTGGTTGTGAGCCACCATGTGGTTGCTGGGAATTGAACTCAGGACCACTTGAAGAGCAGTCAGTGGTCTTAACCACTGAGGTATCTCTTCAGCCCTTAATTTATTTTTGTTCTGTTATTATTATTATTATTATTATTATTAATTTTTTTATACAGGGTCTGTCTGTGTGGCCCTGACTGTCTGGTATAGTCCCGTATTTAAAAGTCCAGTTGCTCATCCTTTTTCATAAGCCTGACCCGTGCATAGCGGGGCAGAATTCCAAGAAGTGCACACAGTAACAGATATTATCACAGGGATTTATTTGGTTTGATGATGCCAGGAAACCAGGGGTCAACTCCAGTTAAACCAACTTTTTGGCATTAGAGTGCATTAATGAAAAATACCCGTGCAGCTGTTTGAACTGAACTGTCCCTGCATGTTAAAGTCCCATGTCTCTGGAAAGTTACTCTTAACTCCTCAGCCCTTCAGGGGTTTTGTTTCTAATATCTGGATTTAGCTTTGGTGGGGGTTGGTAAGAATAAGTAGGATTTTTAATTTTCCCTTTTTTTTTTTTTTTTAAATAAAGAAGTCGTGTCTAGGAATGTTTAAAACTGAGTGGAGGTGGGTAAATAGCTAGGGTTAGCCCTCAGAAAAGATTATCTTCCATGGTAGTGAATGCTAGCCCCCTACCTCAAAGCCATTGCACCTCACTGCAAATACTTGCATCCTGTCTGCAGTAGATTCTTCCCACATGTTCTTCATGGCCGTTGGACCATTTATCATACGTTCTGTGTCAGGCATTGTTATATCGGAAGATCGAAGACCAGAATACTGCTTCCCCCACCATCTGTATTACCAAGTCCCTTGGATCTCTTATCTCCTGTTGCCGAAGCCCCTCAGGGCCATCTTTTCTTCTTCTGACGAAATGGAAATCATCACTTCCTTTTCTGAGACATACTGTGCCAGGTCAATTTCTCCCTGCAGTGCCGAGAAGTAAGGTTGGGTCCACTAGCTGGGAATGCGTCTCCAGAACCACTGTCTGGCCCTTGCTATTGGGGCCAGGGTGAACTTGCTTTGTCTCGAGGAGGCTAGAAATCTTTGTTTATGTTGTGGTGTCACCTGGGTCAAGGATAGGCTAATATAACACCAAAATGCCGGTCAAGGATACAGAGATGTGATAACAACATAAAGTGACGGTGAGGGCTGTTCGGAATTCCTCAGTCCTGGACCAGAGCAGCTTGGTGCTGTCAGGGATATGACGGGTATGAGCTCTGACAGGTGTGAGCGCCTTGTCTGTCTGATTTTTTTTTGGGGGGGGGAGAAGGGGGGTCCTCACCAGATACAAGATCCACACAGCTTTTACATGGGAACATTTACATCGTTTTTATAATGGCATATGTGATACAGTAAATAGAGTGTATTGAGGCCCTGAGTTCTGCCCACCCTACTCTCTGGGCCTCATTTTCTGGAGTTTCCATCCAGTGTTGTTCCTCTCAGTAAGGCCATAGTACTCTGATTGATATTTTAACTCTGCTTCTTTCTTCAGTATCATCAGTCCTGGGGTTCTGAAGAGCCCAGAGGCCTTTATTTTCAAAGGTGGATGTATATAGTGTTACACATGTATTCTATGTAATTTCTGCTGGCAAAATCTTTATTAAAGAAACTTTGTAATTCATGTTTCCGAATCCGTACGGTGTGTGGCTTGTGTTTGGTGTCTCATTCAAACGTTGTATTCAGTGCATTTTGGGTGATCAGATGTGTATGCGTATTGTATCAGATGTGTATGCATGTTGTATGTCCCCAGGAAACAACTCTCATGCACTGTGTGATGACCCCATTTGTTGTTCCTCCAAATTCCATGTATACCAGTGTGGGGAGCGGGTGTGGCAGCCAGCTAAAATGGCACCTAAGCTTATGAATGGCACCCGCCAAATTTTATGAATGGCGCCTGACTTCCTCACACACCCCGGTCACGTCTGCAGAACTACTGCACAGACTCTCTGCCACGCAGAATCAGGCCATTTGACGTGTGCCAATGGTGTGTGCCCACGTGGCAGGCTCTGAGTGACCAGGCATGGGGATAAAAGGGAAAGTGGAATTGGGATCTGGGGCTTCCAGAGAGATATTGTAAAAAGGTTCCTGAGTAAACTGCGTTGGGAAGAATCCCGTGTTGTGTCGCTCCTTTCTGTGGGTCGGAACGGGTAGCGACATACCAGAAAATTGGTATTAGAGAAACCATGCAAGTCAATAAATTATGGTATGGATATGCCTGATTCTCAGTCTGTAGGAACCTTTGGCACCTGGCTTTACTGGCTTTAGTGGGGCAGGCAGACCCCCATTGTCCTGTGTTTACTGAGGGAAAGCAGTTTTTGCTGAACACAGATCCAAGGCTCATGGAGACTGTGCTGTAGTGACTCATGCTATCCAGAATTTAAGAGCCTCCAGTAACATGTTGAGTTGTTAGTTGTCCTTGAGATCTAACCGTTTCGTGCAGGTGGACCCCAGTGCTATGAGAGGCTGCCAGGGAGTCAGCTAGTTGACCCAGATGTCGATTCTTTCAATAATAATCTTTCTTATGGCTTTCTTTAAAAAATGTATTTTTGTTTGAAGTTGGATGTCTAGATGACAAACATAAAACTTGGCCCATTTTTATAAAGAGGTTACTAAGAGATTGAAAATCGGATATTGCAGTGCTTTTTGTAATGAAACCTCACCAAGATTTATATAATAATAGTCACCTTTTGGTTGTGAGTTGCTCCAGTTAACTTTAAGAAATGTCAGAGTCCCTGATGCCTGCACTTGGGCCGGCTGGGGTTACCCTGGTGTAGGAATGAAGTCTCTGGAGTTGTGGTCCCTACTGATCATATCAGTTTTCTCCAGAAATGTTTTCCCCTGAGGCAGTCAGCTAAGAGGCAGTACAGTTGTTTGACCTATCCAGTAGCTGGAAGCCTTTCCTTCAAGAGGATTCGAACAGCCTGGAGAGCACCCTGCATGCTGGGTCTGTTGGCCTAAATTTTGAAGCAGTCTCAGCCCAGGCTGGAGAAATCCGGCCACTATGGAGGGCCCTAAAGTTATCTCCAGGCCCAGGGTAGTGACTGGTGACCCCAGAACCCAGTTCATGTGGCTGGTGGGTGGAGGGGCTCACATAAAGCATGAGTTGAGTATTGGTCATACTGAAAAGAAAAGAGTGGTTGGGGGCTGAGTAGAGTGAATGGCTGGGTGGGTTATGTCTGGTAGGATATGTGAATGGCTGGGTGAGGTTATGACTGTTTGGATTTGTGAATGGCTGGGTGAGGTTATGACTGGTTGGATATATGTATGGCTGGGTGGGTTATGACTGGTTGGATATATGTATGGTTGGGTGGGTTATGACTGGTTGGATATGTGAATGGCTGAGTGGGGTTATGACTGGTTGGATATTGCTAGCAACCTTAGGTTTTTCTGTTGAACTAATATAGTTCCAGTTTTTACCTGTTCTGGAGGCTTCAGGGTGTCAGTCTTCACATGGATCTTTCTCATAAACCTCCAGGTTTCACTTTGAAAGCTTTGTGTATTTTGCAGTTTATCCCAGGCTGTGCGTGCATGTTTGAGTGTGTGCGTGTTTGTAGTTTTTAATTTAAAAGTACATTTCTGGGAATAAGTTCTTCCTGTTGTATCGTGCCGGTGGCACTGACGTAGAATTGCCTTGTGTGCAATTCTACACAAATCTATTGACATTTGCAGTAAGCCCTGAAATAGGAAGGGCTTGGTAGGACATGGCAGTGTTGACTGCCTGTAATCCTAAGTAGAGAAACTGAGGCAGAAGGACCAGTAATTTCTCTTTAATTTGCTCCCCACCTCTAAAAACCAAAACAAAAGCAAAAGAAAAAAGATAGTTCTATCCCATTTCACTTCCTCACAGTCTGCTTTTCCTGGAAACTTCTCAATTAAAGGACATTAAATAGAGAGGAAAACAGACTTTTCCTGCTCCCGAAATCCCTAAGGGTTTTTAATGCAAAATGTCTAGTGTTCTTATTTTGCTTTAAAAAGAAATAATGTGTGTTTAATATGTTTAATAATGTTATTTATTCTCTCTTTTTTCCTCCCTAGCAGCTGACATTTTTCTTTTCAGGAAGGTGGGCTTTTGTTTTTTTTGGGTTTTTTTCTTTATTAGTTTGTTTTTGTTATTGTTGTTTTAAAATAAGGTAGTTAGAAGCCCTGGGCTCCATCCAGCATTTTGCTGCATCTTGCACAAGACCTTTTCCCTCCCCCTCTATTTCAGAGCCCTTCACCTGACTGTAGAACCCGCTCCTGTTCCCCACACTAGAGCTGCAGGCACTTAGCAAGAGAGGGTCCGTGTCCTAATGACCTTTCAGTGAACTGAGTGGTTGTCATTAGGATTTTAGTGAGTGTGCCATTCATTCAGGCACAATGCCAAGAGCCTATTGGAGTCAGCCGTCTGCATGCTACTCCAGAGGTGACTGGGCTCATTTTGTTTAGTGGCATTGTTCTTAGTAGGGTGCAGCTATGTCATGAGATTCCCTTGGAATGGCTTTCTGCAGCCCAGCAGTTTGAAGAGCTGGCCCATGTTGTTCCTTTGAGTGGGCCTGGGACAATGGTTGTGATCCCTCTGCAGACTGCATCTGGCAAGCGTGTAGACAGCAGTGGATACAGACCTTGCTGCTTATCCTTAAGTGGATACAGACCTTCCAGCTGCGGCATGACACCTCCTCTGGGACTTCCAGGCTTAATTTCCATATATCACCACATTAACATCATCTAATGATGTCACCTGACACATACGACCCTGTTTACCATTCTCGTTGGCTGCATGAACCTAGGACAGTGGGGCCTAGAAATGAAGCCGACAAAAATCTCATGTGATGACCAGCTTTATTCAGAATGTTAGACAGTTCCTATCTGGTATTCCTGGGAGAAGCACAAAATCACATTCCAAGAACAGTTCTATGTTTTGAACAAACTCAGGGCGCAAGACTCTTGTCTTGTTTTCTTGGGATTTTCTCACAAGCACCCAGAGTTCTCACACGACTGCGTTCTTGGACCATATTCCAACATGACTTCTTTGTTATTTTTCTCACCTTAGCACAGTTCCCACTACATAGTAGATGCTTAATAAACAGGTGCAGGCTGGCTGGCTGGCTCACGTGTGTATAGTACCTTCTGTTTCCAGTATGCTGGCCTTTCAGGTCCAGTGTGGAAGGCATCAGGGCTCAACTCTAATATGTAGGGTTTTTTTTCCTTCTGGTTAAACAGGACTCTGTTTGCTGGCTCTTTGAAACAGGCAAAGGGTATTTAACTTGCTTTGTCCAGTGAACTGTGAGAAGAAGCAACACGTATCCCTCTGCCTTGGTGCCTGCAAGGTTTGTCAGGTGATCTGGTGTTAGAGGGGCCTGCAACAGAGCCTCTGGCTGGCTGGTGATGAATGAGAAACCATTTTTATTGTAAGTCTCTGATAGAGGTATGAGTGTGCTTGCTGTTCTGATGCTTTTCAGTGACAGACGTTGGATTCGAGCTGTGGTTGTCATCTGAGTGACCTGGGATCAGGATGGCCTATGAGAGCATGTGTGTGGTTCTTTTCTGATGGATGTGTTGATAGCAGCGAGGCGTTTGCTCGTTACTGGGTGGTTTGGAGTTCAGCTTAAATCTTATTGACCTGCAGCAGTGTCCCCCAGAAACAAGTCATTTGCTCTGTTCGGATGCCAGTATCACTGAGAACAGCTGTCCAGGTTGGTAATCCAGAATTCAGAGTCTGTGGATGTGCTTCCCAGTTCCTGGCTGCTGACCTCCCTGGCAGAGGAATTAAGCCAGCACTTCCCAAGTGGTTGGTTCAGTGGCTTGCTAGGTGATCTGTCAGAATTCCAGCTCACTGGCTATCAGAGCCCATAGGGTACCTGTGTGAACTGTTCCCTGATATAACTCCCTTTTTTTTAAAAAAAAGACATTGGTAAAATACACAGAACTAAAATGAGCTATGCCAACCTGTTTGTTTTCTCAAGACAGGCTCTTGCTATGTAGTAGTTCATGCCAGCCTGGAACTCACGGTGTAGGCTGGCTTTGAACACTCCATACCCTAGCTGCGGCTTCTTAAGTTCTGGAGCTTACAAGTGTGCAGCAGGGGTGCAGGGGTGCATGTGGCATATGTGTGTGTATGTGTGTGTGTGTGTGTGTGTGTTTGTGTTTGAGTGTTGAGGCTCTAAGTTGACATCTAATGAACTCACTCTCTACCCTGTTTCTTGAGAACGTCTCACCAAGCTCACCCGTGTCTAGGGTTGCCCAGGAAGTGCCGGGCATCCCCCTGCTTCCACTGACTGATCCCTCTCCCCAGCTCCTATTTAACCATTTTTAAGCACATAGTTAAGAGCACTTAGGTTGTTTTAAACTACCAGCTTTCTCCCGAACCTTCTGACATTCTAAGCTGAACCTCTGTCCTTCCAGTGCCTTTCTTCCAGCCCATGTGCCTCTCTCCTAGTTTCTCTGATATTTGACTATTTTGGGTATGTAGTGAAGTAGGATCACTCAACATTTTCCTGTTGTGACTGGAATATTTCACTTGGTGTAATTTTTAATACGTTCATACATGTGGTAGTATGTGTCAGACTTTTTTTTGAGAAAGGCCCTCACTATATAGTATTGGCTTGAAACTAATAAACCAGACAAGCTTCAAACTCAGGCTGCCTGCCTCTGCCTCCTGAATGCTGGGATTAACGGCCTCTTTCATGCGATTGTTGGCATATACATCTCTATAGGAGGTCACTTCAAGTCCTTTGCCCATTTCTTAGTGGAAGTTTTTGTAGTCATTGAGTTCTACTTCTGGGTGATCATATAATTTCTCCGTAGGCTGCCCTTTCACCATTCAGGACTTGTCTTTTGTAAAAAGAAAAGGTTATCTATTTATTTTTAGTATATGTGCTGCCAAAGCCGGCACAGACGGTTTTTATATAGGTCAGTTGTAGAGTCCCTACCGTGCTGAAGGCCATGGGTCAATCTTCAGCACCAGACAATAGGCAGAAGCTTTTCATCTTGGTAAACTCTAGTTCCCTGTGTCATGAATCTCTAAGAAACCTCAGAAACTGGGGTAGCGCATATTTAGTTTCTTTTTTTAAAAATCTACATTGAATTACCTTTTGTAGGTGGCTTAAGGGTCCAGCTTCATTCTGTCTTAGGTAGGACCATCCTTCCTGCCAGTAAGTGGCAGGGTGCCTCTGTTTCTTCATTCCTCATTGGTCTCGGTCCATGGCAGCGCCATCTGCTGGGCTCCAGGAACATTGCAGTATGGGCTGAAGTCAGCAAGAGGGATTCCACAGGACCTTTTAAGTGGGGCTTTTCTATTTTTGCCACAAATATTGCTGAGGTTTCCGTGAAATCTTCAGGTAGCTTTGACCAGTACACGGATCTTAGGGATGCTATGTCTGATCCACCAACAGAGGAGGTGTGTATTTCCTGTGCCTCCCCTAAGTGTTCAGATATGTTTTGTGGTTGGCATATGCAAGACTTCTGCCTCATTGCTTACGTCTATTTTTTTATGCCTTCGTAAATGTAATTGTTTTGTAATTTCCTTGTCAGACTGTTGGTTTTTAGTGGCAGAATCACTGCAATATTAATTACTCTTTGATTTTTTTATTTTTCTGGAACTGAAAATAAATAGATAACCTTTCTGAAATGTTACACGGCGTATCTGCTAGCGCTGACTGCTCTTCTGTGGACACTCCAGAACATTTTACACGCACACATGCAAACACCCCCCCCCACACACACACACGCTGTATCCTAACAGATATGTCTTCCTTCTTCTGTTTCTACCCAGACGCTCTTTAATTCTCTGATTTTCTTGTGTGATTGCTGATGAGTTTTCAGGACGATGTTGGAGAGGTGCACGGGGCTGTGCCTAGCTTATTCTCTGACATTTCCTTAAGAAATAAAGTCTCCTTTTTGTTCACCTAATAAATGCGGGTTTTAATGTGTTGATTCAGTTCCTTCCATTGTTGACTTTGTTCTTCTCATGAAAGGGCAGTGAGTTTTTTCTGATGCCTTTTTGCATTAGCCGTGTAATGGTCTCTTCCCCCTTGGTTTCAGAATAATGCATTTAAGTTTCATATATTAACCGTTTTGCATTGCAGCAACACACCTCTCTTGGGCAAGCATGCATCTTTCTGCTGTGCTGCTTATTCAGTTTGCTGGTGTTGTGTGTGTGTGTGTGTGTGTGTGTGTGTGTGAAGGTGTTTAGGTGGGTGTGTGAGGATGTCCTGAGGGTATCGTTTGGGACTCTTGACCAGTCTTTATCTGACTTAGGTGCCAGGCAGAGCAGCCTTCTGGGAGGAGTCAGGGGACTTTGTTTCCCCCTCAGTTTCTTTGGGAGAGTTTGAGGGTTGGTGTGGATCATTGAGTGGTTTACAGAGTTCACTGCTGAAATTGCCAGCTTCTGACATGATTTTTGGGGACAGTTTGGATTACTGATTCAAATCCTTACTAGCTGTAGGTCTGTTCAAATCTTCCCTTACTTTATAATTCACTCTTGGTAGGCTGTATGTTACCAGAAATGTATCCATCCCATCTGTGTGAGCATGCCATCACCTGGAGGTCTCCTGAACTCTTTGTTTTTAAAACCTCTGTAAACTTAATAATAATAATATCCTCCATTTTATTTGCCGATTTAGTGCTTGGAGATTTCTCTGTGTTCTCAAGTCTGTGCATCAGAAGGCCTGCTCCTGTTGTTAGTATTTGAAAAAGCAACTTTGTTTTCTCTCTTACTCTCTGTTGTGATTTTATCTCTCTATTTTGTCATGGCTGTAATCTTTAGTAGCTCCTTCTGTTGGCTTCGAGTCTACATTGCTGTGTGTTTTTCTGGTTTATTAATGTATGGATTTAGTGATCTTCCTTTAGTTTGCACCTTTACAACTGTGCCTGTTCCTGATAGGACAGCATTTGCCGCAGTGCGTGAGTTTGGGCGTGCTTGTTTCGAGGCACAGGTTGACTACTGTTTACCCAGAATGCTTCAGACCGAAAGCATCCATTTCATTGGGTATTTACTTGCTTGGACATGATAAGATATTTTGGCATGGAACTCAAGTCAGAATCCAAAACTGAAGTATCTTGTCTGTGCCTTCTGCATGTAGGATGAATGTAGTTTTCTTCGAAGTTTTAAATAATTTTTATTTATTCATAAAACTATCATGTTATGTAGCTACATGATACATTTCCACTTGTGACATCATGGGACGCTCAACAAAGTTTGGATTTTGAAGTATTTCATGTTTTGGATTTTTGAGATCTAGTGTTCAGCTTGTATTTTGCCATGTCTCTTGTGATTTCATCTGTGCCTCATTGGCTGCTTGAGAGAAGACTTGATTTCTGTATACATGGGGACTTGCTCGGTTTCCTGCTTCTGATTCCCACTTTAATCCTATTGATTAGAAAAGACAGTTTGTATGATGTTAGTTAGTTAAAATGTATCACACTTACTGTAGCCTAGCATGTGATCCCATCTGGATAATGGATAATTTTATGTGTAAACCTGAGAAGAATATCTACTGTTGAGTTGAGCACTTCTGTCTTCTGTTTGGTTTACATGGTTCTGTCCCTTTGCTTTCTTCTGGGCTGTGTACTGTTCCATCCTTGTTGAAGGTGAGGTGTTGAAGTCTTCATCGGCGTCTGTTACCAGGGAACTGTTCCTCCCGTTTGTACTCCTGGTTTTGGAGTTTTTTGGAGTTTGTGTCCTTGTTTTGGAGCTTTGATTTTGGAGCATGTATTGAAATTGTTACATTGTCTGGATGAGTCGTCTGTCTTATTCACACTATGCCTGTAAGCTTTGTGTATTATATCTATTTCATCTGACCGTAGCCACTCCCTCTCCTTTGTACTTAAAAACCTTTTCTGTCTTTTACCTTCAACGTGTTTGTGTCTCTAGATCTGATGTGACTTCTAATTAGCATTTAGTTGTATCATTACACTAAAGAAAACAACAAAAACAAAAAACTCATTTTGCTAGGCAGTGCTTAAAACTAGGCTTTGAAGCAGCATACTAGCTAAGTGTTTGGCTACTGAACTGTATCACCAGCATTCTTTTTATTTTGAGAAAGGGCCTCGTTAAGTAGCCCAGGCTAGCCTCAATCTTACTTCCTAGTGTGTAGGCCTTGAGATCTTCTGGCCTTAGCCTCTGGAGCAGCTGAGATTGTGGACTTGCTACCAGGACTTGCGTGCCTTTCATTTATGCTTTCTGTGTCTCTTCTTGAGCTGGAGTTCTCACCATGTAGCCCAGGCTTACCCTGCATGACCTCTTCAGTGCTGGATTGCAGCTGTGCCTCAGCACATTCTGTGTGGAGTGCATTGTGCTTCTTGTGTTTGTGTATTTCCTGTCTTTCACTAACGGAGACTGTGGACTGTTACTGTCTGTCAGACAGAGATGTGAGAACAAAACAAACACCTACTTACCTCAATAGAGAATCAGTGATACATTCAGGATGCCACCAGAGTTTAATTAGTGAATAAATGAGTTTGTTAGGGAAACTTACAGAACCAAAAAAATTACCAAAAAAAAAAAGGCAGCTGCGTCAATAAAACCTCAGAGTAGCTACGAAAGCTGGAGCGCACTACATTGGCAGAATTTTCTCTGTTGCTCTGTGTTGTCACCTGACCTAACACATTGTGATTTTATGTACTAGGATCCATCACTGGGTGACCTGGGTTGTTCTTCTGTAATATATACTTTTTCTTATTAATTAAGGTTTAATTTAAGACAATTCATTGTTTTAGTGTATAGTTTTATGGGTTGTAACATAAGTCTTTAAGTATATGGTTACTACCTCAGTGAATTTTATCCTCCCTTTGAAATTCCCTGTTGCGTATTTAAAGCCCTCACATCTGTCCCTAGGCCGTGGTTGACATGTGCTGTCTCTGTTTTTTCCTTTTCCAAATCATGCAGAGTGCATGTCCTTTCACTTGGCGTAATGCGTTTTGAGATTTGTCTGGGTTGCATGTCAGGTGTACCCTTTCTTATTGCTGAGTCCTGATTTTTGTCTGGATAAATACCACCTCATAGATGTGTCTTGGTTTTGAAATGTAAACAAGTTCTGTGTGAGCATACGTCTTTTCCCCATGTGTAGGATGGTTGAGTTGATGGAAAAATGAATATTTAACTCCGTTAGAAATTCTGCAGGTTATCCCATGGCATGTGGGTGCGTTCTCTCCGCCCTTGGTTTGTTGTAGGTTTGAAACTTCCCTGGTGAAGTATAGAATGGCCTCCTTTGTTTATGGTATCTCGTGCTTTTGGCTACCATGCCCTTCATGAGTAACATTTGTAAGTGCTTGTTGCTCTCTGTGCCTTTTGTAAATGTTCCCCTCAGACCCTTTGCCTGTGTTTTACTTGGTCTGTGTTCTTCTTACTGAGCATTGAGGGTTCTTTATTTACTCTGGATTTAGGTCCTCATCAGGTGTATGACCTGCACATGTTTCTCCCAGCCCACGACTTCTCATTTCATTTTCTTAACTGCTTTCCCTGCTTCATTTTCGTGAGGCAAAGTCAACTGGGTAATCCAGATTGGCCTGGGGTTTGCTCTGTAAGCCTCCTTGATCTTGAACCCTTGAGACCTTCCCGTCCCAGCCCTCTGAGTGCTGGGTTGTAGGTGTGTGTCACACCTACATAACCCCTTTCTGAAGAGCACAAGTTCTGTCGTGCTTCAGGAATTATTAAAACCCGAGCTGTGAGATAGCTCATATGGGTAAAGTGGACCCGGCTTTGATTCCCAGCACATATGTAAAAAAGCCATACATGGTGGCACAGACCTTTAATCCTATTTCTGGGGAGGCAGAGGCTGTCGGATCCCTGGAGCTTTCTGGACAGGTGAGCACCAGTTTGAGTGATGGAACTCTTGTCTCAGATAAGATGTAGAGTGATTGAGGGAAACAGTGTGGGTCGTGCTTCTTATAGACCAACTAATATATTTACATAAGATTTAAAGGAGAGGTCTGGAGAGATGGCTCAGCAGTTAAGAACACTGACTGCTCTTCCAGAGGTCGTGAATTCAGTTCCCAGCAACCACATGGTGGTTGCAATGGGATCTGATGCCCTCTTCTGGCGCTGTCTGAAGACAGCGACAGTGTACTCACATATATAAAATAGATAAATCTTATATATAAAAAAAAAAAAAAGATTTAGAGGAATTGCTGTTCGCACTGGGTATGATGACATACGTCTTTATCCCAGCACTCTAGAGGCAGAGGTAGGTGGAGCTCTGTGAATTTGAGTCTGGTCTACATACTGAGTTACAGGTTAAGCAGAACTACATGGTGAGACCATGTTTCACCCCCTTCCCCCCAATACAAAAGGGCAGAAAATGCCATAACCCTTGGCTTTGGTGTAGATGTGGGAAAAGCTGACACAGTGTCTTTTCTGTGCAGGGTCTCTTCGTACATGCAAGGTTCCACACCTTACAGACTGCAGTCCTTGCCAGCCAGTTGCTTTGACTTCATAAGGAGGATATTCCAGGTGGAATGCACACTGGTGGTTCTGGAGTATGAGATGTTCCCTGAGACTGTGTCAAAATTAGCCCTTAATTAAATGGCGTTAAAGGAGAATCTGCTATTTTCCTTTAATTACGATGAGCCAGAGATGCTACTCAGTCTGTAGGGTGCCTCCCCGGCATCACAGAGATCGGAGTTTACTCTTCAGTACCACAGATTGCTGGTGGAGCATGCCTGTAATCCTAGCACTGGAGAGGCAGAGGCAGGAGGAGCTGAAGTTCAAGGCTAGCCTGGACTACATTGAGAACCCCCACGCCCCAACCACAGCACCATATTGAAAACTAATAGGTGATGACTTTGTTCTATGGCTAGGTGATATGTTTTAATATAGGAAGGGTAAGTTTAAGTATCAGAGATGTAGAAACCGTAATTAAACCTTAATTAAAGTTACAATTAATGGTATGAAATAAAAGTTTAATGATGCTTTGCATTGATTTATTTTCAGGAGTAAATACCCGACTGGAAGCCAGCTGGCCCTTTGAGGCATGTTTTATAGCTTATTAGAGTCTTCTTGTAAAAGGACTGTCAATTAAGACTTGGGTTGGTAGGAGCCACAGTGCTGTGGAACCCTCTGGAGCAGTGATTCTCAGCCTTCCTAACGCTGGAGCTTTTCAGTTCAGTTCCTCATGCTGTGGTGACCCCAACATAAAGTTACGTTTGTTGTTACTGTTATGAATCATAATGTACACATCTCTGTTGTCCGGTGGTCTGAGGAGACCCCTGTGTGAGGGTTGTTTGACCAGCAGGTTGAGAACCAGCTGCTCTTAAGCGTCCCTGTGTTGAAGGGATGCTGGGAAGACACACCTGGTGAGAACCTCAGGTTTTTATTAGTACTCCTTAGGTAGGATACAGCAAACCTGGGCCCGCCCTGACCTCTTAGGTAACTGCTGTGGTTTGGAATCTGGAGTCTGGGGCTCAGGGGTGGCTGCATGGCCCCTCAAGCTGAACCCTGCCTGGCTTTTGTGTGTGGATCTGAACCCACCTTAAAGGAGGAGGTGGGATTCTTCCGCAAGCATCTGAAATTCTGGCAGCTCTAGACTGGCCAAGGTAGAACTTACCAGCTGGAAAGAGCTTGCACTCTTAAGAGAAAGCTCTCCTCCTTTGTTTTCAGATTTGTCTTTGCTGTTGACTTTTAAGGTTTATGGTTAAAAAAAAAAAAAAAAAACACCTAACAAACTTTATCAGTGTGCAGATAGGTCAGTGTGGTCAGTGTGGCGTCATGTGCTCAGTCTCCAGAACTCTTCCTGTGTGACTAAAACTATAAACATCTGATCTCTTTGTACTGACAACATCAGTGAAATTCGGCCACTCTAGCATTTACATGTAGATTCCACAGTATATCTACATATGAACTTACAGGTAGATTCCACACTGTATCTACACATGAATTTACACGTAGATTCCACAAGACAGAAAACATGTATTTGTCATTCTCACCTTGGCTAATTTTGCTTCCTTTAACAGTCTCCAGTTCTGTTCAGTTCTGCACAGATGTGATAGTCTTTTTCTGTGTTATAGTTCAACAACACTCCTTTGTGTATCTCTACTGAAAGCTGTAGAGATACACAACTCTTGGTGGGCTTCTGGGCTGGTTCCTGGTCTTGCCTGTTATGGACAGTAGCAGTAAACATGGTGTGTGAGTCTCTCTGTGTTCCGTGGACCCCGAGTTGTCTGAGTATACACCAAGGATCGCCTGCTGGGTTATGTGGTACCTCTAATTTTTACCTTCCTGAGGTCCCTCCATGCTGATTCCCATATGGCCACACAGGTTTACATCCCACCAGAAAAGAATGAGGATTCCTCCTGCCCACATCCTCGACAGCATGAGTGGCCCTTTTCTTCCTTGTTGTCCTTCTGACTGAGGTAAGATAGATTTTTAAAGCAGCCTTAATTTACATATCCTTCTTGTCTAAGGATGTTTTAGGACTTCAGATACTATTGGTTCGTGGTGTTCTTCTTGACAGCTGTTCAACTCATTAGCTCATCTATTGTTGAGATAATTTTGGAGTTCTTAAAGACTCTAGTTCTTAGTCTCCTGTCAGATGTGTAGTTGGCAAAGTTGTCATGTCTTTATTAGGTTGAGGTATGTTCTTCCTATTCCTAGGTCTTCCAGCCTTCTATCATGAAGGGATGTTGAATTTTGTGAGAGCCCTTGTTTTTTTTTTGCTGATTATCTGTTGAGATAATCCTAACGTTTCTGTCCTTGACGTGTATTTATGTGGTGTATGACATTTGGTGGCCTACTTATATTGATGTGCATACCCTTACACTCCTGGTGAAGAGCCCCAATCTCGGGAGACCCTTCCTCAAGTCTCAGGAAATCACGACCACCCAAAGATCGCAAGAAAAATGGAAATTACTCAGTACAATCATTTTTTCTCAAAAATGTAGTCTTACCAAGTCACTGTCCCCTATACTGTCATTACAAAATATTTCTCACTTCCTCCAGTCATAGCCCCACCTAGATGGCTTGTATTTTTTTATGGTCAGGAATGTGTCTTCCTGCTTCGGGGGGAGCCCCCCCCCCCCCACAGGTGGGCCTGCTGCCTGAGGCTTGAGGAATGTAATCCAGCAAGTGTCCTCTGATTCAGGGATAATGTCCTTCACCCGGAATGTGCCCGGGGTAGTGAAGGCCTGAAATCTTATTTTCAGTTCTGAGTTCTGGAATCTGCACTTTTCCTGCTCAGGTCTAAGGCAAGAAATCTACACATATTTCATAAAATGGCCTTTATAATTTTTCACTCTACACTGGAATGAAACCCTTGTTGATCATGGTATGTGATTTCTTCTCCCTGTGTGTGTTTTACTTACTTTAATTTTTTGTAATTGATTACTTCATGCATACATAAATGCAAGCATACATACATATGTGCATGCATATATACATACATGCACACATACATGCATAATACATGTGCATAATGCATACATGCATATATACATGTATACAGACATGCATAATGCGTGCATGCATGCACACATACAAACAATGTATTTTGATTATATTTACTCCCACTCCTTCCGGATTCATTTCTCACTCCCCTCAACTTCATGTCCTATTTTATTCTTTTTATTACCCACCGATGGGGCTGGAGAGATGGCTCAGATGTTAAGAATACTAGCTGCTCTTCTAGAGGACCCTGATTCAATTCTCAGCACCCACATGGTAACTCATAACTGTCTGTAAGTGCAGCTCCAGGGAACCTGACACCCTCACACAGACATACCTGCAGGCAAAACACCAATGCACATTTTATAAAAAAGAAATCATTAAATTTATTACCAAGTGAGTTCAGTTGTGCTGCTCATACAAGCATGGTTGTGGGGCCATCCTTTGGAACTGGATTAACCAATGGTGAGGGGAAGAGGGGGATGGGGGGGGAGGGACATACCCCTAAAGAAAAAACGGACGCTGTCTTCCCTAGAAGCAGTCAACTGTCAATATCTCCTGGGCAAAGGGTGGAGCTAGTGACTAACCCTGACCCCATGTTGGGTAGCTTGATCCTGTGCAGGAAACCCCCTTATACTGTGAATTCATTTGAGTACAGAGTACAGACACTAGAAGATGTGGGGCCAGGGAGCCTTTGAGTGGGGTGTGGGTGACCAGCCAGGAGCAAAAGGGGGCAATCCCATCCAGAAATCAGAAGGCGTAGGATCAACCTTCCCATGCCCCACCCCCCATGCCTCCCACTACCCCCCATGCCTCCCACTACCCCCCATACTTCACCCCTCACCCCCATGCCGCAAGCCCCGCCTCATGCTCCATACTCCACCCCCTTGCTGCACCTCCTCGCCCCACCCCACACCCCTTGCTCCACCCCCATGCCCCGTGCTCCACCCCTCGCCCCGCCCCACCCCTTGCTCCACCCCCATGCCCCGTGCTCCACCCGTCGCCCCACCTCACGCCCCGTGCTCCACCCCCTCGCCCCACCCCACGCCCCTTGCTCCACCCATGCCCCGTACTCCACCCCCTCGCCCCACCCCACGCCCCTTGCTCCACCCCATGCCCCGTACTCCACCCCCTAGCCCCACCCCACGCCCCTTGCTCCACCCCTCGCCCCGCCCCTTGCTCCACCCCATGCCCCTTGCTCCACCCCCTCGCCCCACCCCATACCCAAGCCGAGGCCGCACCTGGAATTCCTCCTTATGCAAATGAGGCATCCCTGCTTCCGCTCTGACTCCAGCCAAAGATGCACGCTCACAGCCAAAGCTCCTACTCTGGTGTTTGTTTCCCCCCATTAAAGGAGCCCTGTCATTGAAGCTTCCTTCCCAGAGTCTTTTTAGTTGTGAGTTGAGACTCTTTAAGTTTTTATAAGAGAGGTTTGCTAATTCCTGTAATGTCTAATTCCAGAAATGTTGCCAGTTAAGGTTTTTCTCTTTGGTTGTATTATAGTTTGTTCTGCTTCCCCCCACTCCCAGTTCCCCACTCCTGTCCACTCTCCCGTTAGTATTCTGGGTCTCCCTGGTTTACTTTGTTGGGCATAATGCTTTCCTTCCTAGCTGTCTTTTGCTCATCTGTTCTTGACATGTCTTTGTTTCTTAGTCAATTTAAAAAAAAAAAAAAATAACTTAGGCAGTAGGGATGGTGCCCTTAGTTGGCTGTTATGGCTTAAAGTATTCCGTGCTCTCCTGACTTTGAGGGTTGCCTCTGAGAGAGGTTTGATGTTATTCTGATGTGCTTTGCCGTTTTGGGGAGTTGGTATTTTCCACCCAGCAACTTTAAATGTCAAACCCAAAGACTCATTAACTCCATTTGAGTTTATCCAGAAGTCCAGAATCTGCGGACCTTCTTCAAATACTGTTTAGAGATTGACGGACGGCAAGAGCAAGCCCGGCACTTATCGTGTGGTTAGTGTGGTCTTCCTTTATTCCCAGTCAGCCATGACACCCCCTCAGTGGTACATCTAGAGCAGATGCAGAAGCTATGGCTGATGGGGGCGAGAGGGGGATATATCAGACACAGTGTCTCTGCCAACACATGGTTCTAACAGTTGTCATCCTGCCTTAAAGTTTCTCTGCTCATGCACGTGCTCTGAAATCTGTTGTGGATTTGGCCTAACGCTTATAGTATGTTAATTGGGTTCCCAAAACTGCACAAGAGTCTGGATGTAAGATGCTGAGGGTTCGTGGCCCCCAGCTGGTTCTGATTGATAAATAAAGTTGCTGGCGGCCAGTGGTTGGGCAGGGAGACAGAGGCGGGACTTTAAGATTCCTGGGCAAGGGGACAGAGAGAGGAAGAAGGACTCAGAATCGTTATGCTGGGGAAAGAGTAAGGTCCAGTTTTGAAAGCTGCAGAAGAGAGTGTAGTAATCATGTAAGAGCCAGGGCAGAGCAGCCCCAGCCCCCACCCCCACCCTACATTGAGTCTAGGGCAGCAAAGATGGAATATAGATTTTAGTAAGTAATGACTCAGGAGTATCGGAGGGGAGGTGTTAATTACATGGAGGTCTGGGGGTGTCCCAGCCATTGAGCTATTTAAGGCATATTAAAATAGGAGTGTGTGTGTGTGTGTCTTTCACTTGGCAACCCAGAGCATTGGGGCAGGTAGTGAGGAATTGCCTACTGCAACAGAAATCCATGATGCATTGTATTATATATTGTGTTCCTCTGGTAGTTAGAGGTCAAAAGGAGGAGATGCTGAAGTTGACACACTGCTTCTCGTGCTGCTGCTGCAGGTGTGGGTTCTGGTGACTGAGCTGCAAAAGGTGTCTACCAAGACAAGGGTAGAAAACATTGCTTAATGAGTGGTGTCCTGAAGAACTTAAACTCTCTCTGCTCTGATCCTATTTCTTGTTTCTGACAGTCTGACTTATCTCTTTATGTCATGTACATGTGATTTTAATTTATAAAACATCTAGGGACCACAAATGAAAGAAAATAAGATGTTTATCTTTCTGATTCTGGCTTACTTCTCTTACTGTGATTGTCTTATGGTTGTCTTGACTTCTTTGCACCTCTCCTTAAACACTGTGGGTGCACAGATTTAAGTTAGCTATTCTAAAGGACTCCGTTCTGAAGACAGTCAAGCTGCAGCAAAATTTAACCTGATTTTTCTTGGAAAGCAGAACAGATGTTGAACTGGCTGGTTTCGTGTGTCAACTTGACACAAGCTGGAGTTTTCACAGAGAAAGGAGCCTCCCTTGAGGAAATGCCTCCATGAGATCCAGCTGTAAGGCATTTTCTCAATTAGTGATCAAGGCTGGAAGGGCCCATTGTGGGTGGTGCCATCCCTCTGCTGGTAGTCCTGGGTTCCATAAGAAAGCGAGCTGAGCAAGCCAGGGGAAGCAACTCAGTAAGTAGCATGGTCTCTGCATCAGCTCCTGCCTCCAAGTTCCTGCCCTGTCTGAGTTCCGTCCTGACTTCCTTTGGTGCTGAACAGCAATGTGGAAGTGTAAGCTGAATAAACCCTTTCCTCTCCAACTTGCTTCTTGGTCATGATGTTTTGTGCAGGAATACAAACCCTAAGACATTTGTGCAGACAGATAGTGATTTCAGATGATGAGTCTACACATGCTGGTTTGGTTTGGTTTTAAATAAATAGGTGGGAGCAAACAGCTTACATCTGTCCCCGCAGATGTGTATTTATTAGTTTGGGCAGACATGGATCTCTGAGGGTGACTGTCACTAATGGCATGTAAGTTCTATTAATTTCACAGCCGCTTTAACTGACTTCAAGTATAGAAAAGGGAAAGCCACTCGTTTGGGCGTGTGAACGAACGTCCATCTCTGAACCCACATAGGATAACCAAAAATAAAGAATAGTGGGTGACAACAGAGTTAAGAGCTGGAATCTTACATGGTGAGTTACTGTCAGGAGAAACGGCTCTTTTTGGCCAAGCGCTCAAAAGTAGCTTCTGTCTAGGATGGCTACACATTGATTGGAAGGAGAAGTGAATATAAACCCAGAACTGGAACTAATGTGCTTATGCCCCCTTTCTCCCACTATGGGATCTCAACTGAAACATTGTTGCTCAGGGTTAAGGATGCAACGCTAGTTCTGCTCCAGTGATCCCAGCAGCCTCGGTTTCATCCTTTTCTTCTGACTCCAAAACAGATACCCAAAGAAGTAGCTGATATCTTCAATGCTCCCAGTGATGATGAAGAGTTTGTGGGTTTCCAGGATGATGTTCCCATGGAAAACCTGTCAGAGAGCCGTGGTAGTCTGGACTTGCTGGAATTGGAGAAACAGGTATGGGTCTTTTCTTTTTCAAGACAGGTGTGGCCCTCTGGAAGCCTGTGGCAGGGTGCTGGTGCTTCCTCATCTGAGTACAAATCCTGAGTCGATCATCAGAGTTTTACCTTCATGTTTCCAGAGACAGATGAGAGGTCTCTGTGCATTTTTGTTACTTTAATCCTGGCTACGGACAGCATCATAAATGAAGGGAAGCCTGTGGCAAGGTTGCATTAAGTGCTCTCACAGCAGGGGAGAGTTAGGTTTGCCTCATGTCCCACACAGGTCAAAGCAGTGTGTGACTGTGAGACATGCAAAGGTTCTATTACTCCACTTCTGCAGAACCTGGGAGAGTATTATTTAATGACCTTGGACGAAGCAACATGGATTACAGTTCTCCGAGAGGTATCTGTTCTCTGAGAGGTTTATATTGTACCTAACACACAGCAGCCAGTCAGATGATTAGCTGGTTCTTCCTCCGAGTTCTTTCTTGCCTCTCCACTAACAGGATGTAAATTAAACCCACCTTGCTTCAGATAGGCCAGTGTAGGGAAGGAGTCAGCTAGTCCTGCCCTGTTACTTGGGAGCTGTGTATGGTCTGGTTTTGGTAGGATCTGTACCTCAGGGGATATGGGGCTTCTCTCGTTCATTTTTTTATGCCATTGCTCAGCCTTTTCTCGAGACCTCTTTTTTTCCCGTTCCTAGATGGAGAAATCTGATAAGGTATTTGTCCCCAGAGCTTTGTACTGTATGTGATCTCATACACAGTCAGATCAGTTGCAACTGGTACCTTTTTTTTTTTTTTAAAGTTTTACATGTATTAATCCTTTCTGTAAGGATTTATACCACAATAGCAGATTGAGTCACTGCAGAACCCTTATTCTCTCTGTTTTTTGTCAATGCAAATGTTGGCCTTTGCAGTCCTCTCCCCTTCTCCCCTTATTTGGAGATAGGGCCTTGCTGTGTAGTACTGGCTGGCTGGGAACGCTCTGTAGACTAGGCTGGCCTTGAACTCAGAAATCCTGCCTGTTTCTACCTCCTGAATGCTGCTGGGCTTAAAGACTGTGCCACTGCCTGGTGCCCCCTTCTCTTTTTACATGAGGTCTTTTGTCTTTTCATGCATGGTTTGCAATTCTGTTTGGTCTGACTCTTCTTTCCAGGGCTCAAGGATTCACACGCCACACTAAGGTTGGCTGTCCTGCTGCCACTAAACTGGCATTGTTGTCTAGCATGATCTTGCACCTTTCCGATGGTTTTCCTTGGATTTCTGTCTGAGGTACAGTTGCTTCCCCCAGGTGAAGGCCATCAGTGACCATTGTTTTCTCTGAAATAGTTGGATGGTCTTTACCTGCAGCCTGGCGTCTCCCGCCTGTCTCCTGGGAAGATGAACTTACCATCATCCCTCTCCGGCTTGCTGCTTAGGTCTCCATCTTTCCAACTATTGCATTGCTGTCTTGTCCTTTCCTGTCACTGTGACTAATTCTCAGGAGTTGGTGGAACTCCAGTGTCCTTACACACCTCTCTTCATCTCTCTGCTGTCTGAAGCTGCTCTAGCACTCAGCCCTGTCTTGCTGGGATCAGTAGGACCGAGCTTGGGTCAGGCTCTGATGTCTCCTTGCCCATGGTTAGAGAGGGAGAGTGGAGCCATCACACCAAGGGACACTGAGACAGAAAAGCATGTGGGTATCCCAAGATATCAACTGTCTTTGCTGCTATGACAACTGCTTTATAATCCAGCCTTGCCAGTCTCCAGGGCTGACTGCACCCCCAGCAGATGTTAGTTGGCCACCAGAGTGTGCCACCTGCATGTCATACAGTTACTGATTTTACTCTGCGTACTCCAGAGGCTGGTGGAGTGAGTACCGATGAAACTGAAGCTCGGGAGGTGAAAGGCTTAGCCAGGCTCCCACATTGGGAAGTGTTCAGTGAGGCTGGTTGTTGCAAATCCAGATCACCATTTTCTAGCCTCTTCCCCTGGCATTTTCTCTTTAATGTGGTGCCAGCACAGATGCTGCTTGTCCCTCAGCATAGCCAGTCCTCCCTGACCCTCCCAACTGGATGGATTCCTTTTCCCTCTGTGATGGAATATATGTGTCTGCCTCCATGTAAGTACAGATTACATCTCCTCAGAGGAGGAACTTAGACCTGCAGGGTGTTTTCTACCTTCCTGGGCCCTGAACTTTGATCTTGTTCCAAGCATGCAGCCCTCTGCACCCCCACGCTGAGTAGGCACCCTCGGATGTTGGTGCAGTTGGAATATGCCTGTCTCATTGATACACAGCCCGCGGCTCTCCAGTCCTCTCTCACGTCACATGAGCTCAGAATAAACCACTTAATCCCATCTGATATTTCCTCCTGCTTACAGTGGTCGTCCTAGTAGATACTGGTTACTTGGTATGCCTTGGTAGCATAACGAGCAGCTTTCGGAAAACAAAGCATGCAGTGAGGCTGTGCCGTGGAGACTAGCTTTATAGAACCATGTGGAAAAACAGTTCTTACGCCCTTGAGAGCGAGCTCGTAGCAAAGTTGTTTAAATTCCATCATCAGGACTGATCACCATTTCCTAGGATAAAAATTTCCAGGAAGGTTGGAACTTGGCCCTTTAAGGTTAGACTCATTCTCTTTCAAGTTCTGTACAGAATCTTTGGATATTTACTGGATTTATGCTTTGAGGCCATTGCCCCAGAAAAGCCCCCAGGGGCTGGCAAGATGTTTCCTGTAGTAGATGGGTTTCCTTAGCAGGCAGCTGTGTTTCACTTGTTTTTCTTTCTTTAGGTGTATTTTGTGTGTATGAGTTAGTCTGTTTATGTATATGTGCACTGCTTCTATGAGGTGTTGAACCCCCAAAACTAGAGTTATCCATGATTCTATACTGCCACGTGGGTACAGGGAACAGAGCTCATATCCCATGTAAAAACAGCAAGTGCTTTTCACCACTGGGCCATCTCTCCAGCCCCACACTTGTTCTTTTATTAACTTTAAACCCCGGTCTCAGGCTCACTTGACTCACAGGCTTGTGATTCATTTCGTCCAGATGAGAAAAATGGCAACATCTTGCACGCAGTGTGTGTGTGTAGCTCCCTCCCTTAAACACAATTTGAGTTTCTCTTTAAATAAACTTCCCTTTTGTCTTTTTTTTTTTTCTTTTCTGCAGCTGCACCACAGCTAACAACAAAGGAAGGAAGTAATTTAGCTCTGAGCAAACTCATTCCAATTACCCATAATAATTCCTAGGAGACATTCTTAAGCTTAGAGTGCTAGCTGTAGGCATTTCTTTCTCCGTTGCCCTCTAAGTCTCCCACTGTTACATGTTTTCATTATATTTGTTTTCTTCCCCAAAGATATGGGAGTCTGAAGAAGTATATAATTAAAGCCAGAAAAAGGCAGCAATGAAATAAAGGGTCTCAACCAAATATGGCGCTATGAGAGGTCACTGCTTTATGGGTTTGGGGACCGGGATCAGAGTCCTGGGGCAGTGTTTTAACCTGATAGGTAGCTACAAGGGAGTCTCCCTTTTAGCTTGCCATTCCTCTTCCTCTTTCACACACACTCTTTGAAGAGCTAGGCTTCCCTCTTTTATAGCATTTCCAAAGAAAGTAGAAGTCATTATTGGAAAATGCCTTTGCTCACCCCTTAGTCTGGCAAGAGGGGAGCCCCAGGGTGAGGAGGGTACAGATTCCCATCAGTTCCTCGTGTTGGCGTCATTGGAAATGGAGTTAGTCTAGTCTGTAGGGATGGGTGAGGATGTGAGGGCCTTGGTACTCCCTGTATTTGAAGGAGATACACGCCCACCTACAGGAGATGCTCCAGATGGCTGTGAGGAGTAAAGCAGCCTGAGGCGTCCACTTTCTACAAAAGTTTGCTGTTCTGTGGGAAAGCCGCCTGGGGCAGCAAACTCTGAACTCCATTAACACTTCTCAGCCACAGTAGAAGTGATTGAGACACTGTATTGGTAGAAAATTTCTTGTTTGTAGGTCTTCATTTCTATAAGGTTTAGAAAATGTCTGCTGTGAGCTGGGCCTGGTGGCACATGCCTTTCATCCAAGCGTTTCAGAGGCAAAGGCAGGTAGATCTCTTAGTTTGAGGACAGCCGTATCTACAAAGTGAGTTCCAGGACAGCCAGGGATATGGAAAGAAGGGAGGGAGGGAGGGAGGAAAATACAGGCTCTGTGTTTTATCGTGGTTGTGGTAAAAGACACATAATGCAGAACATGTCACTGTAGCCATTTTGAGTGGCATTAAGGACATTGTATAGTGTTATGTAGCTGTCTTCCCTGTCCATCTGCAGACCATCCTCATTTGATAGAAAGTCTTGCCCATAAGATACGAGTGAGTTTCATCTCTCCTCAACGTCCCTGTAACTGCTGTTCTTTTTCCTTTCTCTTCCAGGAAAAAGAAGAGCAGCTGGTTTTCTGGTTGTTCTTTTCTTTTTGAGATAGGGTTTCTTTGTGTATCCCTGGTTGTCCTAGAACTACCTCTGTAGACCAGGCTGGCCTGAAACTCACAGATCTGCCTCCCTAGTGCTTGTGTTAATGGCATGCACCGTCACGTCACTGCCCGGCTGTGGTAGTTGAATTTTGAGACGAGGTCTCACCGTGTATAGTCCCGGGTTGGAATCCCGCCTCCATCTTTACAGCCCTTCCTCCCAGCGTATTGGAATTCTAAGTCTGTGCCACCATGTCTCACTCAAATCTGTCTTTAATTTAGAAGAACGTGTGCTTCCATTCCAAATACTTCACAGAAGAACTTAGAAGGATTTTCAACGAGGACACTGATTCAGAAACTGAAGATTTTGAAGGATTTACGGAGAGTGAGCTGAACGCGAACAGTAACGCAGAGGTAACAGTAGTAATGACCAACACAAGGGATGTGGGCTATAATGTTCGTAGTCCTGATTTTGAGTTGTACTTTTACCCATGTTACATTACACATGGAAAGATGGCTTTTTGTTGGTGGCGGTATTTGGTGGTCCTGCCTGGTCCACAGGCATGTTTATCTCCTACAGTCCTAGAGAAAACGATCCCTTTAGCCCTGCAGGTCAGGTCCGGGGCATATCTTGCCTTCGTCTTCTGGTCCATTTTCTTTCGGCTTCGGCTTCTTTTGTATATTCAGTCTGCCTCGGGGTAACTTGGTCCTTCAGGCTGTGTCTTGTTGGATATAAAGTTAGATTCTTAGGCTAGAAGCTAATTTTGCAAAGCGGGGGTGATAGAGCAGAATGGGAGGCTCATGTCTCCTGGTTTGGATTTTTCTAACTGTATTGATGACTCAGGACTACCAGGGTCCTGGGAACTCGGTCCTGGGGACTCTGCCCTTGGTCCCGTACTATGAAAGGGCTTCCTTGTGTATCTCTTTCTTTTACTCCAGTTATTGAGGTTAGGGTTTGAACACTAGCATTTTCAATCTTAGGTTACTTTAAATCACTACCCTGGTGGTGGTGGTGGTGGTAAAGGTGAAGGTGATGGTGGTGGTGATGGTAGTGGTGAAGGTGATTGATGGTGATGGTGATGGTGGTGGTAGTGTTTTGAGGCAAGATCTCACACCATAGCCCAGGTTGGGACATGGAACATTTCTTTGGCATCCGCCTGAGATACCAGGCATGAGCCACCATGTCTGACTGTTTTAAATGGTTTATTGGAATAGTTTTAGGCTTATAAAGTTAAAGATACAGGATGTGGAAGCCCTGTATACTGTGACCTAGTCTTCCTTTACATGACTATGATATGTTTATAAAGGCAAGGAACTAGTGTTAGTGTATTGCTGTCACTACAGTGACACCTTTAAAAGGAGTTGATCAAAGTTTTTGTTAATGTGCCCTTTCTGTCCCAAGTATCACGTGGCATTAAGTGTTTCTTTATAATTTTTAAAATTTATATTTTTGACTGATTCATAGAGACATCCTGAGGCAGATGTTTTTTAAAAGGGATAAGTGTTCAATGATAACTGGAAAATAGAATATTTATCTGAAAATAGATATACTACCACTTCCTTTGCTGGTGAGGTGAGCTGGTTTATGCCCATTCAGTGTCATCAGCTTTTTTCCCAGATGTTTCCGATTGTCACCAGCAAGACACTAAGATCTTCCAAAACTTGATGGGTTTCCTAACTAGGTGACTTCTTTAACTACTCGTAGTTCTTCAGCTCAGTGATACCTAGTTAAGGAGGTTTTGTTTCTAATGAGGGAAAGTAAGCTGCTCCCAAAGCCCCTCTTCCTTAGAATCTATATACTGTGTGAGATATACATATTCCTGTGTGTATATGGTATCATATATTTATACATATATGACTCTCTATATACATATATGTGTATATATAGATATATGTGTGTATATGTAGAGATATGTGTATATATCTATCTGTATATGTGATAGATAGATAGATAGATGATACACACATGCACAATTCAAAGTAGACCCACTCACAAACCTGATTAGAGAATTTGTTGACAACAAATAGTATTAATGAGCTTTCTGTCACTAGAACAGAATACCAGGGTATACTGTGTGTGGCCCACAGCTTGAAGGTTTCAGTGCGTCATCAGTTGGCTTTCTTGCTCTGCATGTGGTAGAACAAATTCTGACCTGCATTCCCACCTAGAACAGTTGAACACAGTCGCCTGGTCTAGTTTTTGTAGGTGGTTACTGACTGTCTTCATTCTTCTTTCTTCTTGTCCCTTAGCTCATAGAGTCAGACCTGAGCGACAGTGACAAACCATATCCCGTGATGAGTGACGAGGAAGAAGATGACAAGGAGGAGCCTGCACCTAGAAGAGGCAGGTCCACGAGAAGCAGTTTTGGTCTTCGGGTAGCCTTTCAGTTCCCCACCAAAAAGCTGGCAAAAACCCCAGATAGAAAGAGCTCACACTTGCTGGACAGTAAGACTGATCTCAGAAGAGAGAAGAGCTCCAGACAGCCCAAGGAAAAGCAAGACTCTGCTTCTGACGCTGAAGATGAGTCCAGGGCTGAGAGCCAGGAGAATTCTGATGCTCTGCTGAAAAGGGCCATGAACATCAAAGAGAACAAGGCCATGGTATGCTCTTGCAGCAGCTGGGACCATAGCCAGCTGCCCCAAGGGTTGCTGACATAGCTTTGCTCTCTGGAGGGAAAGTATACCCTGGGGCACATTTGTTACAGGATTAGCTCTGGTTTGGGGATGGAAAGACTATTTATCCCTGTTCCAAGGAGGCAGGATGCTGCTACTCATGGTTGAACAGGCTTAAGTTCTAAGTTGGCAGAGGTACTGGAGATAGAGGGGTTGACCAGCTGCACTGTCCCCAGCAGAAAAGAGGAGCTGGGTTGTCACTGAGCCCAGGGAGAATTGCAGTGGGCAGGTGGTGGCTTCTGTCTGAAAGCCACTCCTTCAGAGACATCATCTGAAGGAATGGGAAATGGCTACAGTTGAAGCAGCTGCTGCCATGTTCTAATTCAGTTATGTCTTGCCTAGTGGTTAGTTCAACCCATAGCAACCTGTGCTACATGTATTTGGATTTTCTTTGTGTGGTCAGTAACCCAGCCCAATCGTTGAAAGTAATCTTACTAATTTTACACTGGCAAAATTAAAAAGAAATTCTACCAGTCATATTTTTTTTTCCTCCTTGTTGATGGCTTTTTAAATGCCTTCCAAAAAAAAAAAAAAAACACAACACAATGACTGAAACTTTATACACAGAACCTACACCTAGTAAATTAAGAGAACATAGTAACGTGTGAATTTTGTTGTTTAAGACTGGAGTGCTTGGCTAAAGGAAATTTTAACACTGTCTAGCTGTATTTATCTGTATGTATGGTTGTTCTTAGTGGTGTCCTGTTTACATGAATCTAAAATCTGAAAATCCTGAGTAAAGACCCTGCTTGATTGATGTTGGTCTTTGGCAGTAGTGACAGATATATATGTATGGAGGTTAGGATTTTTGAGGTACAGTTGCAAGACCAGGTCTCGATTCTGATCCTCTTGCCTCTCTGCCTCCTGGTGCCAGGACTACAGCATGTACTACCATTTCAGCCCCAGGTAGGGTGATTTGAGAGTTCTGAGGGTCATCCGGCTGATTGGACATGCTGATGATTGATTTTCATCAGGTTTGTAAAGTGTGCTCCAGGTCACACTGCTAAGATAGCAGTGAAATTGGGACCTGATGTTCCTGGCCCCAAACATGCCAAGACAAACATGTCTTCATTGTGTTCTGTTTCTGTATATAAGGAAGGGGCATAATGCTGACTCTGATGAATAATGGTGTCTTCCTCTTACTTGGGAGGTGAATTCTTACATGAGGCTATTAACAGTTATTGAGATTTATGGACGCTATAGTAGGTAGTTCGGAGAGATATAAAAGGTGTGGGTTCCAGACCTGTCTCCTTGACTCATGTCAGATCCCCCTTTCTTTCTGAACCTTAGCTCGCTCAGTTGTTGGCGGAATTAAATTCGGTTCCAGATTTTTTCCCTGTGCGGACGCCACCTTCAGCTTCTGTAAGTGAACTCCTGATATCGCGGACTGGCCCTGCTTCTGGGAACCCATAGCCTTCTGTTTAAGCTACATCTGTCTGTGTCTTCGGTTTTAGAGGAGGAGAGCACCACGACGGGCCTTCTCAGAGGGACAGATCACACGGCGCATGAACCCAACCCGGAGCGCACGACCCCCAGAGAAGTTTGCTCTGGAAAACTTCGCCTTCTCAGCCACCAAGCTCACTGAAGAGCTTTACAGTTTCAGAAGAAGAAAGACAGTCAGCGGGGTAATTACTGATAAGCAAATGAGGCTCAGGTGCGAGTGTTTCATTATGCGGGGCGGCCTGTGGTGTACTGTTGAGTCAGCAGAGCTTCCAGCAGTTGAGAACTTGAGTTTCCACTGTGTTCCTGTGAGAGCATGCACCCCTTGGGCTAAACTGCAGATAACTGAAGAGTCCTTTGTCTGAAATGAGCTGAGGCGCTTGGGTGGCTCAGGGACTGGCCCAGCATGCAGGAGGCTCTGGCTTTGATCCAACTCTTTACCAGCAACAGCCAAGCCAGCTTTGTGGTTTTGTAGTATGGAAGATGCAAGAGTTCCTCCTTGTCTGCTTCAGGAGTGGCTGTTGGGGAAGAGCCTCGTCTCCTCCAAGTTTGTAGGTCTTCAGTCAAAGCTGCATTGCTCTCCCAAGGGAGTGTGGGTTGGGGCTGGAGCCCAGTAATTGACCACACAGACAAAAGAAACTCAGCCTTTGCTCTCTAAGCATGTTTAAGATTTTCCGTCCTGACTTTCAGCGTGCAGGTTCGTGACGGGTTCCCCTTGACTTTCAGTGTGCAGGTTCGTGACGGGTTCCCCTGGTTCTGTTTTCTTCTTCAGGGGAAATGCCAGAAGTATAGACGTCACCGGATATCTTCTTTCCGATCCGTGAAAGACATCACTGAGGAAGACTTGGAAAACGTTGCCATAACCGTGCGTGACAAAGTCTACGATAAAGTGCTTGTAAGTGACATCTTGAGAAGAGTGTGCATCACCGATACCCTCCAACACAATGGCAGTCGAAATCTGACATCGCTTATAAATGACATCAGGCCTTCTGTGTCTGTGCTGTCCTCCTGGAGGTCTGCTCAGAGCTGTGTGGTCAAGGATTGACTACCTGGGAGAAGGCAGACCACCTAGCATAGTGGTCCTGCTCAAGGGAGAGGGCTCCCTGGGGCATGTGTCCTAGAAGATTGGTACTGGGTTAGAAAAGCATTGTTTATGTTTTATATGTTAAAGTTGAAGGTATCTGGGGGGGGGGGGGGTAACATACCTATATACTTAAAGTAGCATTTCTGATTGGTATGGGTTGTTCATGTTTTTCTAAATGATGACCTGCAGAGAGGCTTTGCATTTTCTATATGTTTTGTTTAATACTACTTAAAATAGTAAATAGTAAAGAGACAATTAAATTGCCAACCTTTCAAAACAATATTTTACATGGAGGGTTTCCAGGTCTCCAGCAGTAGATCAGAACCAAGTTCATGCTACCTGGAGCTCACTGCCACTTAAGTTACCTGTCTCTTCTTAGGGGTTTTACCATCCCTTCCTCATTTTTTTCTGGTCTCCTTCTGTTCCCGATTGTTGATTCCTTCTGTGTCCCTTGCTTAGCCTCAAGGTGCTTCTCTGGCCTTAGAATTGAAGTGTTAAAGTTAAGTAAAGGTCTGCCCACATGGTTTGTCCCTCATAACAATCCTGCTGGATTCTGGGCAAGGCCATACTCCTGTACTCTGTCCCCATAAATGTCACCTCCACCTCTTCTGCTTTTCCACAGGGTAACACATGCCATCAGTGCCGGCAGAAGACCATCGATACCAAGACGGTCTGTCGGAACCAGAGCTGTGGGGGTGTGCGGGGACAGTTCTGTGGGCCGTGCCTGCGGAATCGATATGGAGAGGATGTACGGACAGCATTGTTGGATCCGGTAAGATCAGAGTGTGCGTGCGTTTGTTATGAATGTTTGGATGAAGGTGCAAGCCAGGGCGGGGGTCCGGGGGAGCTACAGTGCTCTTCTGATTCACTCTGCTCTCCCCTTCTACATCTTAAGACAATGGGGGCGATGAAGGAGGACCAGGTGACTGACAGCTTGGGGTGAAGAGGTTCTGTATGGGTTTCCAAAGGCCAAGCCAGGGTTTATTTCAGTAGGACCCTGTTCCTTTCCTCTAGCGGTGATTTCATGTCATCTGTCTTGGCCTTTCCAGGGGTAAGTCACAGTTCCGTGCTTCCTGCTGCCCCAGGACCATGCTGTGTCTCATACCTGCTAACGCTGTTACCACCAAGACATTTTATAACAAAGAAGGGCATGTGGCACTGCATGTGCCTGCATTTGTGTGCAGAGGGCAACTCCAGCTGTTACTATCAAGAGTCAGGCTAGACTGTCTGGTAAACCCCAAGGATCCTCTCACCTCTCTCTGCCCAGGGCACACAGCGTCCCTAGATGTTTGCATGTGGACTCTGGGTGGACTCAGCGTCGCCGTACCAACTGGGCTCCTTTCCCCATTCCCATTTTCCCCTTTGAGGTGTGTACGTTGCCTGTTTGTGCTTCAGATCCCTATGAGAAGTGAAATGTCATTTCCAAACTATCAAGGCCTATTAGTACTGCCTTGAACCTGAGCATTGACACTTCAGGGTCTGTGTCCAACTTATATGACCTCTTCTGCAGCAGTCAGAATGTGTGTATATGTATGTGTGTGTATATACACACATACACATATAGGTATATACATATATATACATACATACCTATATGTAAACACACATACACACAATCCCCAGTTTCTAGACATACTGTTTTGACTATGTGATTTAACATTAAAGTTACATATCAGGAGAGCTGGAATTCTTCTTACCTTGATCTTGTGCCAAACCTGTACTCCTAAAATCAAAACCAGTAATGCATGCATAACCTGTGAATCATATAGGGTCCTGAATTTAGAAGCCACTTTGATTTTTCTTTTTTTAATAGTTCCACCTCAGTGATACCTGGTCATGTCTAGAACAGACATGTCTGGATTTTTTGCTGGGTCCCTGTGAAGCTGAACGGAGAGGCATTGGCTAGTCAGTCCCTCATACACTCTGACTGAAGGATACTGTGCAGTTAGTGGCTAGAGCAGAGGCTCGAACCTAACTCTCCTGTGTAGAATGTGGATAAAAGGAACAATCTCCCCTCTGCCCCCTAGAAGTGGACATGCCCTCCCTGCCGTGGGATCTGCAATTGCAGTTACTGTCGGAGGCGAGACGGCCGCTGTGCCACTGGGATTCTCATTCACCTGGCCAAGTTCTACGGTTATGATAATGTCAAGGAGTACCTGGAGAGGTGAGTGTAGCAGTGATGTGTGGGAGAGCCTATAGGCCATGGTTTTCAGCTTACTTCAGAGCCCCTTCCGTCCTGTGTCCATTGGTCCTGAAGAGGCCAGGGCCGAGAGAATTCCTACCTCTGTTATAGAGTACTCAGCTCCACAATGGCTCAAACCAACACTTCCACTTGTGGAGCAAAAGAATTGTCTTGTGAACAATCCAAAACAAAACGTCGGCCTCTGCAGTCTAAAGAGCAGAGAGTTAAACAGTGTGCACTGGGCAAGGTGGGCCTCAGTTCCCAACTGTCAAGGTTGTGTAAGGAACTCTGAAGTGTGGAAGTATGTAGAGACACGCTTGGCAGTCTGTACTCAGGGCACGTGGAGGCACGTCTGAGTGTGTACCCTGGGTGTTCTGGAACCACCTTAGCCTAGAGTGCTATTTCCATTGCTTGCGTCTGGTCAGCTCCTTACTGACACTTCTCCATCTGTCTTTTAGCTTGCAAAAGCAGCTGTAGAAGAGAGTCCAGAGGAGGGGGAATTGCTTGAACTCACCAGGCCGAGTCCCACAAGACGGATCTGCTCTTTGTGCCAGCCTTAGACGCTTGTTTTCTAGAATTTACTGGTTCTACTACTATTGTTGTTTTTTTTTTTTAATGTTTATATGCTTAAAAAAAAAGATTTCTCAGGAAAAAATAGTAAAGCAGAGAAATCTGTATACGTACCTGCACAGACCTGTATTGTTACAAGTGTCTGCTGAAGATTTTAAAGCACAGTTTGAATGGGGCAGAGCTAAAGCTCAGGTAAGTTACACAGAAGACCTTGTCCAACAGCTCTTGCCTTTGATGGTCAGCTCCCTCCCTACAGAGGCTGTTGCTTTGCCTCCTGAGTGACCATAGCTCAAACCTGATAGTTTATCCTGCTCTGGATGTTGAGTTCTGGGTCATTAGAAATCTATATTGAAGAATGTTACTCTAAACTACCAAGTGCAATTAACCACACACTGTGAGTAAGGTGTCCTTTTTTTTTATTAAGAGACAACAGAAACAGACACTTGAGGCCTCAGTGTGCTTGCCTCTTCCTTCAGGACCTGCCTGGAGCCTGCTGCTGCTTCTATGGTTTTTTTTTTTTTTTAAATTGTTTTAGAGGTTTTGCTTTTTTATAGAACCCTCACCGAGTTGTTTCCGAGACTTACGGATACGAGATAAGCCATGATGTTTTAAATGGGAGTTAGGGGAAGCTAAAATTGATAAATATTCATCCCTTATAGACATTTAGTGTTTGGTCCTTGTGTACTGATTATTCTCCCTCCTCAAAGAATAATTCTCTAACAAAAGAACGTATACCCCTGTTACTAAAACATACTGGCTGTATCTGGCTGAAGCCAGAGGAATGTGAGTTGTAGTACCAAGGTTGCTTATGCTTCTAGCAGTAGAGCCACGCCTGCCAGCACCCACTTAGCTATCCTGTCTTTACTCCGTAGCCTGAATGTCCATACGTAGGTGGGGCCTCTCGCTTTGGTTTTGTAAACGGGGCACTCATAGGCGTGCTTAATCTCTTGTCTGTCCACGGGTATAGCTTTGGCAAAGATGACGGGCATCGTGGATGTTAACTCCTTAAGGCGGGCATCAACAAGGGCTCCTGACTGGATGTCCCACCTGGCACCTGTGGCGGAGACAACAGTTGTGTGACTAGCACGCTGGTACTGAATCTCTAATTGTTCCATGCAATAAATGTTCCACTTTTACAACATTGTCGCCCTCCTGTGGCATCCTTGTGTGGTTTGAGATGTTTAATGGGTTAACTGCTTTGTAAGATCAAATTCCGGACAAATTCAAACCCGTGGAAGAAACACACAACTTAAATTCTTTCCCATTGCACTTAAGCTTGGAACAAGTTCATGTCATTCCCTACCTGGCCTTGAAATACCTGAACTGCTACGTTTGCTTCAGTGTGAGTGTGCTCCTGCAGGTGAGGTGGCCTACAGCATAAATGCCCAGATAGAGGAGACATACAGCATCGGCGGTATCTTGGGGCTTGGAGACACCCAGGAGCAGAGTATTAGAGTAGATTTACTGAGAGCTTTTAGAAAGTAGAGGTCAGCAGCTGCCAAGAAGGCTGAGTGGGAAAAAGGTTTTGAGAGCTTTTAGAAAGTAGAGGTCAGCAGCTGCCAAGAAGGCTGAGTGGGAAAAAGGTTTTGGCAACCTGACTACCTGAGTTTGATCACCTGAGTCTGTATCAGCTAAATGTGTAAATACGTGTGTAGTGCCTGTACTCTAGGAAAGCCAATCTTGAGGGCTAGCCTGGTGTATGTGGTTTGGAGAAAATAGCAGCTTTGAAAACAAGATGGAAAGAAAGAGCTAGCTCTTGAAAGCTGTTCTTTGACCTCTATGCACAATAAAAGCTTAAAAGCAGAGGACAGATCTTGAATTGATGGTAGTTGTGATGGTTTGTATATGCTTGGCCCAGGGAGTGGCACTATTTGGAGGTGTGGGCTTTAATACCCTATTCCTAGCTGCCTGGAAGTCAGTATTCTGCTATCAGCCTTCAGATGAAGATGTAGAACTCTTAGCTCCTCCTGCACCACGCCTGTCTGGATGCCGCCATGTTCCCTGCTTGATGATAATGGACTGAACCCCTGAACCTGTAAGTCAGCCCCAGCTAAATGTTGTCCTTATAATGTTGCCTTGGTCACGGTGTCTGTTCACAGTAGTAAAATACTAAGACAGAAGTGAAAAGCAGAATACTGTGAATTACGTGCAGGACTTGTTCTTGAAGGTTTAGCGCCAGCTGACAATGTATGTATAGTTTAAAGTGACAGCCATCACCCCAAGTGCCACACAGTTTTGCTCACATTACACACACACTTGGATATTTAAATTGTCTGAGGGGAGGAGGAAGAAATAAATACTCAGCACAAGGTGATCATCTCGGTAGATGTTGAAGGACAGGGACTAGCTTGTACCTAATGCAGTTCCATATGCATTCTTGAAGGAACTCACCTTCCAGGTGGAGCCCATGAAGGTATGCACCTTCTCTTGGTGGGTGGCCATAATCTTCTTTTGTTTTTTTAGTAACATCTATAGTCAAACACATTCTGTCCAGTGGCCACTCGTTCCTTCGAGCCATGGTCTGCATGATTGCTTTGGAAGGAAAAGAAAGAGGAATTGAAAAAGATAAAAAAACAAACAAACAAAAAAACCCCACCTGTTTATAGGGTCCTGATAGCCCACAGTATCCCATGGGGTATTGTAGGTTAGAGCTAGTCTGGACAAACAGGCTTGCAGGACCAATTTGCCCTCCGTGGTCACAAATGAGGATATACCAGAGTAGCAACTGCTGTTTGCTTTCAAGTTGTTTGTGTGCCTTCAGTGTGACAGCCACAGACAGTAGCTTTCCCTAGGACATACCACACTACTGCAGCTATGCCAGGGCCCTCACCTTCCTAACTATAGAACCCCCATTGCTACCCCTGCTTTGAAATGATTGTTTGAATCACTGGCGGAGAAGGGCAGGAAGTTGTCACAGGTAAAGCCAGGCAGGACTTCTGCCAAGAGTGTGGCCCCGTCAGCAGTGGCTGCTTTGCCTCCAGCCATACCTGTTAAGAAAGACTGAGGATTGAAGAACCCAGAAAGCCACACAACAGCTGGGAGACTGAGGTCTTGAGTCCAAGTATCCAGTTCCCGGCAGCGTAAGAGGAGGTCGTTAAACCTGTTCAGTGGGAGGTAGAAAGAAATGAACTGACGTTTTAGTAAAGTAGACCTCTTCCAGGAAGATGGGGTGGGGCTTCCAGGAAGATGGGGTAGGGCTAGTTTTAGGGCTTGTGGAGTGCACCAGGGTAGGGAAAAGAGCCACCTCTGATGGCTCACATGGTGGTGCCCCTTCACAGGACTGGTTATACCTGTACCTCTTATTCCTGTCAGCATTAAGAACAGAAGACCATCGGCAACAGCCCCGTGGCTCTTGACACAGCTCTTATTTAGATGGTATACAAAAGCCTTTTGAACATGGTTAGCAAATACTGCCATTCTGTAAGATGCAGTAGGAATGCTTTGGAATGCGTGCGTGGGTGGGTGTGTGCATGGGTGGATGCATGCAGTGGGTCCGTGGGTCTGTGCGTGGGTGAGTGCGTGTGTGCACATCGCTATTAAAATACCAGAGTTGCTAGGGAAGGTATAGCCATAATAAAGACTAGGAGACAAGTGTTTGTTCCACACAGACTAATTACTTGAAAGGGGGAGATAAAGTCTTCCAGTAAAAACATTTACACCCTCCCCCCCAAACCTCTAGTGACGTTTGGTTGGAAATGGGTGTTAGAGCAAAAAGAAATGTTAAGATGCCATGGCGGGAGTTCCTGAAGAGATGGCTCGGTAAGTAAAAGCACTTGGCTACTCTTTCTGAGGACTTAGATTCAATTCCTAGCATCTGTGTGCCGGTTTATAACCTTGTCTGTAACTAGCTGATGTCTAATTCCAAAGACGCTGATGCCCTCTTTGTGTGTGTCTCTGTGTGTATGTATACATACATGTATGTATATAATTTATGTGTTTTCATTTTTATTTTATGTGCATTGATGTTTTGCCGGCATGTACCTCTGTGAAGGTGTTGCATCCTGGTGTTACAGATAATTGTGATCTGCCAGGTAGGTGCTGGGAATTGAACCCATGTCCTCTGAGCTGTCTCTCACGCCCTAATCTCTGTTTACATTATGTGAAGAAGAAAATTTTAGAGCAAGATGGGAAACGCAATTCTGAGCAAACAGATTGTTGAGCAGAACAAAAAGATGCATCTAGAAGGCAGCTCATCCTCAGAGGTAGGTTGAGAGGTCTCTGGAAATTATTGACTTACGTTGTGTTTGGAAGGTTTAGTGTCTTAATTACATTGTAAAGGACCCTCTCTAAATAGGAACAGCACACAGAGAAATGAATAATAAAGAAAACTAAACCAACAAGTTAGAAAAGTTCAGAAACAAAGAACCTAAAAAGAAATGACTGAAATTAGCTGGCACAAAGTAAGCTGATGGGAAAAGGCCCAACCTTATTCATTATAAAACATAACTAAATACAAATCCTCCATTTCTGAGCAAGTAGAACCAACTCTTGCATATTTTTAAGACTACTGAGTCTGTGCTCACTCTCCTGGGTAGTTATTTGCTGTCCTTTGGAAGTCACCCAACTGTACTGCCCCGTGCTCAGCTCTGTGTCACTAGGGATACAACCTACAGTTGGGAGGAGGGAAATGAGGACTTGTCTAGGTCACACCGGCCTGTGGACATGTCTGCTGGGCACTGTCTTAATTGCTCATTAACAGAGAAGGGTCTGCACCAGGGGGAGACTCCTGTGCTCCCTAGTGAGTAGGCCTGAGCTGTGTAAACTACTTGGCTGAGTGAAGGGAGTGAGCTAGTAAGCAGTGATGTTCCATGGTCTCTGCTTCAGTTCTTGCCACCAGATCTGCTGAGACACTGCTCATTGATAACTGCTCTCTAGAGCTGTGAGCTGAGGTGAATAAACCTTTCTTCCCAGTTGCTTTTGGTTAGTATTTGATCACAGCAGCAGAAAGCAAACCAGAGCAGCACTCATCCCCTGTGGCCAACTCTTGGTTGGTCAGGAGACTTTAATAGAGTTAACTGTCAACAGAGTCTGGGATCGAGCAAGAGACAAGCCCGCAGGCACACCTCTGCATTGATTTAGCCTTTAGAAATTCCTGTCAAGGGATTATTTGCATTAGGTTAATTGATGTGGGAAAATGTACTGTAAATATGGGTGACGTCATTCCCTGAGTTGGAATCCTCGACTGTATAAATGGCACTGGCACCCCTTGCTCTTTCTCTTGACTCTTGGATGTTACCAGCTACCTCAAGCTTCTGTCACTGAGGCTCCCTTCAAATGATGGATGGTGCCTAGAACCTTTCCTAGGAACAACAGGAAAATAAACCAAGACAGGCAGGGTCCTAACAAGCTGTCATTTGGAATTCTAATGGCACCTTCCAGATTGATTTAGATTCAGGAAAAAAAAAATAGAGGACAAGGAACTTGGGCATGCAAAAGGAGTAGACAGACAGTCATGTGATGCTTTCTGAATTGTCTACCAAGGCCACAGGACAGCTGGGGATAAAGCACCAGCCTTCAGCAATCTCTGTTTCTGCTTCTGGCTGTCTAAAGTCGTCTGTGAGTACATTAGTAATTACTAGTTTGGAAAGTAAAGAGAAGAAAAGGCCAACACACAAACTCAAGTAGCTTTTAGAACCTTAAATCAGTGAGGAAAATTTGCTTACAGTTTTTTCAGATGGAAAAAAAATGAATGCAGGAAGATCAGGTATTTTGTCAAAGAATAAATGAGAATGGATTTGAATCTTGATCTGTTCTATGTGAACTAACTGAGCTAAATATCAGAGGAACTCAAGTGAAATTAGTAGAGTCTACAAGATGATAGTCATGGAGCAGGGGTTCTTGTAGGAAGAATAGGAAAGGCTGACCCTGTGTTGATGTTTACGGTTGCTGGTGGCAGTAGAGACAGTTACTTACCACTGGGCCAGGCCATAAGTAGATGGATAAGCCAGTCTGTTCCACGTGTCTGGGACCCGGTCATAACTCAGGGCGGACATCTGGGTTTCCACATCAGGAGATAATGTTAGCTCTCCCTTGAACAGAGAAAAAGGCCATGGTGAGTACCTTCCAGTATGGTGAGGCCCCCACTTGTCCCACTTGTAAGTCTACCTTCAAACCAAGGTCTAAGTGTTGAAGCGACACACGGATTTCCTGGATGAGAATGTTCATCCTCTCACACTCTTGAAAGCAGACGAGAACATACGGGCTTCTGTTTGGGTTCTTTTGCATTATCTCCGCCATGTTGAACTCTTCTGGAAGTCTCTCCAAAATGTCGTCCAAGATATTCTTAACCTTAAAAATGTTAAAATACACAAGAGACTTTATTTCATTTTGTTGTTGTTGTTGTTGTTCCAGATGACTGTAGTGGTTTGAATGAAAATGGCCCCCATAGACTCATAGGGAGTTTCACTGCTAGGAGATGTGGCCTTGTAGGAGGAAGTGTGTCACTGGGGTGGCCTTTGAGGTTTCAAGTGCTCAAGTGAGGCCCAGAGTCTATTCTCTTCCTGCTACCTGCGATCTAGTTACAAAACTCTGAGGTCCTTTTCCAACACCATGTCTGTCTGTGTACAACCACGTTCTCCACCATGACAATAACGGACTTAACCTCTGAGATGGAAGCCAGCCCCGGTTAAATGCTTTCCTTTGTAAAAATTGCCATGGTCGTGATGTCTCCTTCATAGCAATAAAACCCTAACTAACACAGTGACTAACCATCATACTTTTTTAAGTCTCAGAATAGACTACACAACTTCCAAAGATGTCTACAACCTCTGGTCCATTGTTAGCTGCTCGGAGCTGCTCTGTCAGTACAAGGCACCTCCCTCTGCTAGATCCTGCTGTGGACAGTTTCAAGGAGTAGAAGAATTACCAACTAAATGATGTTTGTTTGCAAAGGTAAAGAGGAGAGAGTAGAACATGACTTTTGTGTCTATCAGGAGTTTCACTGATTACTATGATTCTAACCTTCATGAGACTGAGAAAGAAGCATCATGAGTTCAAGTCCAGCCTGAGATATGCAGTGAGACCCTGCCTCCAAAAGCCAAAAAGAGAAAGTAAAAAGGGGGGGTAGGGGGAAGGACCTTTATCCCCAGGCAGCTTTCCATTTCCCTTCATTTCTCCTATGATTCTCAGTGGTCCCAACATCATGCTCAGGAATTGCTGTCACACTCAGGATAGGCAGTACGCAAACAGCCTTGTAGTTAGCGGTATGGCGTTAGACTCAGCCAGGTTTCAAGTTCTTTCTTGACCCCTCTCTACCTGTTGAGTCTTGACAAGTCACCTCAGCTTATCTCTGCAATAGATCCTAATACCTCTCCAAACCCTGGTGTATTGAATAGCCCAGGGAAAAGTATGATCTTTAGTGTCGGGTACCTAATAACTGGCCTTGGCTCTGAGCTTCTGGCCTGGGTGGGTACTGAGAGACCCTGCTTTATGTGTACTGCATTTTCTGGTTTTGTGACTGGCTTTCCTCCTGGAAAGATTGGAAATATAAAACTCCGAGTTGGGTTATCTATCATCCACCCCTCTGCTCCTATGAATGTTGTACGTCTTCCCAAAGGGAAAGATGTTTCTTTGTTCATCTTGCTAGAGATGTATTCTTGTAGAAAAGATGTTTGTATACAGGATACAATAACATGTACAGTTTCTTTGAAGTTATAAGTAGGAAATGAATGACCTTAATTCAAAATTATATGGCCATATTCTGGGACTTCACCATAATTAGAATTCATGCTGATAAGTGTCATGTCACTTATGTCATGTCACGACATGTCATGTCACATGCTGATAAGAGTCTTAGGCAGTCGAACCTTGATTAATAATTTTGAGAAGAATAACAGCTAATTTTTTTTTTTTTTTTTTGGCAGGGTGGTCTCTTCTGGGTTTAAAGCAACGAGAAACAAGGTTTTAATGTAAGAAAGCCGTTTTCCATTTCCATCATTCTATATAATGGAATACATAAAAAATCTTCAAAGGCATATATGAAAGGGAAAATAACAAAATAACAGCAAGAAATACAGCAAAAGTGAAGGGCTGGGGCTGGAGTGTAGCCGGGAATAAGAATACGTCCTGCACAGACAGGTGTCCTGAATTCAGATCTTTATACCCACATAAAAAGCTGGGTGTTTATAACCTCAGCACTGTAGAAGGCAGAGGCAGGAGAATCACTTGGATTTGCCAGCTGCCAGCCAGGCTCCAGGACAGTGAGGCCCCATCTCAAAGGAATAAGGTGGAGAGGTATAGAGCAGAGCACCTAATGTCTAGCTTTCACATACTCACCCCTAAACATGGCCTGCTCTACCCTGGGTGCCCCTCCCCCCATGGTGAAGGGCCAGCTGTGGATTTGGAGACTATGTCTATAATCCAGTTCATACATCTGACAGAGAATATGCATGAAGAAAATAGAGTTGGCACAAGTCTATAAGAAAAGGAGAGAGGAAAGTAGAGCAAATAAAAATTACCTCGTGTGTGTGTGTGTGTGTGTGTGTGTGTGTGTGTGTGTGTGTATCTCTATCCAGAGGCCATCTGCATGTGAAAAGAGGCTCATAAACCAGGCAAGAAACACAAAGTTAGAAGTACTCAGAGACAGAAGCACTCAGAGACCACTCATCCTTTACAGACTCTAAAGGAGGCATTGTATCTGGAGACTCATACCTATGATCTGGCAGCCTCATTTTTGAGCATAGGGAATGTCAGATTACCAACTGCTTTGGAAGTCAGTGTTTGTCTTTTGACAGGATTATGTGGGATCATGCTTGTGACATTAATAACAGTAAAACAAACCCAAAAGCCACTTAAGATACCCACACACAGTTGTGATAGAGCAGAAAACAAGAATGATCCATTGGTATCTGAACAAACAGGCGAATCTCACAAATTTACTGTGGAGTCAGGAGCCTGGCAATAACCCATCCAATATGTGAATATGGAGGTCAGGATATCAGTTACCTTTGGGGAGGAAGAAGCACCCTCACAAAGAGTATGAGTATCCTGGGCAGTTGGAAATGTTTTATACCTTTATCTGGGTGGCAGCTATCTGTCTGTTGGCACAGGTAAACTTAACATAGACTAATAACTGAGACCAGTGTACTTCACTTTAAAGAAGTGAACGAGAGAGGCCTCCTTACCTTGTCTTCTGTAGACTGCCCCAGTTCCTCCTTGCTAACTGCATTCCTGGGTTGCATCTCTAGCAGAGTTCTGAAGAGAGTGTTGGATGTCACTGTTAGCAACTCTATTTCAGCATTGGGGTGGAGACCATACAGTGCCGGGCTTTCTGGAGGCAACATGTCCTCTATGTACTGGTGGTAACCAGAATAATCTGAGTAGGGAGGGGCTGCAAATCCGGGTGCCAGCATGAGTTCATCCTCAGTCTTTAACCATAAAGAAATGTAAGTTATTCCAGAGTGAGGTAGACAACTTCACTTCCTGAACACAGAACACTAGCAAAAATGTCCCACAGTGATGCTAGGTAGATACCAGACTCCGAAATGCCCCCGTGGGACAGTAACTTACAATGTGTTTGGGGTAGTGTGACATAGACACATATTGTGAATAAGTAAACAGGGCTGCATTATCACGGCCTATTAGCAAATGCTTCATGTTCCAACTTCTGATTCTCAAAACATCCCTATCCCTCAGAGAAGAAATCAAGGTATCTGGTCATTAATTTGACTGAGTAGATGTTTTGAATTCAAACTTAATTTAGAACTCATTTTAATAATGGTAGTATACAATTCCCTGGTGTTATAAGATGTCCCCCATGTTCATATATTAAATGGCTTCATCCTCAGATGATGGCACTATTTTAGAAAGTTCCAGAAACTCTAGGATGTGTGGATTAATTGAAGGAAGTAGGTCACTTGCAGGTGTTTCTTTGAAGAGTGTGTCCCTAGGTCCTCTGTCTCTGCTTTCCTCTGCCATAGCTTTCCTCCTGGTGGAACCAGTTCACCATGGACTGACACATCCCAGACTCTTTGAGTCTTACTTCCTCCTGTTAAAGCTCTTTTGTTACAGCAGTGAAAAGCCAATGTACTTGGTGTAATATTCTTCACACAATGCTACTCCAAATCATGAGATACAGAAACTTTACAAACACAAGGTTGGGATGACTTCCATTTTATAGGTCATATTATACTGAGTGAGATCAGTGCTCCCTCCCCAGGACCTTGGGCAAAACAGGGCAAAGTCTGTGTTACTGCTGTTCAGATCCATGGAAGGACAAGTGCTCAGGACAGTTTCCTGATTCAGATTCAATCTTTCCACTGAAGGGCTATTGAAAAACCTGCTTTCTGCTGATGGGGCCCTAACTGTAGTTCTCCACAATGGGGGCTTTTTTTTTTTTTTTCTTCAACTGGAGGGCTATTTGATAAGATATTCTAAATTCTCAAGAAATTAACCCATTCTCAACAAACATTTCTCCTAAGAAAATTAAAAAAAAAATGACTAATGAACTCTTGACAAGATGCTTAGTATCTCTGGGAATATGACAGGGTTTTATGCCATCAAAACAAAAGAGTAAAGAATGTGGATTGTAGGCCGGGCAGGGGTGGCGCACGCCTTTAATCCGAGCACTTGGGAGGCAGAGGCAGGTGGATTTCTGAGTTCGAGGCCAGCCTGGTCTACAGTGTGACTTCCAGGACAGCCAGGACTACACAGAGAAACCCTGTCTCAAAAAACCAAAAAGAATGTGGATTGTAGCAGCGTTAGTAAAGATGTAAAGAAAACAGAACATTTACACACTGGTGGAGAGAGTTTTATAGTTTCTACAAGCAATAACTAGTTACTAACAGTGCAAAATCTGAACGCAGACTTGCACAGAAACGGTATGATGATAGGCTAAACCAGAAGTTGGAAAATTGTATCTCACTAAAATTTTAAAAATCAATGGAATCATACATAGACATATCACACCCCCCACATCATGAGACTGTCACCAAGGATCTGGGTTCACCTTTGCAGGAATCAGATCAGACATTAACGTGCACAGGTATTGGGAGCTGGAAAAATCAGTAACCGTGCTGACTCAATGGGGCTATTGTCCTTTGTTTTCATATTGTGTTTCCTGGAATTCAGGAAAAACCCAACCATTTACCTGCTTCTCTAAACAGTCTTAGTAAAGGTGAGGGGTCCCTAATCCAGTGCAAGTCTAAACAAACACATTGCCACATGGCCTTTTGGGTCCAAAACTCAATGGCTGAGTGTTGTTGGGAGTCTCAGAAATTACTCAGATGTGAAGGCCATGGTCAGGTTCTATTTAGAGCTGAAAATCACACCTGTAATTTTCTCCATGATGTGTCTGACAACTAACCCAAGGCACGGGGGTGTCCTGCATGAAGCTGGAAGGGAAGTGAGTAACAGGACAGAAACTCTGGTCTCCTGGATCATCCCTCATTCACAGAACACATAAAACCAAGTGCAGGCACACCACCTCACTTAAGGAGACCTCTGCACCAACTACAAATGGAGCAGTGCTCTCTCCGACACAGTGTGCAGCAGAACAGGGCCGGCCTTTTCAACCCCAGTTCCACTCCTTGTCTGCCAGGTTTTAAATTTTTTTTATTTTAAATCTCTTGTGACTATCTCTCTTTTGCCCACATGAGGTGGTCATACCTGTTCTTCAGGACTGTTGTGGAAAGAGATGACCCACATCACCTGGACGTCACTGACTGTCCCTGCTGTGGCCTTTGGTTCCTAACAAGTGTTCTTTCTCTCTCAGTAGAAAGTGTGCGTAGGAGTTTGGGACATGGCTCAGTGGGGAAACAGTGCTGGCTACTCTTCCAGAGGCCCTGGGTTTGATTCCAGCACCCACATAGCAAATTACAATTTTTTGTAACTCCAGTCTCAGGGGATCCAACAGCCTTTTCTGGCCTTACAGGCGTGGCATGCATGTAGCACACAGACATAAATGTAGAAAAAAAATTACCCATATACATAAAGATAAAGCAAAACACTTTACGTAAGAGTAGTATACAGCCAAGCAGGAAATACATATTGCAAAACTGTATACTTCATAATAAAAAAGATTTCTCATTTATAAGCACATTGTTCTGGTATCATGTCAGTGTTTAACCTGACAATAAACTCTTGAATTGGCCATTCTTGCCTCATAGATGATACAACTCCTGCTCAGGGGAGCTCAGTAATAAGTCAGACTCTACAATAAATGTAAGAGCTTGAATTTGCGCCCCGACCCCTAGGGCTTGCCTTTATACCTTAAGACTGGATTCTTAATTATTACCTGTATCATCCAAATAGCTGGCACTATATGATAACTTTCAGGTGACCTGGTGCCTCCTTTTCCAAAAATAGTATGCCATATTCGTTATTTGGCACTGCCTAATGTTCTTGTTATACAAGAAAATTATTTTTTTTGCTTAATGTTACTCCAAGCCCTTTAAAGGTGCCTCCCCATTAGACAGCACATTTATCCAACAGGAAGCTCATCCTTCTTACACTGAGATATCACTGAAAGGCCAGGTCTGAACACAGTAGGATTTTTTTTTTTTTTTTTTTTTTTTTTGGTTTTTTGAGACAGGGTTTCTCTGTATAGCCTTGGCTGTCTTGGAACTCACTCTGTAGACCAGGCTGGCCTCAAACTCAGAAATCCACCTGCCTCTGCCTCCCAAGTGCTCACAGTAGGATTTTCAACCTGGTCCATTCATGGGCTGCTTTGTTTGTTTGTTTGTTTGTTTGTTTGTATCCTGTTCCAAAGTAGGAACTATTAACTTGCAGTAACTGATGTGAGAAGGGTCAGAAAAATGTCCTGCAGATTCTGAAGCATTAGATCACATTAGCAGCTAGAGCAGGAAACATTTGCATGAGAACAAAATAATTGGATGTGTAGCCTTTGACAGGAGTCAGAAAGTGCATTCATTTCCCTGTTGAGATAATGGTAGCACTGCCCAGAGACTATGGCAGATTATAAATAAGGTGTTTCCACCCCAAGAATCTCACCAGATCTGGAGGGAAGGCTGTGCATCTACACTTCTAAAGGTCTCCCCACACCAGCAATGCCCCTCAGGTTTCATCTACAATCATTTGAATGGGAGTCCAGCCTTGTGAAGATTAATGAACTATTTCTTGGACCAGTAATTCCTCCCTTAGCCAACAGGCCAGAGCCAGGGAAGGGGCTGCCCCTGAGCTTCCCACTCAGCCTTTACCTTCTACCATTCTTCAGAGAAATAAGGCTCTGTAAAGGTGGCTCTGGAGCACTGTTTATCTTCCATGTCTCCATGGTAACCTGCTCCCAGACCCCCTTCTAAGAGCAACTTCTGATGTCGCTGAATTGAAAGTATCTTTCTGACATGAAATCCTGCTCATTAGGAGAGAGGAAGCCTGGGGGACTTTGAATCCAAGAAGGACATAAAGGAGCAGAAAAGCTCTAGTTTTTTTGTTGTTGTCAATGCTATTTAAAGAAGTAAGAAACAGTGCCCATTACAATGTTGGACTAGACTCAAATACACTGTTCCTGTTACATGGTTATGTAAGGTCTCGAAATAGATGAGACTCTAGAGATCTAGTGATCAACTCTGCACAAGACTTCTCTGAGAAGCGTTTAGAAAAGCCGTGAATAGAAGCTTACTCATTACCAGGACCAAACACACATACAACAGTGTGTTCTTTCCAGCACAGATCTAAAACAAGTTAGCATCTATGGCAATGTTTGGTGAATTTAGATGGTATAGGTGTTGCCGTGGCTTGGAATTATTATCCCAAGACCCTTGTGAATGAGGGCTTTGTAACTTGTCTGTGGCACTCTTGGGAGGTTGTAGAATTTTGGGAGGTTAGAGTCCAGTGGGAGGAAATGAGATAGGTCATCAATATCCTTAAGGGGACATTGGGACCTCTGGCCTCTTCTTTGTTCCCCTCATTTTCCACAAAGCAGACATACCTCCTAAGCCATGTGCTCCCACATTCATGTTTTCTGAGCCACCGCCCACTCAGATGTGGATTACAGCTTCTTTAACCATGGCCCCAATAAGCCATGTCTCCTATAAAGTTGCTTGTTTCAGATCTTATGTCACGATGATGGGAAGCCGATGAACACAAGTATCTTTGAAGTTTCAAGAAATGACTAGAAGATGGCTCTTGTGGTTTGGAGGGGAATGGCCCCTATAGGCCATGTTTGAATACTTGATCTCCACTTGGTGGCTGTTTGGAGAATCTTAGGAGGTGTGTATGTACTTTGCTGGAGGAAGTATGTTACCGGGGCAGGCTTTGGGGTTTCAAAAGACTAGTGCCATTTTGATTTAGTTCTCTCTGCTTCTTACTTGTGGATCAGCGTGTGTGAGCTCTTGGCAATTCCTGCTGCAATGACTTTGCTCTGCCATCATGGACTCTAAACCCTGTGAAACTGTAAGCCCAGTTGAATATTCTTTTTTACATGTTGTCTTGGTGGTGAGTTTTTGTCACAGCAAGCATGAATAGCATTTGAGAGCAAGCGAGCATCGGGAAAGCAGAGCTACAGCCTCAGCTCTATAGTACAAAACCAAGCACGTTCACTAGAAACCACAGCCAGGGCTAGCACCATTTGACACAGACCCAGGGTTAATTCTATGTGAAACAAGATGTTCAGTCTTAAGATTTTGCCAGTGGTAACCTATCCCTTCCTCTCAGAAGCAGCAAGGAGTCTTGAGTTGTTCTTTATTTTTAAGCCTTGCTATATTGTTTTGTTATCAGACATGAAACAACAACAGGAACTCCACAATCCTTTAGCAATAATAACCTCTTTTTGTTGTTGTTCTTTTGTTTTGTTTTGTTTTTCAAGACAGGGTTTCTCTGTGTAGTTCTGGCTGTCCTGGAACTCTCTGTAGTGCAGGCTGACCTCAGACTCACAGAAATCCACCTGCCTCTGCCTCCTGAGTACTGGGATTAAAGGCATGCAGCACCACTGCCAGGCTAATAACTTCATTTTTTTTAAAAAAAATTATTTTTAATTATGTGTGTGTTTCTGTGTGGAGAAATTTCCAGATAAGCTTGGGTATCTGAAGAGACCAGGAAAGAGTGTCAGATCCACTGGAACTTAGATCTGCTCTGAGCCACCTGACTAGAAACTGAAGTCAGGTCTTTGTCAAGAACAGTCCATGCTCTTAATCCCTGAGTCATCTCGCCAGACCTTGTTTTATTTATTTATTTTTTAACAGCTTGTTTGAAGAAAAACCCAAGTAAGTTCATCACGTCACCTGTGGTTGATATTCCCATTGTGTTACTATATTAATAGGCATTATTTTATTTTAAATTGAAAAATTGTAACTAGATAGCTATGAAATACATGAGATGTTCTTACATTTGCTTAGTGGTGTGTGCTGTATGCGTGTGCCCTCATGCACATACATGGAGCATGTTTGTGTGCAGAAGCCCAGATGACTTGTTGGTGTTGGTTCTTTTCTTCCAACATGTGTGATCCAGGGATTGAGCATGGTTGGTCTTGTTTAGCAGCAGGCACCTTTAACACTAAGTCATCTCAGTGCCCCAGTGAGATGTTCTAATCTAGGTTTACATGGATTCTGTCAACCAACAAGCCGCCACCTTACAGACTTCAATGCCATGGTTTCTCTGAACATACGCTAAGTAATCTAATAATGTTACTGACAAGGATTTAGACTATTGTATGATTTATGCAGGAGGCAAAACAACAACAAAAATAAAGATTATAAAACAAGCCCTAGGGTGAGATCACAGAATTCATACCCTGGTGGGCTGGTGGGCACACTCATTAAGAGATCCAGGCCAATCACTGGGCCTCAGTATGTTCATCTGTACAATGGAGAAACAGTGTCATCTCAGCCCAGTTCACAGGGATATTATGAAGATCCAGTAAGTCTACACTTAACAACTTCCCAAACCTCCAAAAGGAACAGGAATGTGAACATTCCAAAAGGAATATTAAAAAGGCCAGCATCCTTAGGAACATTTAAGAATTACATACATAGTAAAACATAATCTGAAAAATTGTTATCGGAATTTTTTTTTCTCAGTGAAATAAGTTTTAAAATGTCTTACCAGAGACGGATTCATGAATTCTTCTAGATATACCCGGCATAGTTTGCGATCCCAGGCATCTGTGATGTGACCCCCATACATGATCTCCCCGAAGAGGTAACGGAGGTCTTCCCATGGGACCTGAGGGGAAACACACATCTTAGAGTTTCCTTTCCTGTTGGTGTGACAAAATACTGAGACAGAAGCAACAGCAGCTCTGGTGTACAATTCCAAGTTTTTCCTTTTGGGTTGGTCAGGGTGGCAGGCAGGTGAAGCACCTGACCGCATTATATCCACAGTTCAGATCAGAGGTGAATAACTTAATGTGGCCATGCTGATACTCAGTGTATCTTCTCTACCTCTTGCACAGCCCAGGGCCTGGCCCATGGAACGATGCTGCCCACATGCAGGCAGAGCCTTCCCAGCTCAATAAGCCCACCTGAGATAATTCCCCACAGACACACTCACAGGCCCACCTAACCTAAACAGTCTCACTGAGACTCCTATGCCAGGTGCTTCTAGATTGTGTCAGGCTGACAATCAAAACTCACCACCACGTCACACAAATGTCACTTCCAGGCCTAGAATATCTTCCCTAGCTGGCTAGCCAGGGGTGCAAGCCCCTCTACCCAACAGCCGTCCTATGAGCCTGTCAGCCAGGGTTAAAACCAGTGTGGACCTGTCTTTACGTTTTTGTGTAGAACTTCTTGAGAGAATTATTTTCAGTGTATTCTAACAAATTTAACAAAGTTCAGCAACACCACACTTTACTGTAGATTTTAGAGGAAATGGAGCTATCTTTATAATGGGTTTTGCCGAACAGTTGTTTATTGGAATTTCATCTAAAACTCCTGACAGTGTTTCCCAGCGCTTTCCAGTCCCGCTTGCTGTCCTACTTAAGTTTTTATTTCTGTAATAAAATATTGACCAAATCCAATTTGGGGGACTGAAAGGTTTTATTAAGCCTACAGGTTATGCCCTACCATGGAGGGATGCCAGGGCTGGAAGGGAAGCAGGAAAGCTGCTTACTGGCTTGCTCAACTACCTTTTGTTTGTAGTCCAGGCCTACCTGCCTAGGGGGTGGCTCCGCCCACAGTAGGCTGAATCCTCCGTTCCCACCAATTCGCAGTTAAGAAGATGCCTCCAAGGCCTGCCCACACCTCAACCTGTCAATCAAACTGAAGGAGGCAGTTCTATTGAGCTTCCCTCTTCTCAGGAGTCCAGTTGATACCCGACCCCAAGACTCATCATTACCCCATCTAAAGTCTTTTTTATGTGACTCAGGTAGACGATTTATATTTGAAATCTGTTAGATTCCCATCAGTCTTGCAAAGACGGAGCATAAGGCTGTTCGAGGGCAGTGACTACCTTATGATGTTTTAGTCACTGTATCTCCTCCTTTGCTGGTTTCACAGAGTTCAAGCCTCTCTCGGCTACCCCTTCCCTTCCCCTGGGTTTGCAAAACATGCCAGTGTGATGAAGCCTTTCTAGACAGGAACCTTTGTACCCCCAGTGGCAGTCTATTGCTTCCCGACGGTTCAAGTAAAATCGTAATTATAGCCTTCCCCGTGGCATGATGTGACAGAACAGAACAAGTCAAATTGCTGAGGCCATTCCAGTGTACTTGCTACAAGTTCATATGAATTTGAAGAAATGAACCTAAAAATGTGTCTTTCTCTTAAGCTGGTTTGATAGGAATGAGAAATCCAAGAAGCAGTTAGACTACGGGTCCCTCTCTGCCACACAGCCACCTTCTGTAGAGGATTGGACAGAAACAGACTTACCTCATTTCCCATTCGGATGGAATGAATGCCCTGCGTGTCAGTAGTCAATATGTACTTCCCTCATAATTTTAATCAGCTAGGTCTGTCCTTTTCAATTATTGATTCTTTCTCCCTAAGCATCTTTTTTTTTTCCTCCTAAGCTTAATCTTTGTTCTTTAAAAAACCTTGTGTGGGGGAGTATGTATGTGTTGGATACAGGTATGTGCAGTTTGCACACACATGAACACATGTAGAGACCAGAGGTTGACATCAGGTAAGGTATTCTCAATTATTTATTTTAGCACGATGTTTTCCTTAAAGCCAGGGGCTCTCACTTAGCTTGGAGCTCATGGATCAGCTGGCTAGAGCTCTAGACATCTGGCTGGCCTTTCCAGCACCATGATCATAGGCATATACTTCCACGTATAACTTTTTATACTTACACCGAGGAGCAGAATTTGGGTCCTGATGTAACAAGCAAGCACTTTAGTGGTTAAGCTGTTTCCAAAACCCCTAACCATTGTATTTTAGTACTGTCTTGTAAAGAGCTATGGTGGTTTAAATGAGAAATGTCCTTTATAGTCTCCAGAATTTTAATACTTGATCTCTAGTTGGTGATGCTGTTGGGGAGGTTTAGGAGGTGTAGGCCTGCTGGAGAGAGGAAGACCACTGGATTTCTTGGGGGTGAGCTTTGAGATTAAAAGCCGTGCCTGTCTCCAGTCTTCACTCTGTTTCACAGTCATGGTGAGATGTGATATCTCACCTTCCTGTTCCCGCAGCAATGCCTGCCACCTTCCTCCATGCTGTCTCTGGCGCCAGGAGCTGTAACCTTTTGGGACTGTAAGCCAAAATAAACTCATTTCTTCTATAAGTTATCTTGGCCATGGGGTTTTATTTCAGCAACAGAAACGTATCTAATACGAGAACATCTTGAGCAGCCAAATAGTATGTGCATGTTAAATTCATTCCCAGATCTTGATAACTTGCACTGTAATATGTGGCAAATGACTTTGGAAAAAATTATCAGAGACATGACAAGTTAAACACGTATAGCTGTGTTGACCCTGGAGCCCACAGAAGGAACAGCAGTTCACAGTGTAGTTTACCCAACCAACTTGTGCTGTGGTGAAGGCTGGAGACGAACACAAGCCTTATCCCCTTCCTCCCCTCCTTGTCTGCCTTTGTTGTGTATAGAGCTCAGCAGACAGAGGACTGCCCACCTGGATCCAGACTCATGGACAGTCACAAAGGACGTCAGTGCAAGTATTAACTGGTCTATTTCTTCCTTCAGAACTGTTAGAATAATTGTGTGTGTGTGTGTGTGTGTGTGTGTGTGTGTAACAGTTTGCACAAAACATGCTGAGATCCGCTAGGCTTGGTGGAGTGGGCCTATAATCTTAGCCACTCAGGAGCCCAAGGCAAGAGAAACTTAAATTCAAGCCAGCCTGGGCTACGGAGTGAGTTCAAAGACAAGCCTGGGCAACGTAGTAGAACCCAGTCTCAAAAACTAAAACGAAACAAAATTTTTAGAGTAGGGCTGAGGATGTGTCTCGGTGGTCGTGCCCTTGCCTACCATGTATGGAGCCTTAAATTCAATCTCTAGTACTAAATAAAATAAAATAAAAAAAAAAAAAAAAAAAAAAAAAAACAAGCAAGACAAACAATCAAAAACAGAAAAAGGGATGGGACCACTAATCGGAAACCATGTAAAACCCATTTACTTCGAAATAGCACACTCAGAATATATCTCTGGAGAGAAGGCACTGAGGATATATGTTTCGTGTGTATACTGTCATAGCAGTCAAGCTACCTCGCAAACCTAAGAAAACACTGTGGAAAACCTGTAACAATGGTTACCAAAAGAGCAATAAGGCATCGTTTCATTAGAAACATGGATAAGAAATCTAAAAAAAGCCCATTTTAGACAGCAGCCTCTGATTGGTTTGATAAACATATCTATTGATATCACTCAATGGGAAAAGTTCCCTTGCGTTGATGATGCTGGCTCAGCCCTCCTTAGGACCTAATGTTCTTCTGCAGCCCAATCTCATGGTTTGAGAGTTTACACAACTGTTCTTGCTGAGGCTTTCCCACACCCATCTGCAAATGCATTTTAGCTCCCGGATACAGCCATCCATCTCCCTTTAACTTCAAATCAAGGTGAACACTACCGAGAAAGTCACGACAAGGTGGCATTTCTAATACATAATACTGACATACGCAGGAAACGCACCATTATTGATACATGTGACGCACTGTAAATTGCTTCCATCATCAAAACTAATTGTGGTGATTATTAATGCAGTGTTATGAACTGTCAGGACTGCTGGATGTAATTACATTTGTGCAAATGCTTCATTACCTGCCTAATGAATCTGGCATAGATGCACATGTAAACCACTGTTTTTGTTAACATAATGAAGGACATTTTTTTTTTTTTTTTTTTTTTTTTGCATAAGCTACTGATGTAGAACTGGTTTGACCTGTCTTACGAAAACCTTTGGTTTATTTTCACACTTGGCAGACAATGCTTATGTAGTGTTGGCTGTTTCAATAATAGCTTCAAAAAAGAAACTATGGTCTATTCTTTTCCCACCCAAAGACTGACAGATTCCATGCACTCCTTGGAGGGGGTTAATGACCACGGCACTTACATTAGGGTTCGCCTCTAAGTAGTTGTAGAGGATGTTGGTGCAGATGGTCAGGTCTCCTGAACTGAAAGGATAGTGTCGGCTCCAGCCCTGGGGACCAAACCTCAGTCTCCCTGCCACACAGGCATGGAAGTAGCACAGAGAGAAGAGTATGCTTTTAAACTCCTGATCCTTGGAGCACATCTCAAGCGTATCCTGAAAGACAGGATGTGGGCTGATTAACCATCTGTATAGTGTGTAAGGGCAAAGGCCCGGATTCCTATTATCCCCGGCGGATGGCTTCAGAGCGATCAGCTGTTTATCCAAGACAAGTGGAGACCATTCGGCTTTGCTGAAAAGTAAGAGGAAGGCTTTTATCTCCTTCTTGAGACAGTCTCTCATGTATCCCAGGCTAGCCAGGACTTTGCTATGTAGGCATGGCTACCTTTGAACTCCAGATCTGCCTACCTCTGCCTCCCAAATGGGGAGGTTACAGCATTTGCCCACTTGCTCCTGAGTTAGCAGGTATGGAAACCAGTCTCAGGCTTTTGTGTGCTCTCCCAACCAACCAAGCAATACCCCTAGCTGTGTTTCTCCTTAATGTCTCTAGGTTCTCTAGAAAATAGGGCTCCCCATTTTAAGGCTGCTAGGATTTCTGATATCCTTTCTCCTGGCAAACAGAAGACTTTGGATGACATAACCTCAGAGCTATCATTAGCAGAATTCTAGGCAGTCCCCACTCCTCATTCTTCCCAGTTTCATGGTAACTAGGGTCATCTGTGCACATGGTCACCCACTAAAAGACTGTACCCAAACCTCTTCTGAAGACACAGCTGCCACATATCCAAGGTTTTGCTGACAGATTTTGAGTGAGAAGCGATTGGCATAATTTCCCTCCCATGTCATTTGCTTAAGATGAGGGCTTGGCTTGTCCACATCACCACTTTCTTCTGTGACAAACAATGATGACCAGACAAGCCTGGCTCCCTCCAGTCAGGTGTGGTGGGGGCATGCACCAGCAGGGTGTGGTGTGAGAGCACCTGGCTACCTTGCTGTCGTCACTATAATCTGACTCTGTGTGTGTTTATTACGTGCTCCTAGGATTCAAACCTGTATCTCACTCCTGCATGCGAGTACCCCAGAGCTCAGCTTGATTTCCAGCCCTGCTCCCCTGAGTCACGGCACTTTAGTTCATACCTTAATTAACCCAGGACACATGACCTTCCAATGAACTGAGGAAGAATTATTGTTGAAATGACTGAGTGGCATATGAAGCTCAGGATGTGGACTAGATCTGCAGGATTTCTGTTCGTCAGGGAAAGGGCTGGGTCCTGGTAAGCCACATTGACACAGCTAAGGCCCCCATCAGCAGTCCAATACTGAGGTAGGGAACATCAGACCTACTGCTAAGAAGTACTCTAGCCATTCTCAAATTCATCAAACCAGAAAGATAAGTCAAGGATAGAGCCCAGGCTGAACCTTTTTGCCTACTCTCCCTCCAGATGCCCAACCACACCTAGTTCATATTTAAAATGGCTCTAATCACTTTGGTTACAAACTTAGAGAAATCCATGTCTGGCCTCCCAGGGGACTTCTGGGTTGGGTTTGCTGCTATGGGCCACCACCAGGGAAGTGTTTTACCTCTGCTAATAATACCTGCAGCAGAACTGGCTTTGCTAAATATAGTTTTTATAATCACCTGGCTACATGTAGTTCAGAGCCAAGAGGATCTCTTAAGTTGCACTAAATTAGGCTATTTTTAGGTGGTTGACGGGGATAAGAGCTGTCTGATAACCAAAAATAAAAATATCCACAACTAAACATCAAAAAAAAAAAAAAAAAAAAGGCAAGATGGCAAAAGAACATAAGTGATATAATTTTTAAAGCTGTAAAAAAAATGTTACCTTTAAGTGTGTGGCATTTCTAAGAAATGAATTGTATTTCAAATTTCACTGCAGAACTATACTCTAACAAGATACTAAGTAGCCACTTGTATTAATTATATAAAAACCTAAGGTACTATACCCAGTATAGTAATTCAATCTATTTTTATATGTAACTTGGTTTTATCTTCAGTGTTAAAAAAAAAAAAAAAAAAAAAAGCCAATGTCCATTGGGTTATTATGTTCTACCAACATAAACATTATAGGAAGAGAATGTGAGCCAGGCATGTCTGACAGTGTGGCCCTGTCCTCTCCATATTTTGGAACAGTTGTACATTTATACAACAACTGATGAGCTGATAATGGGCATCAGGAAGACAGCCCAGCTGGCAGAATGCTTGCCTATCTTGTACAAAGCCCTGGATTTGATTCTCAGCACAGTGTAAACAGGGCATGGTGGTGGGGCTCGTCATCCCAGCATGTGGGTGGCAGAGGCAGGAATACGAGAAGACACTGCCTCAGCTATACAAGAACTTAAGGTAAGCCTATACAAAACAACGCCAAGAAGACACAAAGTAGAAACTGGAAGGAAGGGAGGGAGGGAGGAGGGAGGGAGGGAGGAGGGAGGGAGGGAGGGAGGAGGGAGGGAGGGAGGAAAAACTACACAATTAGGATTGTTAACAGGAAACAGGTACAATTATTGATGTGTCAGATTGTATAGCTAGTACATATCTTCTGACTGTACAGGCATGTTTCCCAGAAAAAGGAATCGATGCTCTCACTCTACAAACAATATGGTCAGTATGTTAAAGAGAACCCCAATGGCAGTTCTCTATTACATCTCCAGAGGCCGATACTCTTGGGCTAAAAGCTGTGTAGGTTGGGAGCATCTTGCCAGAAATGGTTATTTTGGCATCTTGACTTCCAATGATCAGATTTGCAGAAGCATTCTGGAATGTTTGCCAGGAGCAAGACACTGACATGAAATGAACTTTATTCATTTGCAGTGGGTATGCCAAAGTTCGGATGTAAATTCTAACTTAAGAAGAAAGATTATAACAATGGATTTAGGGGATAGGGTTATGGTTTGGTGGATAAGGAATCATATTGTGAAAGCCAGAAGATGAGTTCAAATCTCCAACACCCATGTAGAGCTATAAGTAACAATGTGGACCTGTAACCCCAGCATTTCAGGGTGGAGACAGGAGGATCATAAGAGCTTGCTAGCCAATCAGTGTAGCCAAAATGGCAAGCTTCAGGTTCAGTGAAGTACTCTATCTAAAACTACATACATACATACATACATACATACATACATACATAGGTAATAAATAAGATAAAGTAGAGAGATCGAGGAAGACACCTGGCACTATCCTCTGGCTTCAGCATGGGTGTATGTTGCTACACACGTGAATGAATACATTTCCTATGCATATAACCATGTGCCATACACATGTGCATATGCACTCACACATGCACCCCCCCCAAAAAAAAATCCCTATAGACTTAAGGCAATGTGATTAACTTTGACCAATGAAGTGAGTCCAGTCCCCTACTACGTGTTTTTCGAGTTCTGTAGTTTTAATTTTCTGTAGTTGTGTGTGGTCAACTATAGCCCAAGCAACATTAAATAGAAAATGCAGGAAACAGTTCTTATATTTTAAATTGCTTGTTACATTTTAATGTTATGGTTGACCCATTTTACCATTGTTAATCCCTTACTGTGATAAATTTGGAAGTTAAACTTTATCCTATGTATGTATATATATGTATGTATATATATGCATATATAGATGTATGTATAGATATGTATATGTGTTGTGTATATGTGTAAGTATAAGGTATGTATATGTATATATGTATGTTTGTATGTATGTGTGTATGCTTGTATGTATGTGTACATGACCACAATACAATGTGTACATACACAATCTATGAAGGACTTAGTATTACCTTGATTTCTGGTTTCTATTGGGCATCTCAATACACATGCTATGTGGAAAAGGTATGACTAAGACATTAATTTATGGGATGTGTCTTTGCAAGAAAACAAACATGTTAGCTTTGTCAGTTCTTGTCCCTCCTTTCGATTGAATTTTCCAATCTTCTGTTGGGGGCACGGACATAGGGCTGCCACTCGATCCATTGCCTATGAATGTGGGAAAGTGATGTAACTATGAGGATACATATGGGGGTGGGTATGTGACAACATTGTGGTGACCCAGATGAGAGCTTTGAAGGGTGTGTTATTTACTCTTCTGTGCTGATGAAACATGGTGACCGAGTCATATTATAGAAGGAAGAGTTTATTTTAGCTTATGGTTCCAAGGGCATAGAAGTCCAGTCTGCTTGGGAGTCATGACAGCAAGCTGCAGACATAGCAGAGAGCTGAGAGATCACAACTCCAAACACAAACCAGCATCTTTGAACCTTTACATTTCTGTAATGTTTTCCTCTTATAGGTTGTTAAAATAGGCTTAAAGGTACATGTGGTGAACAGATATTTGTTTTTGCTTCTTAGGGTCAGCTAAGTCTTAATTTTCAAGAGTTCTTTTTCTATTACAAAGACATTTTCTTCTTTAAAGTTATTAAAAAGCCTGTCAACAAATGTACCTTTCATTTGATGTATGTAGTTGTACAGATGGCAGTTGGAAGAGCCATACATCCTTGAATAAGAACAGTATGTCACTATGGCAGTGGGCTTTGAGGTCCCCTATGCTCAGGCTATGCCCAGCGTGGCACACAGTTGCTTCTGCTGCCTGAGGATCAAGATGTAGAACTCTCGGCTGCTCCTCCAGCTCCATGTCTGGCTGCATGCTGCCATGCTTCCTGCTATGATGGTAACGGACTGAACCTCCGAGACTGAAAGCCAGCCCAAATTAAATGTTTTCCTTTATAAGATCTGCCTTGCCTATGGCATCTCTTCACAGCAATGGGAGCTCTGAGACACAGCCTTTTTACCGAAAAGCCAAAGGATAATTGAACGGAAGTATGTTTTTTTCATAAAAGGTTTATTTTTATGTATAAGGACAAGTGTCTCAGAGGACTGTATAAATTTGTAACTATATCAAATTCCCATTGTGTGAGTATTTTTAGAAAGAACTGCATATTGCTAATGTTTAACATATTCAACAAGAGTTTTTTGAGTGCCTACTGTTTACACAGTCTTCTCTTTATAATATGCTCTACATTACTTATTTAACTAAATAGTAACTGTTTTCATCAACATTTGACTCTAGAGCCATTCAATATCATTCCCTCAACGAAGTTGGTATTGACCCTAAAAGGTACAAGAAGAAAGTTAAGCATGTCGGTGTGCTTTGTGAAAAATAATATTCCTGACAGTGAATTCAGTATCCATCGCCAAATCATCCATCCTTCCTTCTTAGGGCTATTTATCAAAGCTTTCCAAGAAGTTAGAAGAATAGCAATGCAAAGCAATGCCAGGAAAGGAAACTCAAAGGCTGGATTATGATCTAGCAAGATATAACAATTTGGGTGAAGAAAATGAATGTAATTGAGTTAATATTGATTTGCATGTAATATTATTTGGGAAGAAAACAAAAAACATAAGAACACTAGAGTAAATGAATGTATTGAATTAATATTGATTAGCATCTAATATTATTTGGGAAGAGAACAGAAATATAAGAACACTAGAGTTTCAGCGTGAAATGTACTACACAGGCTTCTGTGTTGTAGTGCCCAGTTACTCGATGGCGATGTTATTTTGGGAGGTTATGGACCATTTGGGAAGTGGAGCACAGTGGGAGGAGATGGGTCACTAGGGGGTGGGCCTTGAAGATTATAGCCCAATCTTGGTTCCTCAGACACTTCCTACTGTCTTTTCTTCTTTTTCTTCCTTCTTTCCTTCCTTGCTTCCTTCCTGCCCTCTCTCCCTCCATCTCTCCCACCCCTATCACTTTTCTTTCTGATCCTGTCATGTAGAAAGGAGCCCCAGCAGCAAGCTTCTGGGGTAATGAATGAACCCCGAGTTGCCATGCCTTCCCCATCACTGTGGAGGGTGTCACCCTACACTACGAGCTAAGATAAATTCTTAACTCTTCAGTTGCTTCTCATCAGGTGACAAGTCCCTATTGTAGGGTTTATCTTGGATATAATGTCAAAGCCAAAGGGATATAATATAATACATAGATACTGTAACAATGCTGATACTCATTAGATAATACACTTCAGAAGCAGGGTCTCAAAATTACCTAGGTCATACTATATTTTCTTAATTTTAGGTGAAACATAGATATATTCCTTGTCATTAAAATAGCAATAGGGAATTTTTCTTCCAAAGAGTAATACAGATGAAGATAGAATGGGGGGCTATTTGGGGAGAGGAAGGACACCAGCACAAGGGGGCACAAGAAAGAGGAATGAGTAATGACGGATGGATATCATCACTGTACACTATATACATGCATGAGCATGTCACAATGAAACCCATTACTTTATGCGTAATCAACATGCACCAGTTTAAAAAGAAAGGGAGGAAAAAAGTAATGTCCATGAGTAGATGTGGAAACCTGCATGCATGTGCACACATGTGCACACATGCCACACACACATGCATGGGCACACATACAAATGTCCTCTTACACACAGACACATGCACACACACATACACGTGCACATATACACACACAGATATTTCACTTTATCAGTCTAAATAAGACACATGAGTTGAGGAAGTCCCTGCTGTCTCTTGAGAAGACACCAGCTTTGTTGTTAGACCAGCTGTATCTGCTTTCTTACCTGGTCAAAGTTGTCCAGAGCGGCATGTAGGTTGGCCAGCATTCCTGTGGGGGGCTCATTAGTGATCTTAATGGAATTTTCCAGGAGGCCTTGAGGTATGACGGGCTCCTGTTGGGAAGCTGCAGTCTCAGCACTCAGGAACACCCTGTAATCTCTGTGGCTTCCTTGACTGAATTTTTCAAGGAGTTTCTCCAGAGTTCCCAGCCACTTGGCTACCAGATGAACATTCTGCAAGACAGCAGGGCTCGTGACTCCTGTGGCATTTCAGCATAGGACCTGAATTACAGTATTAGAACTTTTCCCTATATATAAACATGTTGCCAACTCAGAGAACCATGACATGTTTCTCGCCTTGAATTCATAGAGACCTGTCTGCCTCTGCTTCCCAATGCTAGAATTAAAAGTATCATACCCTGCTTCTTTGTTTTTATCCAGGAAAAGAAAAACAAGCATCAGACAGATTGGGATACTGAACATGCTAGATCCTGTAAAAATCACTGCCGGTTGTCATGATAAAGACACGCCCCCAGTCCATGTGACATATTTCACACAGTGACCTACCAATCACTTCTCCCTACAACTTCACTAAGTTCAAGCCAAATTGCTAAGACATATTTGGGTTAGTGTAATTAAATATAAACTGTAACAGGCATAAAGGAACCTGATTCCTTACTTCATTTGGAGACTTCCTCTATTCAAACTCCCCTTTAGCATGTAGACACAAATGCTGTAAGGGAAGAAGGGAGAGCTACACTCACTTTGTAAGATGCTCTGTGTATCCCTAACATACTCTATTTCTGAAATCCCAGCATAGTCAATAAATTTACCCCTCCCTCAAAGATACATATCTTCTCTTCTTTTCTTGTTCTCTCTTTCTCTCTCTTCTCTCTTTCTCATACATGCTTTCAGTTTCATGAATTACACATTTGATCTTTCATTGCTTTTTTAAACTTATTAGTGCCTATAAGTGTGTGTGTGTATGTGTGTGTATCCTAATGCCCATGTGTGTGTGCTTGTATGTCAGAGATGATCGCGAGTCCCGTCTTTTCCTTCCGTGGTGGTTTGTAGGTGCTGAAATCACATTGTCAGCTCCGCAAGGCAGGCGCTTTTACCCACTGAGCCATCTCATCTTTCCTGCACAAGTTTTGATATGGTGATTCCTACATATATGTGATTATTATTTCCAAAGGTGCACGGGGGGGGGGAGGGGACAGAAATAATAACAGCTACAAAAACGGGGGGGGGCGGATGTAGAGGGGAAAGGTAACAGAAGCATTCTTTCGAATCTGTGTGCACAAAGATCTGCTGGTCTGCTCATCTGCAGTACGCACTTTCACTCCAGTGGTGAACTCTGAGCAGCTGTGCATTCTCGGCTGAACTGTCTCCCCTCCAGGGCAGATGAGCTGAAGTTTGAATTGGACCTCATAGTATGACCAGATTTATATCCAGAGTTCTTTCAAAGGGCAATGAAGGCTAAGTTTGGCCAAACAACACAATACAACAGTGTCTAGGATTAGGTCCAGAAAACCCAAAAGGAAAATCATATTCAGATGGCCACCCTACTTCAGGGACAAAGAACTCAGAAGAAACTAAGACTTCCATCTCAGACTTCCAGCCACCCCAACTGTGAGAAGTTAAGCATATGCTAATTAAGTGAGCCAGCTTGGGATACTCTGGCTGCGGAGGGCTGGAACCTTAATAGAGAAGGAAGAGGAGGAATAAGCAAGCACTCAGTTTCTTCTGCATGCTTGCTATTAGCTTATGAGGATAGACCATGTCACACCTAATTGTACTCATGAAAGCGAGGGCCACACACTATAATGAAATCCATTTTTGCTATTTCATCTTATTTCCTGTATGCTATCTAACTTAAAGTTGTCATGAAACAAATGCAAGAATAGTCCAGGCAATGACTTTGAACTTGGGGACCAAAAAGCCTGTGCAATGATTAGGTAATCCTCATATCTTTAATACCCACCCATTGTGCTCACGAGAAATGACTTTTAGACTTGTTGGGTTCATTCACAAATCATCTGGTGTACATATAAGATACTCAGTTGCCACCCCACGTCCTATGTAACTGCCTGTCTTGATTGTGAACTCCAGTAAAATGCTAACTCAACAGTCTGACGGATTGTATTTGTTTACAGTAACAATCATCTTGGGGTTGGGTAAAAATTAGTTGACATATACATCCATATTTTACCCCTATGCACATATAATTTATTAAAGATACACCCACCCCTCACCTCTTTATCCTACCAAGTAGCATAGGCATCTCTAATAGCCTGCTCATTCTCATCCCTTCTGCATTGTGTAGAGGGTCTGCAGATAACTCTGAGCTTGAATAAGGGCCCTGCTCTGCTGGGAAGGGCAGCAGATCGTGGCCCAACCTATGGGTTTGCACCAACCTTTGGGTTTGCACCCGGTGTTTTACCATGAAAGTTTCATACTCACCTGAAGGATGACCCAGTGTCCCCCAGTAGCAGCTTTCTCCAGCGCCTTTTCTGCCACTAGTTCCTGACCTTGCCCTAGAGACACGTTGTGGAATTTTCCAGAGTCAATCGTAAACCCCAGTCTTTTGCCTGTGGTAGAATTGGGGGTGGAGGGGAGACAAATGTTAACTTGGGAGGGGAGTCTGGAATTTTGTGGTCTAATGTAGGTCTGTGGCCACAGCTGCCACCTGATAGGTTACCTTCCTACGGAATTCTAATGACCTCCCTATTGTTTCCAAGTGGCATTATTTTGAGCTTTCTCCAGATGCCTCCCTACATGCATTTTGAAAAGCCCATGGAAGTCAAGCCCCTTTGGTTTTATGATAATGAAGCTTTTGACATTTTGATAGATGGCAGCATTGTTAGCCAAGCTTTCTAAACTCAGGCAGGAGTAGGAGGGTTTTTTTTTTCCTCTCAGAGAAAGGAGCAACATGTGGTAGAAATTGCATCCGTTTTTGAAGGGATTGGCTCATTGGGTAAATGTACTGGCACTCACCTTGTGAGGCTGCATTTAAATGGAGCCCAGGCAGGTCACAGCTACATTAACCTGGTATTCCTGGAGCAGGCTTTGGGGGTAGTAATCCAGAGCACAGAGCCACGGTGCCTCATACAATTGAATAGACTCGCCCTAATGACCATTATTTAGTCACAGGGGGTACGAGATTACATGAGCATGGAGAAAATTGCCCTCTGGCCCTCACACCATCAAAAGGTGGAAAACAGTACAAAAGAACCTCGCATTATGCCAACCAGATGAATGTTCTGTTGGAGAAATGCTCCAGACTACAGGGTTGTTAGCTCTGCATTTTCCGCACACCCGATCTCCAACAAATGGGGCGGGGGAAGGGGGCATAACTGAACGGAAAGGGTGGGCTGGAGCTGCAGACAAGCGGTGAGCCTCCCGACTACTCACCAAGCACCTCTAAGTCTTTAAGGGCATCAACACCTGGGGACAGGATGAAGAACACCGGGGTGCTCGGGCTGCTTTCTTCAAAGGCTTTACCCAGATCCAGTCTAGTCCTCTCCACATACTTCGCACCTAGCTTCTCTTCTATGAAATTTCTGTTTAAGAAAAGAACATGTAAAACCAGAACACAACAAAAATAACAGCAACTCCTGCTGACCAATTAAAAAAACAAAAACAAAAACAAAACCCTGCGTTTTCAACTCGAAAAAATGTTACTGCTCCGGTAAACTTCATTTGAGGCACAAGAAAGAAACAAACATGTTTAGGGTAAGAGGTGTCTTAGGAGGACCGAGGGAATCCAAGTAGATGTGTGCAGGCGATGATCACTGAAATGGCCTCTGACTTGACACACTGGCATTCAGGGTTGCGTTTTGGGGTCCTCTTCTAAGCACCATCAGCTGTCTGCATATGGCTCTGTAGCCCCCAAACCTCCTGCCTGCCGCATTCCTCCATTACTTATTAACAGTTCATTAGATTTGCCACAGTGCAATTTTCCAGCCTGCTGGGCTTCCCATGAATATACAAATGCTCTTTGGGGTGTTTCTAACAGGGGAGTGCAATTAAGCAGGGGGTTATTTTCCGGTAGCATCAGATCTAGCAGAAAGCAAGAATGAACCTGTAAAGCGGGGTTCCACAGAGGCCTCTGCAGAGGGGAGAATTGGTCAAACGAGACAAAGCAAAGAGAGCCCTGAGGTGCACAGATACAGTGGAAGAAACAGAGCACACAAGGGGATGAAGCTGAGAACTCCTTGGAAGGTGATTTCAAATTGAGAGAAGACTGGTGTGAATTGAACAGCATGTTACTGTTTAGAGGCCAAGGGGGCAGAGGAAAGGGCCCTGTGATGTGTTTATAAAAAGATAAAGAGATATGAGATATGTTCTATGGGTGTGTTGAGGTATGGGGAAAGGGTCTCAGCGGACCCATGCAAGGCATCTCTTCCCTCTGAGGGATCAGCCACAGGACTGTATAGTATAGAATAAAGTTTATTCAGGGCATGGGGAGGGGAATTAAGAGGGTAGTAGAGGCAGAGAAAGGCAGAGAGAGGGAGAGGATAGAGAAGTAGAGAAGTAGAGGCCAGCCATGAGCACATGGAGAGATGGGGAAGGGAAGGAGGAAAGGGGAGAGGACAGAGGGGGAGCAAGAAGGCAAGAGAGCAGGAGAGGGAGGAGGGGGCAAGTAGCCGCTTTTATAGTGGGCCAGTTACAGGGCCATGAGTGGCTCTGTGAAGAGAGCTTGCTTTTTGTTTGAGAGGCAAAATCTTCAGAGCCAGTTACAGCCTGTAACAGAGGTAATGGGGATCGACCATCCACGCTCCCGACCACCGCACCGCACTGCTCTGCTGATACCCAGGCCTTCCATGAGTATCGGCCCATCCCTCAAACTCAATTCAGAATCCAGCTGTTCAGAAGGATGGGCTGAGTCTGCATATAAACCAGCTCACCATTGCGTGGTTAGCCACGTTTAACAGTGACAGGGATGATAATAGAAATGAGATCTTAGCGGGATTTCTCTTCAGTCCAGAGAACCCGGCATCTTCCGAGTTAATCTGCATTGCTGAAAAGGCGCACTGCTCACCTCAGGGCATACGTTATCCTGTCAGGCCGCACCGCTCTCAAAATAATCAGTTTCTGAATTAAACTTTTCTTCTTCCATTCTTGCGGTAACTTTTCTTTTTCTGGACACTCAGACTCTACCCATTTCCTCCACTGCTTGGCAGATCCTTCCACATCTCTGTCTAGGCCTCGGAATTCCTCCATGAGGGCGACTGCCTGCAACACAGCATGGAAAACATAATCCCTGCTTTCTTGCAGGGGACGTTGTGAACACAGCTCACAGCCTAAAACAGACACGGGCAGGGTTCTTGAATGCTTTCCTGTTCTGCTCAGACTGAGGGTCAGTGACAACCTCAGGTCTCTGGCCTTGTTGACCTTGGTCAATGAGAAGCCTTGGTAGATGGGTGGACATGAGTGTCAGTGGGGAGGGTAGGTGGCATAAGCTTCTTCGCCAGCACTTTCTTAACTCTGACAAGTTGTCTGTAACTAGGTTTCCTTGCTAAAGACCCCTGCCGGTTGGCTCCTTCCATTGCCTCACATCTCAGTAATATTTTAGCAAATGCTTTTTCTATTCTTGGTTGACTCTCTTCATAGCCCACCCCTCGTGCTGTCTGTTTTCTGGTGAGGCCTGAGTTACAAAATGTTACAAATCCATAATTCTAAAGTGATAATTTAATTAAAAATACAAATTTATAAACTACTATCTAGACCAGTGGTTTTCAACCTTCCTAGCGCCGTGACCTTTTATACGGTTCCTCACTGTATGTGACCTTTCCAAACATCAAATTATTGTGTCGCTACTTCATAACTGTAATTTTTCTCCTTCTCCTCCTCTTCCTCCTCCTTCTCCTCTTCCTCCTCCTTTTCCTCCTTTTTTTCCTCCTTTTCCTCTTCCTCCTCTTTTTCCTCCTTTTCCTCCTCTTTTCCTCCCCTTCTTCTTCCTTCCCCTCCTCCTCCTTTTCTTCTTCCTCTTCCTCCTCCTCATTAATATTGGGTTCAAGATAGTATTTCTCTGTATAGTCCTTGCTGTTACTGTGTAGCACAGGCTGGCCTTGAACTCAGAGATCTACTTGCTTCTGCATTCTGAGGCCTGGGATTAAAGGTGTCTGCCACCACCATCTGGCTAGGCAACTTTATTTTTTGAGAAAAGGGCTCTTGTTGAATCTGGAGCTTACCAATTCAGCTATATCTGCTGGCCAGCAAGCTCCAGGGATCCTCCTGTCTCTGCCTTCCCAGTGCTGGGGTTACAGATGTACTGCTACCACACCTGGATTATGTGGGTGCACTTTATCACCAGACCCATCTCTTCAACCCTAGCCTAACTACTTTAGAGTAAAAATTAACTACTATATTGTAATATTTCAAAACCTATTAGAAAAGGTGAAAAACTGTAATGAAAGTGAAACAGAACAAATAAACAAGATTTAACTAAATTAAAAAATGATCTTTTATATCCTTTGATTTTTATCAAAGGTCATGACAGACTTGCATAATTACTAATAACTTTCCCTCTCATACATAGACCAAATGCTTTTTTATCTTTGGATAAGAAAGTAGCCAGTTGGATAATATAAAGTATCTAGCATGCTTCTACGAAGTAAGTGATGTCTATATCATCTTTATTTTATGAATTGTCTTTCTATGTTAAATAAACCCACTGCTTGAAAAAATAAATTAAGAATTGAGAAAGCAAGTTTGTCACGTACCTTAACAGCACTCCATGACTGAGCAGTCAGAAAATCAACAGGGCTGGAGTAAGTGTGTTCAACTGTGAACCGAAGCAGGAAGTCCAACTCAAGGGGGTGGATCTCACTCCTTCTCAACAAGATCTCAAGAGAACACACATGTGCAAAAGATAAGTTGGTTTCCATTATGCTAATGACATTGAAAATTGGAGCATGAGGCTTAGATGGAGCTTTTTTCTTTACTTATTTATTGTGCTAAAGAATTTTAAATTGTATTTTTAATTGAATATATATACATATATATACACATATATGTATATACATATATATGTGTATATATATGTATATATATGTATATGAACAAAATATGAAGCTTTAATACATGGTTACACTGTAGGATGGTTAGAGTAAGCTAATTAGTTTATTACATCATATGTTAATCATTTTTGAAATTTACTTTTCTAGAAAACCATTAACTTTATACAGTGGGATACTGGGCAGCCTAAGATAGAAATTCTGCTAGCAACATGGATGAGCCCATGTGAGATTATTTTTTTTAAAGGACCGTAAGAAACTCAGATCTGGACCTCAAAGAACATTTTTGGTAGGACCTAGAAAGTTTGTTTATAGAACCTGAGAACATGAACCGAGTATCTCTCTCTCACTGAGGTTTCTTAGTGGGATGGTTGCCAGTTCCCCAAACCAAAGCACCCTAGGCAAAAGCCATTCCACGCTCAAGTTCCTTGTCATCGAAAGATTTGAAAAGGCATTTCTGTTTGCCTTTGGCAGGAGGAAAATGTACAATAATCCGAGGTGTCAGACTTGGGTTCCAGGGAAGCTTCAAGTGACTGATGTCCTCACCTGAAAGGCCATCTGGGACAGAAATGTGAGCTTGTCCTTCTCAAACAGTGCTTGGCTGGCATAGAGGAAGGTGGCATGGGTGATGCTCTCTATTAGGGAGCAGATGCGCTCCTGAGTGTCCTCCACCTTGTCAGCTTGCTCAATGGCTCTGTGGAACAGTGTGTTGAAAGCCTGGAAGGTCAATGTGACTGTTAGTAAAGTCATGTTTGAGTGCCTAGCTAGCCTCTGATACATAAGGGTACAGCTTACACTCTGTAGGGAGAGAGACGAGGTAGAACTTCTATGAGGCTTACATGAGCTGCTAGAACACTTAGAGTTTGTGCTGCACAGAAAGTGTTCATTCCAGGTTTGATGTCATGGTACAAGTATGTGCGTGTATGTGTGTGCATGTGTGTGTATGGGTGTGCATGCGTGTGTGCATGTGTGTGTATGGGTGTGCATGTGTGTGTGCATGTGTATGTGTGCATGTGTGTGCATATGTGCATGTACGTGTGTGCATGTGCGTGTGTACGTGTGTGCACGTGTGCGTGCATGTATGTGTTTACATGGGTACATGCACATTTGACATGGTCTTTTGTTATTTACCCTGGCTGGCCTGAAACTCACTTCGTAAACAAGGATGAGGTTGAACTTATGTCAATCCTGTTGCCTTTGCCTCCCACGTGCTAGGATTAGAGGTGAGCGCCACTATGCCTAGTTCATGACCATTATTAAAATGATTCTACAAACTCTATTTGCATTTCCATTTTAACAACCATACCATCCTCTCTTCTTACATACATACACTTCAATTTTATTACTTTTGAATTGTTTGAAATACCTATAAAATTTTACCACTGAAACTATTCTTTTAACTTGTTTCATTTTTATGTATACAACATTCTGCCTGCATATATACCTGCAGGCCAGAAGAGGGCACCAGATCTCATCATAGATGGTTGTGAGCCACCATGTGGTTGCTGGGAATTGAACTCAGGACCTCTGGAAGAACAGCCAGTGCTCTTAACCTCTGAGCCATCTCTTGAGCCCCGCCCCCTACACTATTTTAAGTGTGTAGTAGTATTTAAATATGTCACCAACTTTAAAACCTTTTCATCCTGCAAAATCGAGTCTCTGTACCAACTATCATTCTCCCCATCCTGCCCCCAGCCTCCCACCCCATCCTCGGCATCTACCAGTCTTCTTTGTGTTCATGAGTTTGCCTACTCTGGGTGTGTCATGTGAGTGGAATCAGGCAGTGTTTATCTTTGTGAATGGTTTATTTCCCTCAGGAGAATGGCTTCTAGGTTTTACCATATATATAATATAATATAATATAATGTATTATATATATTAATATATTATATATATTAGCAATATATAGTATATATAATTTTCTAGCATATATATATATAATTGCTAGAAAAAGTTCTAAAAATGAATTGTTATCACTCTTTACTAGCTCATCTCATACAGACCAAAAGCCCCATCTTTTATTTACATATCAATTCAGTCATTTATTCTAGGTTCATAAATATATACATTTCATGTTCCTCCTTTGGGAAATATTCTCCCTGTCAAGGTTATGGGGACATGTCCTCTGTCATGGTTAAGGACTCCAAGATAATCAGAGGCAGCACAAATCCGGTAGGTGAGGGTGTCTAATGTCTCACCAATGGTGAAAACTGAAACCTTCAGGAAAGCCCTTAAGGTTATGGGAAAGAACTCTGAAAACCTGAGCTCAAGCATATAGTTTCCCAACTACACAAAGTATAGTGATGCAATATTAATTATATTTTGGGCTTTGCGGACCTAGAAAAACAGAGGCACTGTACTATGAACCAGCTTGTCAGAAAGATACACAGGCAAGCATATTCCTGAGTTCAAGATCAGCCTGGGACAGAGCAAATCTAGGTCCAGATCTGTTCAGAATAGTAATCTCAGGACTGGATCCCAGCTAAGTTTATTGTTTGTGCTTACAAAGGCAGGCAGGTCTGTGAATTTATCTGCCATGTTAATAAAAAGTACTTGCGCTGTCCTTTTCCTAAGAGCCAAAGGGCTACTAAGGTCATGGAATGCTGATATATATGGCCAAATTGATATATAAATAAAAGACGGGGCTTTCGGTCTGGCAAGATGAGCTAGAAAAGAGTGAGAGCAGTTTGTTTTTAGAGTTGTTTTTTTTTTTTTCTACAACTCTTTTAGAATTTTTTTCTAAAAGGATTTCTATCTTTGGTTTGAAAATTTATGGAGAACAAACACATCTCTTTTAGAATTTTCATAGCTCTTTAATAATTTTTTTCTAACAGAATTTGATTTTTGTTGGAAAATCCATGGAGAGCAAACATGGCTCTTTCAGGATTTTTTTTTCAAGAAAATCCAAGGAATTTTTTTATAACAGCTTTTCTGACCCTGGTTAGAAAACCCATAATCTACTCGGAGAACTTTTAGAATTCTTTTTCTAGCAGGAGAACTATCTCAAGCATAAAGAACTATCTGGAGAGACAGCTGTCTTGAACAGACTACAGAGCCAAGAGCTATCGTCAGAGAGCTACCCAGGGAGCCATCTCCAGCAGACTACAAGGCTGCCATCTTGTATCCACGATTTGACTTTGAGTCATTGCATTCAACGTTCTCAAAACACCCTTCTCCAAACCGAGGCTGGTCCTTGGCATGGATGGATGGATTTGTACACATCTGCCTCTCTATATGGATTCATTTTAAGTATTAGAGCACAGACTAATTTACTTTATAATATTAATATGTGTGTGCACTGCGTGTGTGTGTGTGTGTGTGTGTGTGTGTGTATGTGTGTGTAAGTAAAATCCTATGATGTTAGATGCACAAAATAAATCCTAGCCTCACATGCTTGGTAACTCAACTACTGAGCTATATCCTCAGCCCTCTGTTATTTATTATTACTAACTTTGGTGTTCATATACACGTGTTTGGAAGCTAAGGCAACGTCAGGTGCCCATTTAGGATATGTTCTCTGCTAGCATGCCCAAGGGATTAAGCTGTTTTCACCTCCACCACTTCTTCCTCCCACCATGCCTGATGCCTGATATGGGTGCTGAGTGGAAAACATTTTTCTGACAGAGCCATCTTCCAGCCCAATACCCCTTCAACTTTCACCACCCTCAAAAGTCTTCAGTGCTTCCTTAGAGTAATTACCACCAGTGTCCCTAACCAGTCCCAGCCCCACAGAACCACCTCAGTTACTGCAGATTAATCTTGTCTTTTCCTCACTCTCTCTCACACAGGATTTATATGACAAGCATTCTTCAGTATCCAGAGGCTGCTTCCTAACATAACATTTTATGACAAATTTTGTGCGCCTGTAGCTCGGTTTTTGATATTTTTGAGCAATTCCTTTGGATTATGTACAAACTCTGACATAGAACTGTCAAATGTCTGTGAGCATTGGGATCAATTGTTGTGTGGTTCTTTGTATTCATACTTCTCTTAAGCCCATAAAATTCGGGGTCACATTGGAACTGTGTCCTGTACTTAGCAGGGAGTCACCAAACTGTCCTCCAAAATAACTTATGAGGCTTCATTTCCCAGCAATGTGCTGTGGTGCTTTGTCACTGCTGATATTTTAGCAGTCCCCACTGGGTAAAGAGCAAGACCCTGGGCAAGAGCAAGACCCCATCTGCCTTGATCTGCCATTTCTGTAACAACTGTTGGACAGTCTCAAGTTCTCATGAGGTGTGCTTTTGTCGTTCTCTGCATGTCTATCTAGCCAGCATCACTGAGATGCCTGTGTTCTTCATACGCCTAACAAATCCTTTCTTAGACACACATATTGTGAGTTTTGATTTTGCTACTCCATAGTTTGTCTTTTCATTTTCTAGTGTCTTATGAAAACTATAAACCTTAAATATGGTAGGATACATTTTATTTTTACAGCTGGATCACTGTTCTAAAGGAGTGTCACTGTGAGATTCATATGAGGGCTCTGTAGTTTTCTTGGAATACCTTTGCCCTAGCTGGGCACCTGCTAATCTAGGCAAGCACTACTGGTTTAGCTTTCTGTTCTCTTCAGACACTGTTGCTGTTGTGAATCCCAACAGCAAGGCTTTCACATGCCAGTTACATAAAGTTACATAGTAGGAGGCATGCCAGTTACATAAAGTTACATAGTAGGAGGCATGCCAGTTACATATAGTCACATAGTAAGAGGCATGCCAGTTACATATAGTCACATAGTAGGAGGCATGCTAGTTACACTCACCTCATCAGGTGACACAACATCTCCAAGGGCCTGAGGTTGCAGGTTCAAATCATACCTAACATATGTGCAATTCTGAGTCTTTTGCTACCACCCCAGCCATCTATCTGCTTGAGGCCTTCCTTTGTCTTGTTGTTGCACTGAGAATATAATCTAGATTTCTTAACAGCCTGAGAAGTTCTATAGAATCAAGTCCATTGTGTCTTCCTCTTGGGTTCTGTCTCTTGTGACCTTTACCCCCATATTCATTACCCTCTGGCCAGAGATACATCCTCATAGCCTGGGATCCCCAGCCCTTTTGTACCTCAAACAGCCCTGTTTACCCAACACTTGTTGGTGTTTTTCTTTAAGCTCTTCCTAAAACAACACTTCCTCTGGATGGCTTTGCCTGTGCCCCTAGTGAAGTAAGTCCCTTCTATTTATTACTGTGTGTATAGTATTTTTATATTATATGCCTATGTGTTCATTAAAGATATATGTATGTCTACCCATACGTGGAGGTCAGAGGGCTACTTGTGGAATTATTTTTTCCCCTTCTACTAGATATGTCCAGGGGATTGAACTCAGGTTATCAGACTTGTTGGTACTTTGACCTGCTGAGTCAATTACTTAAAAATTTGAAATTAATGTAGTGTTTAAAGTACTGACGGACATGTTATTTCAAGTGTTTTGAACAACATTTACTCCTTATGGAGAAATAAAAGTCAAACCAGAAAATTTTACATAAAACACACTCAAATAAAGCTATCGGATGTACCACATGGCTGTATGGTAACCTTTTAGATGCTTTTATTATTTAGAAATCTTTATGGTGAATGTTCGTGGTATTACCTTATGGTGTTTTGAACAAAGTGTAGTTAGTTGATTCTCCTTAGTCTCATCTCCCTCATCCATGGTGCTCCCCTAATAAGCTCCCTCATCCATGGTGCTCCCCTAATAATCTCCTTTCTACATTATTTTCCTTTCCAGAGCCCCATGAGTCCTTTGCCCACCTTTAATGTTTTTATTAAAAACAAAACAAAAAGCTCAGGTGATGATAGCACACACATTTAGTCCCAGCACTTTGGAGGCAGAGGCAAGTGAATCTCTGAGTTGGAGGCTAGCCTGGTCTACAGAATGAGTTCTAGGACACCCAGGGCTACACAGAGAAACCCTGTCTCAAAAGACAAAAGCAACAAAACAAACAAACAAAAACCAAGCTTCACACTCAGTGATGATGGATCTCACTGAGGATTCCTTTCAAAACTGACAGCAAGAATTAAAGATCCTTCCCAGAGGCAGAATGGCATGGCAGACGGAGCCTGGCCTTTGGAGTCAAACAGGCACAAGCTAAAATCCTGGCTCTCATAATCACAGAATGTGAATTTTGGGGTGGTTTATTTGAACTCTGTAAAGGTTGCCTTTTATTTTTTATTTTTCATTTATTTTTCATTTTTGAAGAGGAGAAAAATGAAATGCTTTCTTGCAATGTTTTAGGGAATCTGATACATGTAACAGTTGCTTGAAATGCTTTAAAATGCTTTACCCCATTCTTTCTCCCCTTCTACCAGGACCGCTGAGAAATAAATCCCTAATTTCCAGAAAAAAAAATAATCAGGCTTTCTGGAGTTGTGGTTTTTTTTTTTTCTTAACCTGTTTGGCATTACCTTCAGAGAAAACTGGTAGACGGGGTTGATTTTCCTGAGGTCACTGATGACAAAGAACAGAAGGGAGGCTCTTGCCGCCACTGGTCGGTAGCACTCACGGGTCTCATTGATTTTTCTTTCATTTTCTCTGGCTTCTGTCACCTGTAATGGGATCAAATGACAGCAGCGACTTATCTCTCTGTTTTCTAAACAAATGCCGACAACGGAAGGACTCTCAGGAATATCTGAAATGAGCAGCTATTACTAGTTGACCCCGATGCTGTGGTCATGTTTGTATTCCCAGTAGTTGGGAGGCTAAGTCAGGAGCACTGCTGTTAGTTGGAGTCTGGTCTGCAATACCATAGTGTGTTCCTTCAAGCACAACCTGCAGTAGAGAATGAGACCCCGACTCAGTAAATCAAAACAAGCAAAGGAAGTAAAGTACATAACAGGCCTGGCATCTGTGAAAATGAGGTTTGATAAAATTACTAAATTCATGCCAGTGAGATGACCCATGGGTGACAGTGCTTGCCACGTAAGTCCAGTGACCTAAGTTAGAACCTGGGATCTCAGGGTAGGGCTAGAAAACCACTCAGGAGGGTCGTCCTCTGACCTCCATATAGTGTGGTACATGGGAGCCCATACTGATGTGTACATATCACACATACATACATACATACATACATACATACATATCCAAATGATAAATAGCAACATTTAAAGAAATTCTTAAATTTCTGTTTTCAAATAACCCTTTTTCATGAACTGCAGTCCACCGGGAAGGGAGAGGGTGCTAGCTGTTTCCAACCCCGTAGACTTAAATGACCTTAATTGTTGTGCCTCTGCAAAATCTGCTTTCGAGTAATGTCACCTTCCTGCCTCCCTTCTCTAGTTCAGGCCTTAATAACCCAGCTATATCACCTCCCAGGGATGGCTCTTAAAAGTCTGCTGGGTCAACTCAGTGCCAATGATTTTATTAGATTAGGAGCTCCACAAATGCAGCCAAGGGCAACAGCACCTGCAACAGCCTTGCGTGTTAAACAGCCTCTGTATGAGGGCTCCCAGCCATCAAACCCCAACAGCACCAGATCTCCATACACTCAAGCATTCCCACTATTCTTACTTGTTAGCGTCTGGGCACATTTTCTGAGATGATCTATATCACCATCAATTAATCACTTTTTATTTAAGGGTAAAAAAAAACATATAACCTATTTCTAAAACCAAATACAAACCTATTCTCCTTTTTTTTTTCCTCTTTAAGAATCCACGCTGCTGGCTTGAGGCAGCTTTAAGTGATACAATATTTTCTCCTGAACATTTCTATGGTTTTGACTCGTGATGTGTGTGAATGACATACAGGGCAGAGAGTTGCTGCGACGTCATGGCGATACATTCAGAAGATAGGAAGTTAACTCGAAGCCTTAATTTACTTAATTGCTCTAATCTTTACCATCTTAGGAGACACCTAGAAAACACGTACTTAAAAAGAGAGAGTAATTTGGGATTCTATTGCCTTGCTTAATTTAAGGCACATATATTGGGTGTATGTCGACACAGCTTCTGCTGAGTAATTAGTGGATTACTTAGTAAGGAGGATATGCCACAAAGCAAATAAGAGTCTCACTCTGATCTAAACTCTGCAATGTTAACAGCTAACGGCCACTTGTGAAAGTCCAAAGTGCACACACCACACATGGCCCATTGTGATCTCTGCTGCTCACTTACTAGGAAGCTGTTCATGGGACATGGCTAATTGACTTTTGAAAACTGTCACTTTCCCAGGGGAAACGGTGTACTGAGACCCACATGGGGCCATTCCCTGCTTGGTTCTTGCCACCAGAGGCTGTACATAAAACTTCAGCTCCAAAGATTTCTCTAAATACTCAATACACTGGGATATTATATCTTGGAGCTGAATTTTGCCCCTCCTCTAGTTTCTACCATATAAACCAGCAGGCTTCAACCCTGGTCATACAAGGAATATTAATATAATTGAATTACTGGATCTCTATGGAACTTGAAGTACAAATTAAACCATTTCTGTTTTTAATCCTGTACTGGTAGCCCAAGTACTGAGGGATGGTTATTAAGTAGCCTGAATTACACAAATAAACCTGTCTTTTTAGAGGAATCACCAGACCCTGATTACATTGTGTAAACTGACATTCCCAGAGGGTGGTGTTGATAAGAGGCACACTCACGTTGAGATTCTCCAAGGCCTAAGGATAGAAATTCCTTATTATGTAGAGTTAAAATGTTTCACACCAGAGCCAAATTATCTTTTGTTATTTTTAGTCCCTTGAAAGCCATTCATGGCCCACATATCCATGTCTGACCTTATGACTATCAGAGACCTTTAAAATGGGGCTGGAGAGCTGGCTAGAAGTTGAGATCGCTGGCTCCTCTTCTAGAGGACCTGGGTTCAATCTCCAGCACCCATGTGACAGCTCACAAGTGTCTGTAACTTCAGGGGATCTGCTACCCTTACACAGATACACATATAAGCAAAACACTAATGTGCATAAAATAAAAAAAAATCGATCATAAAAACCTTTACAATGACTCTTAGCAAACTACTAGCTTCTAGCAACTTCAAAACTGAGAATGTCACTAGGTAGTATCTGAGACCTATAGTAGAGTTTCCCTGTTTAGCTATAATCCATCTACCTAATGCAAGTGCCTTGGTTAATTATTGTTTAATATGTTACTATAAAAACACCATGAATCTGTTACCACATTGGTTACAGTATTTGGGGTAACCTGAATCTGTGTCCCCAGGCTATGGTCACTCATAATAGGCTCCACAATAAACTCTTCCTTTGAATGGAGAGCTGCATTTTGTGCTGACAACTGTCACCACAGCATCTCCAGTCCAGCAGAGCGCTGAGCCTGCCGGGGGTGGGGGGGTGGGGTGTTCCACTGCTCTCACCTGGTGCTCTATCTCTGCTGCGGTGGCCTTGGTGGCCTCAAGACGCTCTACCAGGTCCGTGTCATCCAGGAAGCTCCCCTTGGCAGTGGAGAGGCGCAGGAGAAGGTTGTCCTCAAGCTGCCTCAGCTCTATCTTAAAGTCGTTTTGTTGCTTGGTCAAAACCAGCTAATAGGAAATGTTAGGAAAGGCGGTTAAGTCTCTGCTATGTTCAGGACAGTTCTCATAATCACGGGAGTCACAGGGGTCAGCACAATCATGCTGGTTAAAAACCATACTGATCACAACTATGAAAAAGTATTTAAAAAACTCAGACAGCATGCCAACATTTGGTTAGAGTCTAAAGGTTTAGAGTGTGGATGCTTATTCAATACCAATTACTTCTAGGAAGACTGTTTAAGAAAATAGAAATGTCTGGCTTATGCTCTGATATTTGAACAGCTTGGAAGACCTTTTATGAGGAAGACTTCAAAACAAGGAAATCGCTGTGCAATCATCTTTCACCAAGAACAGAGGTCCTGGGCCAACTGTCACTAGAAAAACAGGACAGGCAAGTTTAGAGAGTCACTATCAGAACACTTAAACTGCACCTGGCCTTTGCAGGAGAGTAAAAACCTTCCTGGGTACCCAGGCATGGGGAGCCCTCCCCATTTCTGGCTGGGAGGCAGGCCACATTGTTAAGGTAAAGACTGAAGAATAAACCACCGTTGCCTAGAGCAGGATGAAACTCAGGAGAACTGTAATCATTTTGATAGGTCCTATGTACAGAGCCTTCTCTTGTCCTTACCAAAATCCCACCTTTGGGACACTAAGCTGACCAAGGAGAAAGGCTAAGAGGTAACTCAACTCTCCAAGATGTCCAGTCTCACACAGAAACGGTTTGAAAACCCAGTGGCCAAAGTAGCCTGGGACTCAATTGCCACCCTCTGTGGTGTGCTGCCACAGGGGTGGGGCTGGGGGTCAGGGATTGGGTGGTAAAGGTACTCAGCTAGGGATTTGCTCACAGGGTCAGTCTGGGTGCCCAGGCCCTCTGTCTCTCGAAGTTCAGACATGGGTGGCCCATGCCCCGTGTTGTGTGTGCCTCATCTCCCTCTGCCCCTCTCCTCCCAGCTTCTTCCTGCTCCTTCGAATTATCAAACGTGTATCCTTCAGAACCATATTGACCAGATCCAGCAGAATGAGAGTGGATCAAAGTGATCCTCCACTTGCATTAGGTAGATGGGTTATAGCAAAACAGGGAAACTCTACTATGTAAGATGTAGATTTTATTCGAGAAAGAAAGTTCAGAAAAACATCTGAAACAACAGAAAGAAGGAAGAAAGGAAGGAAGGAAGGAAGGAAGGAAGGAAGGAAGGAAGGAAGGAAGAAAACAAACACAATACTGGAGAAAACTGAAGCCTATGATTCCCAAGCTACAGCAAATATTAAACAGGCCAAAGACCCAGCCCAATAGACAAGACCATCTACCCAGAAAAACAGAGGAGCTCTCTCACAGGCAAAGGCTTTGTCTAAAAAGACAACACACCTCTCAGAGTAAGACTCAGGTATGGCTTTGTATCTGCTGCTGTGATGGTTTGTTTATGCATGGCCACCCAAGGAGTAGCAGGATTAGAAGGTGTGGCTCTGTTGGAGTAGGTTTGTCACTGACAGTGTGGTTTATAAGCTTCTCATTCTAGCTGCCAGGAAGCTACTCTTCCACTAGCAGCTTTCAGATGAAGATGCAGAACTCTCAGGTCTGCCTGCACTATGCTAGATGCTGCCATGCTCCTACCTTGATGATAATGGACTGAACCTCTGAACCTATAAGCCACTCCAATTAAATGTTGTCCTTATAATAGTTGCCTTGGTCATAATGTCTGTTCACAGCAGTAAAACACTAAGCTGCTGATCTACAAAAATATATTCTGCCAGGGACCAGTGGCCATACTAGCTTGGGACTCAGAAGCATTCTCAACCAGGGACCCCCACAACCACCACATTTGCCTAGGATGCAGAGAGAACAACAGCATCCAAAGAACACAACACCCACTCATTAAAGACAAGATCAGATATCAATGCCAAGAAATACTTCAAATGTCATTACTCCAGATGCCCAGATCTCAGCATAAGACCACAAACAGGAAGAGACAAGACAATATGCTTTCATTAGAATCCAGCAACTCTATTACGGTAGGCCCTGAGAAATTCAATATCGCTAAAGCACAAGACAAGGACTTCAAAGCAGGAAGTAGGGATATGTTTAAGGACCTTAAAGGGAATTTGAACAAATCCCTTAATGAAGTCTGTGAAGATACAAATGGTGGAATGAAATCATAAAAACAATCAATACACGGAAGTAAAATCCAGCTAAGAAATCAATAAACAAAATCCAAACAGAAATAAAACTGGAAATGAAAATTTTGGGGTGTCAAAAAAAAAAAAAAAAACTCCAGAGATCAGTACCTCACTTGTTCATTGTCAGAGAAGCTGCATCTCAAATTAGATAGAAACTAACATAGGGACCCCCAAATGCACAATGTACAGAGAGTGGGAGACTTTGGGACACAGTCCCAAACAGAATGTCTTTATTAAAGCACGCAGGGAACTACATAGAAGAGGAGGAAGAAAGAGTGTAGGGCCAGAGAGAGTGGATGACTCCAGGGAGACAGTGCCTTCCACATACAACAGATAACTCACAGAGTTGTACATATAACTCACAGAATCTGGCACCATGCACAAGGTCTGCACAGGCTCAAGCCAGCCGAGATCCTTGCACAGAGAGGAGAGTAGACATGGGGTGCAAGCCCTAACCGAAGTGCTATCTTTAATTGATACCCACAGGCAAAGGAAAACCACCAGTAGAGTTTTTTGAGCTGGTCTACATTGGGCTGGATCATCTTCCATCTGTTAGAAATCAAGAAAATAACAGCTGGAGCTAACTGACAGGCTTCAAGCCTGAGCCTTGTTCCATCTCCACACGTGGCCCAGCCCTAGCTACCTGGCATTTCTCAGGAGGAATTTCCTCAGTTACAGAATCCTACTTCACAGGCAAGAATCTGGCATTGTCATCTGTGCTGAGGGGGTGAAGGGTGAGTTCTGGGGGGTGATGCAGTGATATTTACCTTTAGCTTCTCCAAATCTGGCCTTTCGATACTGACCACCTCTGCCAGCAGCTGGCCTTCAAGCCCATCTTCTGTGACTGTGAAGTTGAGGAGGGTCGTCTGGGCTTGTAATTCTGGCTTGTAGTGTGGGTTTGCCAGTTTTGTGTGTAGGATGAGGCGGAAGTTTTTGTTGAATTCGCATTCTTTATCACCAATCCTGATGTACCTACAGGAGTCACAACACTGACACTCAGGAGATCCGTGAGACATGAGCATGGGAAAGTTCCATTCTATTCCTTGATTCTGGTAACACTTCTGAGCCAGGTCTAGGGATTCCCAGTTACCCTAGTTTTCCTATGACACAGGATGAACAAAGGATGCCCCTAGACTTCTGTCTATCTCTGTATGTGTGAACCAGTAACAGTGTGACCACTCACCATACAATATTGCTCTGACAGTCAGCAAAGTGCAGCTTTCACTGTACTTTCTGGGACTAAAGTTTATCAGACATTGCTATTTTTTATAGTGTTTTATTGTTTTCAAAGCATTTTCATGTAAAATCATAGGAAAACACTGATCTTGTTGAAGGATAGAATAAGTCGTGCATATGTTGATACACACACACACATACACACATTAACTCTGTGTCTACACTAAACTATATTACTGTGCCATGAATGGAATATTTTACTTGCCAACATATTAAAATACAGACTTATACACATTATGTTATTAAACAATACCTTATCTATTATATTAACACATTATCACCATATTAAATATAGTAACAATATATTAATATTTGCTTATGTTTCTAAAACTAGGCTATTGACATACAACTTTAGATTGATTTGTTTTCTACAGCTTTTGCCTGGCTTATATTCTCTTGTCTGTGAGGAACTCACTATGGAGAGTTCTTCAATTCAAGTGACAGGAAGACAGAAATTGAACTTATAGATGATTCAACTTCTTGAACATTTTGCTTGAGGTGGCCTGAAAATGCAGATAAAAAGTTGGGAGTATCACTAAACCTAGGAACAGTTTTCACTCTCATTTAATCTTGAGTGTTGATGAAAATTCTGAATTTTTCACTATTAAGTCTGCAAAATTTTATTTTTTGAGGTCCCAAGGATGGAACCCATAGCCTCATGCAGGCTAGACAACAGGCACTCTAATCCTGTCCCCAGCCCTCTTTTTACCTTTTTATTCTGTGACATGATACTAGGCTGCCCAGGTGGGGCCACGGCCTTGAAATGTCCTGCCTCAGCCTCCCCAGTAGAAGGACTCTAGGCTGCACAACGAGCATTGCTTTGTGAAAAGTTTGATTTCCGGAATGTTATAATGATCAATGCCATGCAAAGCCCATGTTGCTCTTAACCTAACACCAGCAGGCTATATAACCCAGGAGAGAAAACTATGTACCGCCTGTCTCGCTGACTTGCAGGTGAGAGGGTATTTACTCAGTTTATTAACACTGGAAAATGAGCACATTCAGAAGAAACGGTGGCGTGCCACATCTAGCACCTGTTTCTAAAAATTAAAATAAAAATGAGCAGAGATACTCAGGATGCTAAATTGTGGCAATAATACGGTTGTCTCGGGCTCTTCTGTGACTGCACCTTACAGAGTGACTATCAAGGGCAGATGGTGATAAAGTACCTTGTAACCATCCACCACTGTTTGGAGGAAGTTTTGTGACAATTTGCTCTAATGTTGAAAGATGATAAAGTTGGTCGTTTTCTAAAAATAATTTGAGCTTTAACTACCTGGATATAAATTAAGGATCCCAAGGACTGAGTAGACTAGTGACCCAATTTTTGTTTCCACTGAAAAGTAACCTTCCATTTGTAGTTAAAAAAAAACAACCATGACAAGTGTTAGCCTCAAAGCTGGCGACGGGACAGCCAGCAGCCCACTTTAGAGACAAGCTTTGTGAAGCTGAAAGGTGATGTCATTTGCTGTGTCTGGTTTTGATTTGTTTGCTTTGTTAGTTCTTTTCCAGGATGAAAAAGAACCATTATGCCAGCAACCCACTCTCTGAGCCAGTGTACACCTTTGCAGTGTGTTCCCCACCCCTTTCTAAAACAAAGACAAGAACTGTGTTTGAATGATGAGTATTGACATCCCTCTTGGAATATAGAGAACTTTTACAAGTGGTTGGACCAAGGATGCTGGGATAGACATAAGAAATGATCATGATGGCCTAAGCTCTTGTTTTATAGACTAAGGGTCAGATACCACATGTTCACACTGACACACAGTTTCCAGGTGATACCATGCTCATGGAGCTATGTGTCTATATATCTACCTATGTATCTATGTATCCATGTATCTATGTATCTATATATCCATGTATCTATGTATCTATGTATGTATGTATCTATCATCTATCTATTCTATCATCTATCTATGTATATATCTATCTATGTATCTATCATCTATTTATGTATATATCTATCATCTATCTATGTATCTATCATCTATCTATGTATCTATCATCTATCTATGTATGTATCTATCATCTATCTATCTGTCTGTCTGTCTGTCTGTCTATCTATCAATCATCTATGTCATTCTTTCTTAAATAGAAACTGAATACCTATACTATGCCAGGTTGTCAAGAGAGCCTTCCAAGCACAGGGCATCTAGTTATTTCCAAGGCAAATTAGATCTCTGCTTGCACAAATATTAGTTCCTGATAATAGGCATTGTGGGTACAGTATTTTAAGTATCTGTATGTGGGTATGTATATCATATACCCACAACATGGCAGGTACATGTAAAGTTCAATTATCTACTCAATCAGAAGACAGGCAAAAGAAGAGAAGAGATAGCTCTTCAAAAAGGGGATGTAAATATCATCATGAAGACAAACGAGTAGGGGCCACAAAGGAAAATGCAGCATAGGATTCTGATGATATGGAATCTTCAGGACAAGCAGATTATCGGTACCCACCAAACCCTTGCCACACAAAAGACATGAAGAGATCAAAGACCTGCTATTGAAAAGATGAGTAAAGAATCTAATAGGCTCTGTTCCAAGGAGGTGCACAAGTATCTAAGAAGCCCCCAAATGATGCTGTCATGTGAAAAATGAGGGTAAACTAATTGAGAGCCTGGGAGAGCTCAGGGCCATATAAAGAACTACAGTAAAAGTTAAATTAGCTTTGGTATGTGTGGCGTGTACATGTTTGTGTGTGTTCTCATGGGCTACCAGACAGACAAACTACCAATATCACATCCAATTTACTTTTGGAAGCAAGCCACAAACCTCAAATTCCCATCTTTTTGAAAACCAACAGGATCTCACAAGGCAAATCCCACCCCTGACTCTTGCATGGGCTGTGGTCAGAGTTCAGGTAAACTAAAACATGTGCAATGTCATGGTCAGGCTAGGTGTGTCAAATGTGCAAGTCATATCATGGATTTTATGATTGGTACTGGAGTTACATCCCCAAGATATCACATTATGTCATGCAATAACCCCCGATTAAAAAAAAAATCTCAAAGTGAAATACTTGTGGTTCTAGTATCTCAAATGAAAGGCATTGTGCCTGCAGATAGTATTTGGGCCTCAGTAAGAAATCGCTCTAGAGCAGAAACTGTCATCAAAGGATCTAATCGCATCAGCTCTGTGGATTTCTCCCTCTATTATATGTTCTCATTGTTTCCAACCTTGTTCTTCGCTCATGGGTCACACCTTGGCAGGTTAGTGGCTTACTTCCTCTCTAGAGGACCATATCAGTTAGTGTGGTAGTATGATTTCTACTAAAAGCCCACAGTAACCAATGGTTCTGATCATTTACTACAAATAACCCCTCTTTAGGTTTTCAAAGACAATTCAGAAGAAAGGCCAACATTAAGCATGGACATCTCATGATGTCACTGTTAGACAAAAAGGATGTTTTAGCTGGGTAAATATTTAGCCAAATATCTGCTCTGTAGCAAGTGCACTGTAATGCACTCATAGTCAAGTCTGTATCTCTCGTGTACCTATATGTATTGTGAGGCATTTGCAAATGAAGACCCAGAGTATGTATCTACTTTTCCAGGTCTGACTTTTTCCCTGTGAGGAGTGAGAGGGGCTGTGGAGGTGGTTTAGGTAGCAAAGTGCTCTTTGTGCACATAAAGATACCTGTGTGGTGCATGCCTGTACTAGTACTGGGGATATGGAAAGTGAATGAACCCTGAGGCTTGCTGACAAGCCAGCTAGATGAATTTGTGAACTCTGGGTTCAGTCTTAAAAAATAGAGGTGGCACCTCGCACCAGTCAGAATGCTAAGATCAAAAACTCAGGTGATAGTAGATGTTGGCGAGGATGTGAAGAAAGAGGAACACTCCTTCATTGTTGGTGGGATTGCAAGTTGGTACAACCACTTTGGAAATCAGTCTGTCGGTTCCTCAGAAAACTGGACATAACATTACCTGAGGATCCAGCTATACCACTCCTGGGCATATACCTGCTCCAACATATAACAAGGACATATGCTCCACTATGTTCATAGCAGCCTTAGTTATAATAGCCAGAAGCTGGAAAGAACCCAGATGTCCCTCAACAGAGGAATGGACCCAAAAAATGTGGTACATTTACACAATTGAGTATTACTCAGCTATTAAAAATAATGAATTCGAGAAATTCTTAGGTAAATGGATGGAACTAGAAATTATCATCCTGAGTGAGCTAACCCAATCACAAAAGAACACACATGGTATTTACTCACTGAAAAGCGGATGTTAGCCCAAAAGCTTGGAATAGCAAAGACTCAACTCACAGACCATATGAAGCTCATGAAGAAGGAAGACCAAGTGGAGATGCCTCAGTCCTACTTAGAAGGAATAACAAAAATACTCAAGGGAGCAAATATGGAGACAAAACTTGGGACAGAAAATGAAGGAGGGACCATCAGGAGACCATTCCACCTGGGTATCCATCCCATGTGCAGTCACCTAAGCTAGACACTGATGTGAATGGCAGGAAGTGCATGCTGACAAGAACATGATATAGCTGTCTCCTTAGAGGTCTGCCAGAGACTGACACATTCAGAGGACAATGCTCACAGCTAACCACTGATATGATCAAGGGGTTCCCAATGGAGAAGTTAGAGAGAAGACTGAAGGAGCAGAAAGGGTTTGAGGCCCCATGAGGGGAGCAACAATACCAACCAACCAGAGCTCCACAGGGTCTAAACCACCAGCCTGGGAGCACATAGGGAGGGACCCATGGCTCCATCTGTACATGAAGGGGAGGATGGCCTTGTCGGGCATAGGTGGGAGAGGAGATTCTTGGTCCCATGAAGGACGAATACAGAGTGGGGGGGGGATGTGAGGGTGGGAAGGGGGGAGTGGGGGTGGGGGTATATGAGGGCACAGCCTCATAGAAGCATGAGGAGGGGGGATGGGATAGGAGGTTTCTGGGTGGTGGGGGGAAGTGGGGTAAGGGGAAAAAATCTGAAATGTAAATATAATACCCAATTTAAAAAAAAAGAAAAAAGATAGAGGTGGCAAGCAACTGGAGGCAATGGTTAGTATCAAATTTTGGCCTTCACATGAGGGCACATACATATGTGCATATGTACATACACATATACTAAGTAATAAATTTTAAAAGAGAAAATAGTTACTAGAGATGGCAGTTGTGCTGTGTAAGAGAACTGCCTACAAACTGGGTTTTACACCTTGCTTGGAAGCATCGTTTGATAGCTTTAGGTTTCCTGGGGACAGTAAATTATCCTCATTTGGGGTGTTTATGATCTATGAAAGGCAAAAATTGCATAATGACACAGTTGGTTTTATCATTGCTGCTAGGTTAATTTTTGGTTAATCTCCTGTCTGGGAAAATTAAACAGACTGTTAACACTCTCTTCTGATTTGAAGACTCTAAACCACAGCAGCATTAACCAGAGGGGTGGAGAAACAGACAGACAAATGTCACTGCTTCTGTGAACAGCTTGAACCCCAAGGTTGACTTCCGGTATTCAAGGCTGCCATGGCTCACTGGAGCTGCAGCAAGTGGCACAGAAGTAGGAAGTGCAGACTTTTGCTTAAAGCAAAGTTTGTCTGAAGTTGTTTCCTGCCCTGCTACCCTCAAGAACAGAATATTCTTTTATCCCCTCACAGTGAGATTCACAGGTGGGAGGAACTTCAGAATCTCCGGTAAAGTTGTCCCTGGAGGACATTTTTTTTACATTCTTCCAAGGGAGTTAGCTACCCTTCACCTTCTAGCTGGATGAGATTGGCTGGTTTGGAACCTAGATACTTATTAGGACAGCTCAGAACTGAACTGAAATGATTTTTCCCAGGGCAAACACTATGGGCTAATTGGCCAGGACATGGGTTAAGTCAAGGGCATTCTGGTCCACCTTGCTGAGTGGTAACTTTAGAGCAAGCCTAACTCCTCTAGATTCTTCTTTTTATGGACCCAAAGAGTTTACAACTTGCCCAGGATCCTTGTTGCTTAGCAGAGCTGGAATTACTAAGACCCTGGTCTCTAGACACCTAGTGTAAAATCTATTTCACTGTATCTCATTGCAGGCTAATTTGTGTTCACAGAGGCTGCCTGCAATGTCTCTGTTAACCTATTTAGCTGCTGATCACAAGAGAGCAGAGAAGATACAGCTGAATTGGGACTAACCTGAGGTAGCTAGAGGAAAAACACAGGGCTCAGAGCACACGGCCAGATGATCTTTGCTTAGAAATTCTGTGTTTATGAAGGAAATGGCTATGATTATTCAAGTACCCCAGCCTAATCTAGGATCTGTAACTTCTAGTAAATATATTTATTTATATGAGTTATTTAATTTATATCTTTAAAAAAAATAATTCCTTGCTGAAATGTAAAATACTTACTCTAAACGCCCACAGATAAGTGTATCTCCCTCAGTGAAATTTCTGTTTGCAGTGGAGGAAGACCCTTACAGAAAGCCATAACTGGCCAAAATGCAGAAAGCATCTGATGATGAAGCCCCAGTGGATACACCTACAACTCATCCCTGCTACTGATGCTTGCAGACCGTCACAGAAGAGGGGCAGAAAGATTTAAGAGCAGAGAACCAGGAAATCTGCCATGAGATTATATCTCCTAAAAATGACAAGGAAGCTTCACTCATGTAGCTCAGCGACATGGCTACCCAAACAAGGCCTGAACACAGACAGCACCAACAGACAGGCTAACACAGAAGGGGAAACTCACAGAGCTCCTACACAGTCAAGAACTACAGACAGCTAGGGGACGCTAAGAGTAGGAGAATCCTTTTCCCCAGGGCTGAGCCTCTAAAATGGTTGTCCAGTACCAAGGGGTCAGTTCTGAAGTCACATACATACAAGCGACACTAAATGAATTCACCAGGCTATATTTATGTATTTAGGCAGTGTGCGTGTCAATGACAAAGAAACAGAGGCTGTGAATTTGAGAGGAACTGGGGTTGGAGAGACATGGAAGAGGCTGGAGGGAGGACAGGAAGGAGGGAAATGATACAATGAAGCTGGAAATGGATACAAGGTTTGAAAGATTGTTTCTTTAGTTCTAATTATGTCATAGATCCTTGGTGTGGGTGGTGGATAACATAAAGATATATTGCTACTGAAATTGTAAGGTCTAATGTGTTTAAGCTTCATATCTCAGTGCCTACTCTAACTGTATTTAAGCTCTTAATGAGTTGAATACATTTTGTTTCTGGTTAACTTTGGTGTGTGATGGTTTTACTTATTTGCAGATCTTTTATAATAAATTTTATAAAAGCTAAAAAAAAAAAGAATATGAGAAATATCATAGAACGTTCTAGACCATGCTCTCTAGAGCTACTATGTCTTCTGAATTTCAGTCTCCCTTCATTCCCAAGTGTTATTATTGCTATCAAATCATCTCCATCCTGATTTTTGAATTAAAATTATTCTCCTTTTCCTCGGGGGGGGGGGAACATTTAAGACAACAACAACAAAAATAAAAATAAAAAAAAACATGTATGTACTGGCTGGTTTTGTGTCAATTTCACACAAGCTAGAGTCTCGAGAGAGGAAGAAACCTCAGTTGAGGAAATGCCTCCATGAGGTCCAGCTGTAAGGCATTTTCTCAATTAGTGATTGACAGAAGAGGGCCCAGCCCATGGTGAGTCGGGCAATCCTTGGGCTAGTGGTCCTGGGTTCTATAAGAAAGCTGGCTGTGTAAGCCATGGGGGAACAAGCCAGTAAGCAGCTCTCCTCCATGGCCTCTGCATAAGTTCCTGCCTCTAGGTTTCAGCCCTGTGTGAGTTCCTTTGGTGATGAACAGCAATATGGAAATGTAAGCTGAATAAACCCTTTCCTACCCAACATGTTTTTTGGTCATGGTGTTTCCTTGCAGCAACAGAAACCCTAACTAAGATAATGGTGGTCTCTCCCTCCTCCTGCCTCCCTCCCTCCTCCCCCCACCCTCCTTCTTTCTTTCTTTTAGAGACAGGATCCCACTGTGTACCCCTGGCTGCTCTAGAACTCTCTATGTGGACAAAGATAGCCTGGAACTAACAAATCTCTGCCTGAAAGTGATGACATTAGAAGTGCTCATCACCATTCCTGGCAGAATAAGGAATCCCCATCTCAAAGATGCACATCTGCAAACCAAGGGAGTGTCTTAAATTTACTGGAGCCATTTTCCAGACAGCACCATTACAGCTGAAAGCTATCTGTTTTGAACGACAGAAACCTTAACAGATCTCTGATGTGACCTGGTATTCTGAGTACTAAAGCAAATGCCATCACTAATTTTTTTTATAGGCATCTAATACCACACACGGAAAGCAGCATAATTTGTTTACAGTAAAGATGGGCTTAAAGACGGGCTTCGGAGGCACACCCATGCCTTTACTAGGAATGGCTGCAGATGGACTCTTTCAAAAGGATTTGTAGTATTTGAGGGTTGAAGAGGAACTGCCTAAAGATATTGTGTAGTATTCTATAGCCGGTTCTCTTTCTAATTTGGACAATTCAGATAAAGATAGAAGTTAGATTTTATGGTAAATAAATAATAGAGCCCCACTACTTGAGCGTAAAAGCACACATCAGAGAAGAAATCAACTTTCAATGGACATCTAAAAGCCCTCCGGTTCACCCTGCTGTTTAAAATGAGTGCCTGCAGCTACTGCTCAGAGTGTAGCCAAAAAGCTCAGGTGTGAGGCATTGAGCGCTAAGCCGTAACTTAGCAACCCCAGCAGGAAGGGCGGTACTCCTTGGTCAAACCCAGTTCTTCCCAAAAGGCTTTGGGCTGAAAGCTTCACAGCTGGTGAGCCCTTGAAGGGGAGGAATGAAGGCCCAGGAGGAGCAGAAGTGAGTTAATCTGCTTGCTCCTTCACACAAGTGAGCACAGATAGCCAGTGTGCCCTCTACGTAAAAGATGACTTCAATCAGAATTTCAAAATGAAACAAAAAAGATGTTTTAGAACTCTGGGAAACACTTCATAAAAGAACAAAAATCAAAAAGCAAGCTAAAAGAAAATTACCTCCCTTGAAATAAATGCACGCACACATGTAGATGGACACATATGTGGGCGTGCGCGCACGCGCGTTCCCCCCCCCCATATTGAAATATTATAGCACAGTGCCCAAAACTAAGAGATTCTGGGTTCATTAATGTTGGTTGAGGGCAGAGTTTTTCAACCTATGGGTCATGACCCCTTTGTAAAACTATTTCCAAAAATATTTGCATTATGATTCATAACAATAGCAAAATTACAGTTAAGTAATAACAAAAATAATTTCATGATTGGGGGCCACACAACATGAGGAACTGTATGAAAGGGTCACAAACCGATGTTTTAGAGGATTGCCTTTCTGTAAAAGAATCCAAAGTGTTCTGTTTCTTTTAAATATGTTGCAGGGTTTGGTAATCATTTTCAGATAAAATCTAAGAGCCAGATTCTGTGACATCGAGTCATGCCCACACACCCTTGTATGACACTATATTTCCTTTTATAAACTGGACTAAGGTCAGAATGGAAAAGGTGTTGTAGTGTTTTTTTCTGAAAATAAAAACTTTATTTTGACGTTAAGAGGGTAGGGGAGACTAGATCCTGATTGTTGGATTATTATAGGCTAAATTATTGGAGAGCAAGAATGAATTCACAAAGAGGGTCTTACTCAAGACTCCTTCAGACAGATCTACGGTTAAACATGACACAATTATCCCACCACCAACATAACATTTAATAACTGGAAACTGGCTGACAAGGCAATTTTTATTAATGTAACCACCACTGTGAGGAAAGCCAGTCATTATAAAACAAATGCCAACAAAGATTGTCTCCTTTTTACCATATTATTTTGGTAAAATGAAAATTTATATCAGATAGGTATTACATCTGTTAAGCAATATTGGGTCTCTTCCTAAGACAGACTATTGTTAAAAGAATATATGAGGAGTAGATGTAGGAAGAAGTAAAAATTATCTTTAAAAAATATTTATATCCTGAGAAACAAACGAACATTCATCTTGCTGTGAGGTTGCTCTGGGCAAGATTAAAGTTCGGAACTGACTTCCATAACACTTGTGGGGATTTGAAAGATTAAAGTGATATAATTTTATAAAGATGCTTCACAGTTCAGCAACTTCTCTAATATGTAAGCCAGTAAATTTGCTTTGGGAAAAAAAATACATGTTGATAAATCTTCCCAGATATGTTTTCTGTCGATTGATACGTTAAGATATATTTTAAATGGAATTAGGATTGTCTGGAGTTAGGTGGATTTAATTATTTGTAATTATCCATCTGTTGTCAGCCTATGGCCCTTTTATGGCAGGTATCTACAGTGTGGGTCAGGTTCAACTGTATATCTTCTCAAACACAGATTTAATGCACTATTGATGAAACCATTACTCGAACCAAATTAAAGTCTAGGCTGATGTATTGGCCTACAGGGAGCTGTCAGACATGAAAGGAGTAATTAGTATTCATTACTTCATGCTCTGCAAAATTACAATTTTTAATGGACTTCAACTTTTAGACTATACTGTATCTATCACAAACATTGCACATACATTTATTATTAGTAAAATAAATAAATAAATAAATAAATAAATAAACTAACAGTGTTCTTAAAAACCCCTTCCCAAATAAATGACTGAAATAAATACAAACACCATTCGTAGTTGAGAACTTGGTGGGCTTTGGCGCTCTCAGCAGGAGGATAAGCACATGGTTCCTCCTGCTCCCAGGGACTCTGACAAAGGACTGCTAAGAAATGTTATAGCTTTGTGATACTTATAAACTCTCCCACCCCATTTTTAAAATTTTAACACTGTCTTGTCTTTGAACTACAAAGAAAAACAGAGAGACCGATATAGAAACAAGAGGAACAGGCACTTGAGCAAAATGTTCCAGGAAGCAAGATCTACTGGCAAATTTACAAATGTGAGTTAATTTGGGAGAGACCAAAGCGATGCCCACACATTCCTGGTTCTGTTATGTTACGTGGTCACGTCTCTCTACAGACCATGTCTGCTTTCCCCCACAATCACTTTCTCTTACAGTCTTTTCTCTCAATTTTCACTTATTGAATTAAGTAAAGACAACTGATTCTTCTACAGGCCTATTCTGTTTCCACATTCCCTGCAAGCTCCCATACAGGAAGGTTTCTTTTAAAAGTTCCTTATCTTAAAAATGTGAGTTAAATGAAGCAACAAGAATTTATTCTGCTTCAAATACCTCATCAGGTGGAGACAATACGATCTCTAGAATATTAAGATTTTTGTTGTTTCAAGTACTTCTTTATCTCTAGTTGAGAAAAAAACTACTCTCAGAACAGGGGCACCTATAGATTTTTCATTTCAAAGCTAGAGCAGAGATACTGTAAAAGGTGAGAGTGGTCCCTCATAGGAAGAGGTAGCTAAGAGTATTACAGATAGGAATCTTTTGTATTATAAAAACAGCTAGAGTGATTTTTTCCTAACCTGGCTCTCTGGAAGACATCATAATTATATATTGTCAATGAGAAAATAAGCATTTAAAAAGTTTGGAAAACCAAATGATATCTTTGTGTGTGTGTTACCTTGTATGTATATCTGTGTATATGTATGTGTATGTTCTCATAAACGTGTACATGTGCACATGTAGAGGTCAGAAATCAACTTGTCTTCCTCAATAGCTTTCCACCTTACTTTTGAAGCTGAGTCTCTCACTGAGCTTGGAGCTCACCAATGATCTACCCAACAAGTTCCATCCTTCTGCTTCTGGCTCCCCAGCTCTGAGATCGTGGGCATGCACTGCTAAACGTCGCTTTCACGGGTTCTGAAGGCTGAATTTAGGTCCAGCGAGCTCTTTCCTGACTAAGCTCACAGTCAGCCTCATATTATTCCTAGCATTCTTAGTTAAGTAGTCAAAGCAAAGAATATACATTGAATACGTATGTTGAGGTCAGGCTACGGCCTGTGGTAAGTTTGTCTCTATTGTATAAAGCAGTGATTCTTTTCATCAGGCTTTGCTCTAGGAGAGTCCATTCTATAAGCAGCTTTTGACTCCACTTTGAGAAGGATGACCACAGCCCCTGGGTAGCCTCAGAAACTAGGACTATCTAGTAACATCCAACCCAGACTGAGAAAAGAATCTTTTAAATTTGCTGGGCTGTATTGAGAATGCAGGGGGACATGGGTATGTTAAAATTACATCAGGAAAACCACATCCAGCAGCTTATTGAATATATCAGACTAAGGAGAGGTGTAACCCCCTCACTCGAACCCCTGCAAAGTGATGGACGTCTTAACACCGTGATGGCACAGCCCCACAGCAACCTACCATCTGGTACCTGATACGTTAGTAACAGGGTGAGGACTCGTCACTCAACTGCCTGCCTGACCATTTCCTTTGACATTTGCCCTTCAGGACCTGGCCAGGAACGGTTGTTTTCTGTTTCCGACTGGTTTCCTGCTCTGGACCCAGTTTGGCTTTTCACTAAGTAGCAGAAATCTGCAGCTTCACTCAGCCCTGTTTCCAGCAGGCCCAGCAACAGCTCCTCCCCACAGTGGTCTGGTCTCTTATCTCATCAGTACAGACTCTCTCAGCCACTTCTGAAACCTCTTGGACCCTGCTACAGCCTTTTAAACTTGTATTTGTTCAGCAGCTCATATGTGTGAATGCAGATACATTTACTGTGTGCTGTGCGAGATGAGAGTTAATATTAGTAAATAAGACTGGAATAAAATAGCCTGCATTCACCTCAGCCAAGCTATCAAGGGAGACTGATTCTATTATGAAATGTAAGCTGCTAAATCTTGTCAAGTTACTGTTTTTCAATAAATTCTGACATGTGGGAAGACACAAACATGGCCGTCTGTTTCTGGCAGAGTGCTCTCAGGAAAATATACTGTGTTCTTTGATTTTTTTTTCCCCTCACCAGATTTAAAACAAAACAAAATACCCAAAACCAAACACCAAAACAACAACAACAAAAATACTTAAACACAGTAAAACAGGCTAAATAGCTCACTCCCAATCAGCCACGTAGAATACAATAGACTAAGATTTGAAGCGGGCTTTCTCTCAGCACTTGTGCTCCAATGCTGGATTCCAAGAAGCTTCTGCAGAAGCCTCAGAGATCTTGGCCATGTTTGCACACCCAGGTCCAGACAGCGCGTTGAGCTTTGCGTTAACTTTCCTCCCTTTGCCAAAGCCCATGGAGATGATAGAGAAGTAACGGTGAGCCCAATTCATGTTGCTAAGCAAGCTAAAGAATCACTGAAGCAGGATAAAAAGAGCCAAAATGATAACACTGAGATGGAAAACAGTGGAGGAAGCTACCAATGCACAGCCCAGACACAGAAGGGACGCTAAATGACTAAGGAGCATATTGTCATCAAGAGAAAAATGTAGAATTCTTAGATTCCAATGAGACCAGGATTCTCTCAGCTCCTGGTTATTTATTTCAATATTTTTGAGTCTTCTGCTATTTGCTTTTGAGTTACTGTTACTCAGAATCATGTCTTTGACAACTCACTAAGGTCTAGCTTAAGCACTCCAGTCAGAATTATTTAGTATTTATATATTTATTATTATAGATTACACATTTACATATAATTTACATATATCTATATATTTATATATAGTATATTACATTTTATATTATATGTAAATATATACTATATTATGTTTATTTTTTATATATTTATTTATTATTTATTATTTGTTAGATTCTGTCAATGTCGCTGGAGCAGGATCTACATACATCCTCTTTAAAATAACTTATTAGAATAAGGCACTTAGGGAAAACTCATAAATAAAAAGCTCCTTCCTCTTTTCGTTTTTTTTTTTTGTTTGTTTGTTTTTTTTGTGGTTACACATTGATTCTTATTACTTTAAAACAGTTTACTGTGGCTCACAGTGTTATATAGGAATCTCTTAGCTCACCACTGATCCTAAATATCTGTGGGCATCTCAACACTGCACATCCATCAGAAGGAAACCCAGCATCATCAAGCTGTATCAGGTACCTGCAGGAAGCAAAACCTGCTTTCTCTCCCTGTTCTGTTTCTGGTTATACTTTTTTTTTTTCTTCTCCTTATTTTGTGATACATTTAAAAAGAGTCACTCACTCTGGTGGCTTAACTACGTCTCCATGTGGCTGTTCTGTTTATGAGTTAGCCAAAATCTGATTAAGCTCTACATTCACATAGTCAACGGCTACTTCTCTGTGCGGGGAATAAATGCTTTAAAAGAATTTCTACCTTTCAATGACTGCCAAGAGAAGTCATTATCTCTTTCCACACATGTATTTCCACATCTCTCCATAAACCATACAACTATTTACTTGACAGACCCTGGAAACAACTTTGGATCTGTTCTGTTCTCTTACTAGTTATGCCCAATTGATGATCATGGCCGATATTAACCTCTTTCTTCTCTCTCTCTCTCTCTCTCTCTCTCTCTCTCTCTCTCTCTCTCTCTCTCACACACACACACACACACACACACACACACACACACACACACACCCCTCCTCGGACTTGATGATGTCACTGTACCAACAGGATGGCTTCAGAAATGTAATCCTCACTGTATACTTGAAAAAAAAAAAAATCTTCATCCCTTACCACTTGTTCTTCTCAGAGTCCTCAAAGAAAGTATGGGGATTTCCAGGGAGGTCTGGTGACAGTTGCTGTTGCCAACTAGAACTGACAGGGAATGGCCCCTGGCTGTGTTTGGGGTTGAGGGAAGAATAATATACTTACAGAGACAAGACAGCTTGTGGTACAACCATGAAAGCTCATGTTCTGGGTCCTGCTTACCTCTCTAGATTCACTTCTCCTGTGCACAGTGCCCTCCTTGCATGCCCCACGCAGACTCCCCACCCCACTGGATTCCATTTGCTGTGCTCAAGACCTAATGGATGGTTTGAGTGTTTTGATATTTGGTATTAGGGCTCTCTGTCTAGGACTCCTGTCTCTGCCTGCCCATCTGACAAATGCCCACTTATATTCTGAGACCTTCACTAACTATAAATGTAACCAAATGTAACTTTCCCTGTAAAGTCTTTTCACATCTGCACTGTGGGAGCAGGGGATAAGTCTACCCAGCAACTTTTACTGTGTCTGTGAGCAGGGCACCTCAACACGATGAGTCTGCAGTCCCCAGTGCTGTGTCTGACATACAGCAGTAGCCAGGGGGTTATTCTGTACCAAAAGGATATAGAAAGATGCCACCCACACTGTAGTCTCTAAAGAAACATTAAGACCTTCTGCATGTACAAAGAAAGCAGGCAAACTGGAGCTAATATTCCCTTGAAGCCAGTGGTTCTTGCTCACATACTGAGTAGCTAGGCTTACTAAAGCTGGAACTGGAGGTATAGGTGGTTGTGAACTGCCTGTGAGCCCTGGGACCAAACTCAGAGGAAGAGCAGCCAGTGCTCTTCAGTGCTGAGCCAGTTCTACAGTCTTCGTCTATTATATTCTTGTGGAGCACATTACATTTTCTTGGTTTAAAATGGTAAAATCAGAGGGCTGGAGAGATTGGCTCAGCGGTTAAGAGAACTGAATGCTCTTCCAGAGGTCCTGAGTTCAATTCCCAGCAACCACAAGGTGGCTTACAACCATCTGTAATGGAATCTGATGCCCTCTTCAGGTGTGCATGAAGTCAGAACATTCATACATATATATATATATGTGTGTGTGTGAATATATATATACATATATATGTGTGTGTATGATAAGTAAATTAATTTTAAAGTGCTAAAAACGATATAGGATATCACAAGAGATAAATACTCATTAAATGTTATTTTGGCTTTTAAATATTTTTAGTTGTCATTTATTATTTACAGTACTGTGCACATGTACATACATGTAAATGCCAAGGGATACATGTGGAAATAAGGGGACAGTTTGCAGGAATCGGTTTATCTCCTTCCACCATGTGGGTGCTCAGGATGGAACTCAGGCTGTCAGCCTTGGTGACAGGTGCCTTTAGCTGCGAGCTATCCCAGGTCTGGAGTGTTCTGGTCTGACATTGTGAAGAAAGTTAATGATCCCTGCATGTCTTATGTCTAAACTCAAGCCTCTGGATCCCCCAGATGCCACCACCACACCCAGCTTCAGGAGAAGTTATGTCTTATAACTTATCAGTGCTGAGCAATTTCAGATTACCCAAACTCACATGTGATGGAGAACCATCACATTTTTTATACATAAATTATGCTGTTGCAAGCTGTTGTTAAAGCTCAGAGAACACATATTTCACTGACAAAAATTTTAGGTCTTCATAATAGAGCTAGCGTCTTAATGACAAGGATTTCGGTTCAGCATATCCCAGATTCTACACTGTACTTTTAACACATCATGCAAAGCTGCAATTATATTTGTGTTAGGAATTACAGTTTGTCAGGTGGCTTATTAGATTTTCTAAATGCATGTCTGGGTAAATTTTGGTTTATTAAACAATTATAAGTTGTCAGTCACTCTAAATTGATTTACTTGGGAAGCTGTATAATAAATACCACGGTAATTGACTGGAGACTGAGAGTTAGTCACCTTTACATCTACCCACTTCCACTTTCAGGAGAAATTCAGTGACACAAAAGGAGACAGACACCTCAGAGATACAGTAGGAGACAAAGAAGAATGAGTTTGGAGAAGTTTTACCTCAGTAAAGAAAAACAAGAAAAAAATGAAAAAAAATGTTATTCAATGAAGTCAGTATGGGAATGATTTATGTCTTCATCTGTACACATGCCTGTGAGTGAGGAATTGTCCATACCTGTGTCGTGGTGCCTAGGTGGAGGTCAGAGGCAGGTGCCCATCTTTACCTTCCACCATGTTTGAGACAGGCACAGCATTATTCTTTACTGCATACACCAGGCTAGCTCACCTTTGAGAGTCTGTGAGTCCTTCATCTCCCACCTCACAGTAGGAGGTCTGGTGTAGACAAGTGACACCATACTCAGCTTTATGTGGGATATAAACTCAGACCCCATATTCACACTGCCATGTCCCCATCCTCAAAGATGACTTCATGATTAAAGCAGCCCAGTCTCTTTTCCCAGGCAGGCCTGATTAAAGATGTGACTCCTGCTTCTGACTGGCTTAGAAAGTCAACAGAATGACCCACTTGAAGTGTTTTTGATGCCCCTAGGGGGATGTTTGGACTTGTAATGTCCCAAAGGAAATGAAGCCATTTGGACAGTTACACGTATGACTGGGAGTGAGGCAGCATACAGTCCCCTTTGTTTGTAACCCACCACTGGGTGTGTGGGTGTGGTTTCAGGGAATCTTGAAATAAACTCTCTGAGAGAGAGAGAGAGAGAGAGAGAGAGAGAGAGAGAGAGAGAGAGAGAGAGAGAGATGTATGTACTAAGAGTTAACACAGTAAACTCATGACTGTTTTTTTAGATGCTATTATATTACTATATGCTGATAAAAAATGGTCACTTAAAGTCTATTTTGAGAAAATACTAACTAGACACAAGTGGTGTGCAAAAAGGTCAGACAGAGAGTGTTCTGCAAGTCACTCAGTAAGCTGTGTGAACTGAGCATGCTGGACTGTTCTCAGATGACAGTATATTCTCAGTCTATGATGCAGGAAGTAAATACCCAGGGGAAGCTTGCCAAGTGGAATGAGGACTGGGTTTTGGTTATCTGAGGTTGGTCTGGGTTCTGGTTATCTGAGGTTGGCTTGGCTTCAGGGTAAGGTGTCAGTGGATGGAGTTCAGAAATGTCACCAAGTAGATGCCAGTGGATGGTGTCTGCATATGAGGCTAAGAACCAGACATGGCAGCAATTCACCTGGCACAAGGCATAGCTCTAAGAAACAACATAATACATACTTTCCTTTCTTAGTCGTATTCCTGCCAAGCAGAGAACCCAGGACTGGATCCACCGTCTCCTTGAGGTTCTCAATTAGGATGACATCACCGAAAGCCAAGGCTGTCTCAATGGCATTTAAAAACCTGAAAGTGTAGCCAGAATTGAGATAGTAAACAAGACAGTGTAAAGAAGCCCAGGAAGGAAAATGTTCAAAATTATCATGCTTAAATTGTATTTTCTGTAGCTATTTTAAACAAACTTACAGGGGACTTTATAACACAGTATAAAGGAAGCTTTTATAAAAGAGTGCTTGGTGTCCTCTCCTACCATATGTGTAGGATTATACTAGAAATTAGGGGTCATGTTCTGAAAGAAATTTTGTAGTCTAATAATAAGCTAATTGCTTCTGATAATAATCAGTGTTTGAAATAACTACAATGGCTCTAAGTATTATAAATATAAATTCACTCCATTTGCCCATTTAGAATAAATGAAGCTTAGGCTGGAGAGATGGCTCAGTGGTTAAGAGCTCTGGCTGCTCTTCCAGAGGTCCTGAGTTCAATTCCCAGCAACCACAATGGTGGCTCACAACCATCTACAATGGGATCTGATGCCCTCTTCTGTCTGATGTCTTGTTCTGTCATGCAGACATACATGCAATTAGAGCACTCATATACACAAAATAGATAAATAAATAAATCTTTAAAAAAGAATAAATGAAACTAAACCATTGTGGTTTTACATTTTTGTTTAGTTTTTAAACCTCTGTCTCTGTCTGTCTGTCTCAATCTCTGTCTCTCTCTGTTTCCATCTCTCTGTCTCTCTCTCTGCCATCACACCCCCCCCCCCCCCGCCCCGTGTATGTGTGTATCTTTAGGCCAAAGGCCAACTATCAATATTGTTTCTCAGGAGCTATCTGCCTTGTTGTTTGTGACTGAACTTCCTGCTGGCTAGCAGCCCCCAAGATGCGTGTGACTCTATCTTTCCAGTGATGGGATTTCAATCCATATCTCACTTTTGCTGGAGACTGAACTTAAGTCCTTATGCTTTCTGGGCAAATACTACTGACAGCCATCTTCACAGCCCTTGGCTTCAACACCTTTTAAGTCCCATAAAAGTGGTAAACTATTACTTATATCACTCCTGCTCTCAAAAAACCAATCTCTCCCTAACCAAAGTCATGTTTGAGATTGGGAAAGTCTGTGTCTCACAGCTGCAGAAACTCCAGAGTTCACTATGTAGGAGAGGATAGGAGGGAGCTCAAGGCAGTAGCTGGGGGTCCAAAAGAATCCATTCAACCAGAGCTCACAGTGTCCTGTTGCTGAGACCTCACTGTTATAGGGCACAGTGACATGGTTCCTAAGCAGACTCAGCTTTCAAAAATGACCCATAAAGCTAGCCTAGGAGATTAGGCATCCAGTGAGTGAACCCATAACCATGATAACATCCTCCCTAGGCAAAAAAATATATTCAGAGCCTTGACTATAATCATCATTAGCCTTCAGGCATTATTCTTATGTCACCATATACCCAGCACTCCAGAGAAGGAGTGCATTGCATTTCTTAGCCTGGGGAATTAATGCAGTTTCAATCTCAGATACAATATATTTTTTTCCCTTCAACTAATTGGATGCTGCCTAACATGAATGTCTTTCAACAGAAATACTTTATAAGAAATATGAGCTAGCAAATCGACAAGTGGGACCAAACTGTGATGCTGTAAAGTGGTAGAAAGGTCAAGACTTTATTCAGATCAGACCCACCTCTCAGCAGGTAACACCCACATACCCTTTCTGGCCTAAGTGTGTGACTTTCAGGTCAGGCCCATACTTATTCTTGATCCACTTAACTCCCTGTTGCTGGGGATCGATCATCAGGGGCCAGCGCTCACAGTGAGTTAGAATAGTAGCATTTTCAGTTGACATCCTGTCGCTGGGTAGCCCTTCGTTATTCCAGGTGGCAATTGTAGCATCGTCTGTCAACATGGCAATCACGTCCAGGCCTTCTGCTATTGGGATGGAAACCTTTGAAATCAAAGTTGAATGGGATCAGCTAGCAGCATGGCAGAGGAGAAGGGCTGATTACGGTAGACAAGAAAATGAGCCCTAAGTCAAGAGAAAATGAAGTCAGGGGAACCCATGTGAATTCTCCGCAGACTGCTCAAAGTCAGATGCAACTTGCATTGTGAAACTGACTGAACACAGGCCTTTCAGAATCCTGTCAGCTGTGAATTCAGGAACTATTTTATTAACTGCATCCACCTTGCCTCCCTTTCTGGAGTGGGTTACTCAAGTCTGTGCAGTTTGCTGAAACCCTGCCACCTTTGCCAAAATGAGCAAGTTGCTAACCTTTTGAGAATAAAGCCTTGTGCTCCCAATCCTGGGCCTCAGAACCTATTTGCACTTCCAGCATTGTCCTGACAGTCTGTCCCATGTTTTCTTTAGAATCTCAGCCTTGCTCTCCTATCCTCCTGTTTTAGCCCAAACCTTCTTCTAGTGTAGAAAACATAAAACTGACTTGGCACGTACGTTTGCATCTCAGCACAAGTGAGCAGTTATACCAGGAAGCCGATACTCAACAGCGTTCATATTAGCAGTGAGTTTCCTCATCATTCTAGGAGAATGAGAATTCATTACTGCTAACAGTGAGAGTAGAGAAAAGGCAGCATTAAAGAGAGTACCCGTCAGTCTGCAGTGGTCCCAGGATGACCTGGACAAACACAAGAAGAGTCAAGCATGGAGAAGACAAGATAAAGAAGATAAAAAGAGGAGAAACAGACAGTGACCACTTTAGAAACTCAGAATGATCTAAGAACTGGGCAAAATCAGCAGACTGATTCATGCCTAATCAGATCCTTGTGATATTTAAAGAGCAACCTTGAAATTTAGAGAGTAACACATAATTTCATATAAGAAGTCTTCAATATAAAAGCAAGTTTTGAGATTATAGGTGTGTGAAATAATTTAGTTACAACGGGATTTTTTCCCATGAAAACGATGAATTATGTGTCTTTAGGGACGGGCTTCCCCTAAAACATTGATTTCCCTTAAATCACCAACTGTCCATTGGCATGTGCATAGTTGTGAGAAGAGCTACTGTGAACCCTGAGGGGCAGTTTTCTTGTGGGGACATTCACACACAGAGGGTTGAGGATGTCTTGACATGCTAGTGAAGGTTAAGTAGACTGCGGGGCAACTCCATCAATCACAAGGGTGGTGTCACAAGAAGACTGTGGTCTGGAAGTCAGGTGGGCAGACTTCCTGTTCTGTGGTGGGAATTGTTTAAAATTTTTGCTCCTCTGTTTTTTTCAACCACACATGGAAGATCTTAAGCTACAGAATTTCAAATAGTTCAGCTCTTTGATTTTATGTCATCTACGGATTTCATGGTCCAAACGTGTGGTAAGCTTTTTTTTTTTTTTTTAAATAAAAAATGTCATTTTACAAAATACTGCATTTAATTTGAAAGTAATCTTGAAAAAAATCCTTAATAAATATCAATATTAGTAAGAAAACAAAACACTGCATGCTTGTCAATAATCTAATACTCTGACTTTTCTTCCTATTGTCTTATGAAATGCATCCTTTAACCACAAGTCAATATTCTTTTCACCTCCAGGTACAAACCATCATTAAAATGAGATAAACAGAATAAGATGTTGGAGACGTCCTTACAGAGGTACTAGGTACCTGGCATACATACATGGTCACTGATGGAATTCCTTTGCAACACTTTCCTCATGTTGACAGAGTGGAGGATGGGCCTCACCTTCTGAAGAAACGGAATCCACTTGCAGTCCACCAGTTCCCGGCGATACTGTCTCGTGAAGGACCCAGTGTAAGACACAAACGCCGCTGTGAGCAGCACATCTCCACATAGTGTCTTCTCTTGAGTTTCAAAGGACTTAATGGACTGACCCCATCGAATCTTCTCTGACTGAAGGATAAAATTACCCATGTGTAATTACAGGGTGAGCGTCAACTTGCAAACGCTTAATGCAATTACCTGACAACACGGTTCAGGGCTATGGCCTCCTGTGCCATCTCTAGGGGAAGAGAGTGGAACTGGGTGGAGCGACTGCTATAATCTTTTGCATGTCTGAAACCCATCATCACCACACAGTTCTCCCACTCTCTCCAGCCAAGTTCAGCATCACATGACATGAGCTCGCTCACATCTTGGTGTCTCGGTTGTACTAACTCTTTAATCATGATGGGAGGCCCTCTTAAAAGGTCAATCAATTGCTTCCCTGTCCCTCTGAGAGAATAGAGCTAAGACCCGCTGTTGCAAGTGAGTAATGTTAGGATTTTATATTTAAAAAAAAATCTCACTATGCAATACTGCCTGGCCTCCAATTTGCTATGCTTCTACTTCAGTCTCTCCAGCACTAACATTCCCATAGCTGTGTGATACCATGTTCAACTGCTAGGATTCCTGACATCAGCCTGTCTGGTCTTCATTCTTGTCCCCCACCCCTTTTTTTGTCAATAGCACTATACTGCCTGAACCAACACTTTTTTCTTAATATATTGGCTATGAGCTGATCAGACAAAAAAAAATTGCTAAACATCATTCATGTAAATTAATTAAAACATAAAGCTTAAATGACCACTTATTCTGAATTCTGTTAATTAAAGAATGATTCCAGTAGTAACCAAATTCAGGCCATTTTTCTAGTATAATCATTAAATCAGTGGCAGGAGCTCTGAGCCATGTTAAGTGATGGGAATCAGGACCTAGCTGGCCTCAGTGACAATACGCTCAGAAACTGTGTTGCAGTCCTTCCATTTAGTGAGCTGGTCATTTGAAATCTGATTTACAGGTTAAGTATGTAGAGCCCTTAATATTGGATTTGTATAAAACTGTGATAAATATGTATGGATTGCCTGGGCTGCAGGGTAGTCCACTAATTTACCCCATTTTGAGGCATGTTGGAAATTAATACATTCTAAGGACATGAAAATTAACAGGAGCCATAATAATCAGCAATTTCATAGATGAGAAAAGAGAATCCTTCCTTTCAGGAAAAAAAAAAAGGCCACAGGAAACAATAACTGACAGATGACATAAAAACTAGAATGTTAGCTATCTGGAAATCATAAGAACACGCATGGGCATGTCCTGGACCCAGAGCTGCTCATAAGAGCATCCCAGACATGCGTGGGCAGTTCCCAGAGCCGGTCAATGGTCTCCATTACCATCTCAGCTACATTGTTAAAAACAGGAAGTCCAGCTCTTAGACCTCTTCAGAATTCATCACTTTCCTTCCTCAGTCACAGAGACAATACACCCTGTTCGCTCAGGACGCCTCTGCTCGTCTAGCCCCCATCTGTGTTGTTGCTTTGTAAATGATAATAAAGTGTACCTACCTCATTCTCCAAAACACCTTTGGACTTGAAGATTTACTAAACACAGACTTATTGGCTGTTGAGAGCATCAATAATTTCATCCCACCACCCCTGCGGCATAAATCATCGCTGACACTGGCTAACAAGGGTTTAAGAGTTGGAACTTGTCCTGTAATAAATTTCCGGACAGTTAAAAATCACTATAATTTTATTCTAATGCATTATAGATTGCCTGTAATGTCATCCTGGCTGGGGTGACCCAGTTCTAATTTTGAACAGCTGTTCAGCTCAGGAGTTAGTTAATGATTAAATATAAATTGCCTGATTTATTAGTCTGAATGGCTGAGCTTCCAGGTCAATGCTATACAGAGAAAATGATCAGTCTTGATGTTTTTCAGAAGTTAACTGTCTCCTGTTCTAGTCAGAAGAAATTTATCCCCACAGGAAAAGAACTGACATGTTCAATTAATCCTTCAAAAATATATTTTTCCTACTTAACAACATACAAGCTTACCCCCTTTTCTTATTGTCTAAATTAGTGTAAGTCCAGGCTTTGAGACTATCCCTGTGAATTAGAGATACTGGGAAAAGCCTGCCTCCGTCATCATAGAATCTTTAAGTATCTCAGAAGCAGTCTAATTATGTGATATTCTTTTTAATGTACCTTTGCAAGTGGTAAAAACTTCAGCACTTAAATCTTACCACATTAAGTGGAAGTAGCTGTAAGGTCTGGTAATAATGAACTGTGTCAACTAACCTGAAAAAGTATTCAAAGAGCTCTCTCTCTCTCTCTCTCTCTCTCTCTCTCTCTCTCTCTCTCTCAAAAGAAACTCCGATAATCCATTCATTCAACAAATATCTGTTAATGACTAGTCTCTCTGCCTGGGATCAAGTAGCTCAAAACATACGAAGCTCTTATTGTCAAAAATTTTATATTTAGAGAAAAAGAAACACACAAAACCATATATGTATGCACCCATTTCACACACACAAACACACACACTCACATACACACCCTCATACACATCTATGCACATACAAGACTCTGGGAACATCATGGTTTATTGGGCAGAAAGACTGTAACAGCCAGAAGGCAGGGAGGATCCAGGCCCAACAGTATCTTCTGAACATGACAGGATCCTTGTACTCATGAACTCACAGCAGCTGTGGTTGCCAGTACAAGACCTGAACAAGATCAAGCCAGTGAGCACTTAGCAAGAATAGAGGAGGGCTCACAAGGTTCCACCCCTAACTGAGGAGCTTTTGGCAAGTGAGATCTGCTGAGGGCTGTTTAGTCAGCTTTCTTTCTTTGTATAGTCCATGGTAGGCTGCTTGCGTTCCAGTGAATGGCCCTACACCTGTATACATATGGGCAGTACTGAGCTTAATGTGTAATAAAACGAAAAGAAGAGGCAGAGGGGAAGACAAAGTTGGGGAAAGGCTTGGGAGGATATGACCAAAATACACTACAGTCATATATGAAGTTGCCAAAGTGAAATAGAGACTATACCTTGTCATATGTGGACATCTGTGCTATGAGATACTACGAGAAAGTGTAGTACAGAAGAAGCAAGAAGCACCATAGAGCTCTGTGAGTGTGAGTGTGAGTGTGTGTGTGTGTGTGTGTGTGTGTGAGAGAGAGAGAGAGAGAGAGAGAGAGAGAGAGAGAGAGAGAGAGAGAGAGATCTTGAGCAGGCCAAGCTGAATACACAGACACAGCAAGGTCTGAGAGAGCCATATGCTGAAAAGAGCTTTTGGCAAAGAATTGAGGAGTAATATGGACCTGTAATACGGACCCATGTAAGCCCCGAGAAGAAGGCCAAAATCCATGGGTAAACTGTTCGAGGAGGAGGACCAAGGAGGGTATGAAAATTCAGCAGGAGGAACATGGAGGCATCCAGGGTCCAAGTCACTTAAAGCCTTCAGAGAGTGCTTTGCGCAAAGCGATTAACCACTGGAGAGAGCTCAGGCAAAGTGGTGGTATGGGCTGCCTGAACCTTTACACTGCTTCTCAACTGCAGAAAGAAAAACAGACCTCAATGAGCAATGAGGAGTACGGACCTACTCCAGGGAGATGCTGGCGATGAAGACCAGCAAGGAAGGTGAGACCCAGTCAGATTCTGCCGGCTTCCATAGCAGAACCACAGACTCTCCAATGAATTGGCTACTTATGAGAGACCAGAAGGAACTAAAGCCAATCCAAAGCACAAGAAGAGGTTGTTGGGACTGAGAGTGTACACAGGTGATCCTTGTACTCACACTCTAACATGAGCTTCAGAAGCTTGATGCACGCTAAAGTTGTGGCAAGTTTCAACTGGATTTTAGAAAACAGTATAAGGTTGGTGTGGTGGCTCATGCTTGTAATATCAGTACTCAGGAAGCTGAGGCAGGAGGATCACCATGAATCAGAAGCTAGTCTCAGTTATAATGTAAGGCTAGCCTGGGCTGGAGAGTAACTCAGAAGTGGGTGTGTGGGTGTGGGGGGCCGTGGAGGGTGTGTGTTGTAAGAAACCAGGCCACTGTGGACCCCTGCTCCCTCAGATCTTTTTCGTGCTAAGAGAACCCGGTTTTGTTGATAAGATGACCAAGTGTCCAACCCCTCACGATACAGACTGTGATTGAGTGAGCCAACGATAATTCCACCTCTTAGTTTTTCAGCCTATTTTGAAATTAGGAGTGGCCAGTCTAGTTCTGTAAATACATTTAAGTGGGAGTTTGCCAGACCACCTTCCAGGAAAGCTAGGTGTTTTATAAAAAGAGAAAATCTCAGATACCTATATATATATTTTTTCCTCTATGGAGGAATTTGGAATTGTAGTGCATATCTTCAACAAAAAAGGAAGAGTTCAGGGAATAGGCAATAGACTGTAGCAGCTGTCTTGGGGCAGGAGGCAAAACCCATAAGGTTCACTGGCCACATGCCTGGCATGGAGAAACAGGGCAAGAGAGAAGTATCTTGTCATAATCGCCTTAGTGAACACTTACCATTGCGTACCCTTGGTAATTTAAAAAAATATGTTTAAGCAACTAAAAATCAAGTTTTCTATCAATTTCACTTAAATGCATTCCAGCTACTGCTATATACTATCCATCTAAATGCATCTTTAGTAGCATGGCCATATGCTTCTTGGTAATGTATTTTCAGGCTGTATACTTTTAAAGCATTCATATACTAATATCCGGGCACCTGATATACCTGATATACCATATGCTTAAACAGCATCATTGAGATATAATTCTTGTACTATGAAGTTTACTTTTTAAAGTACATAACTGAATTTTCAATGTACTCATACAGTTGCATAGCCTTCCCTACCCTGTAACTTTATAATGTTCTTCTTGTTTCCCCTTCCTCCACTCCAGAGATCCTTCTCTGAGCCTTAGTAACATGTCCAGCCCCTGACAACTCCTTTGTCTTCACAAGCCTGCCTACTTTAGCAGTTTCATACACCCAGGTCTTCTTCGTTTATTTGTTAGCAAGGTCTTCTTGAAGTTTATCTATGCCACAGCACTGCATGAATATATTATATTTTTGTGCAGCTTCTGATGAACCTGAGTTCTTCCTAGTTTGGAATACCACGAAGACTGATAAGCAATGGCCTCAAAGCTTTCATGTGGGAACTTGTTTTCATTTCCTCAGAGCATGCACTAATGATTGTGCCCGCTAAATCATGTGATAACCTCATGTGTAACAGTTTGAGGAGTTCCCAAAGTTTTTTCCAAAGAGGAAGATCTATTTTACACCCCAACAAACAATACACAACAGTCACAATTTCCCTATAGTCTCACCAGCAACTACAACTGCCCGTGTTTTCTATTACAGCTTACCCTATAGGGCACGGAGCGGTTGCCTTGTGGTTTTGATATGCATTTCCCTAGTGACTAATATTGAATATATTTTCATACCTTTGGCCTATTGTAAGTGTTGATGGAGAAATGTCTGCTTAAGTCCTTTGCTTAACTTTTTTTTTTTTATTTTCACAAGAAGCATGAGACTCATCACAACCACACATGGAAAATGAACTTTATGTATTACCAAAATCCCCGTTTAAGGGACAAGAAAGCAGAATAGAAGCGCTTCAAAGACTTGTCTCAATCATTTAATGTGATAAAAATTGGTATCAGCAACTTATCACGTTCATGTTCAACTGTGCATGCTTATACAAGGAATAGTTATTGAGAATTACTCTAAGACTTTCATTGAGAGAAAGCCATTCGTGTTAGTGTGCCAGTCACCCATGAAGAGTGAACACCAGGAACATAAACAGTCAGTTTTAGTATAATAGTATGACCTGCTGGTGTCACTCAGTGGCAAGTGGCCTAGTAGGTGTCCTGAGCTCTATATTATATCTTAGGGAAAACCTAAGAGAAGAAGGGGAGGTAAAAAAAAATGAGTGGATGACCTGCTAGCCGGCACACCTCATCATTTCAAAGGGGTTAAAACACAACTAAATTCTGACAAAATTGATATTTTTTAATTAAAATGTTATTATTAAAAGCCTTGCAAATAAAAAAAAAAGACATACTTAACCGGACACAAAGTCTCCATATCCCGGTGAACTTCTCTAGAGTTAGAACAGCCGTTCTGAAGCTGTAGAGCTCTGTGTTGCATTTTACAGTGATGAAAAGTCATGAAAGAAACTATAAAGCTAATTGCTCAGTCCTAACTCTGTCACAGATTTTTATTTCCTTTCTTTCTTTCTTTTGGTGGTAGAAAATAAAGAAGTATAAAAACCAGTATCTATCTGTTTTGACTGTTTTGACATGGATGTATACATATATACATATATACATATATACATGTACACCTATACAAATATACACACATATATGCATGCATACACATATACATGTATACACATATACATATCCAAACACTGATTGGTCATTTTTTGCTTTGCTTTCAGGCAGAGTCTGGTATTAGTCACTATGACCTTGAACTTGCTTTTGTAGCTGAAGATGACCTTGAATTCCTGGTCCTCCTGCCTCCAAATCCCAAATGGTGAGCTTATAAACATATACCTCTGTGTCTGGATCTGTGGTGGTTGGTTTTCTCCTTCTGGTAACTTGTATCCTTAAGTCTGGGTAATGACTAAATATTCTCTAATACTATGTTTAGTTAGTCATTGGGAACAAATGACCATCCAATCCAAAGCCACCAGCATGAATATTTCAGTGAGAGTTTTGAAGAAAAGACAACTTACCTCAAGTTCACTGACAAGTCTGTTGGCTAGGTGGATCGTCTTATTGGTTTGGTTCACTTCTTCCTGACACCGGACCTTCTCAGCTGTTGCCTTTTCAAATGAAGCTGTAAGTCTGCTCAGATTACGATCCAGTTCCTAAAAGGAGTCAAAATCAACTTCAGAGATGTTTTTAGTTATGACAAACATTGCAGCCACTGGAAGATACCTGTTGACTGGAAACAAGTCCCCTTCTTTCAGTTGTTCTTTTATCAGGTATATTTAATGGAAGAAAGGAAGCTATGGTGATGACCAATATGTCACAGGCACTCTAGACAATAGCTTGCTATAAGGCAAGCTATTTCCTGCTTCCTCTCTCCTGTACAGAGGAACTGAATTGAATGACGTTCCCTAAGGCTCAAATACACTGTGAGTGCCAACCCCTCTGTTTGGGTGCATAAGTCCCATCCCCCAGGAGTAGCTATGCCATTTATTAGTTTAGAGCAGAGGCTATCTGATTCTGTAGCCCAGACTGCTTTGATCTCTCAACTGCCCTCTCTCTGCCTCTTGAGTGCTGGGGTTATAGGTGTGTGCCTATGCCTGGCTCCATGACACCTGTGCCAACGGTGGAAGTGTGACTCTTCATTCATTCTGTACAGAACTGAGACAAGAAGGAAGATGTCAGTTACTGGACCCCTTCAGAGAAAATCAATCTGACTCATTGGATTTCTCTTCTGGGAATTAAGCATTGAGACTCAGACATAATATGTTGTCTTATCAAAAAAAAAAAAAAAAAAAAAAAAACCTTGGATATGTTGATTTGGTAGTGGGGGTTGTTTCGTTTAGAGGGAAACCATCTTCAACTCTGGATGCAAAGAAGCAAACTAGTGAAGGATCAAAGGCTCTTGTAAAGAGAAGGAAGATGAGCCAGCATCAGTTCTTCAGGATTTCCAACAGACATTATGGGACCTTTCTCATTTCTTGAGAGGTCCGACGACACTTTCTCCTGTCAGTCATGTGATTTTCATTTGTAACTTAAGACATTTTAAGAGAGTTTACATACAGCCAAAAAGATGTCAGATGATTATGACAACTCACTGTGGCCATCTTACTACTTGTAAGTTCTAAGAGACCTAAGACTTACAACACTGCTTTTATACGGACATGCAAGGTTCTAAGATCTCTTGATAAGGTATGTGGTGAAACACAACCTATTTGTTATTTATTATTTTAAGATTATTGGTGAGTGTGTGTATGTGTGCAGCTGGATATATGCATGCATGTACTGGTGCCCACAGAGACCTGGGGCATTGGATCACCTGGAGCTGAAGTCACAGAGGGTTGTGAGCTGTCTAAGGTGGGTACTAGGAACTGACCCTAAGTCCTCTGGATGAACAACAGCTTCAACAACAACTCCTACCCGCTGAGCCATCTCTCAAGACCCTTATTTATTTATTCTTTGAGACAAACTCTCACTATGTAGCTTTGGCTGTCCCAGAACTCATTCTGAAGACCAGACAGGCCTTGAACTCACAAAGATCCATCTGCCTCTGCCTCTTAAGTACCGAAAGCTAAGTTTTTATCATAACAAGTTAAAATAGATATATAATGTTTATTTCCATCTTATTTTCCAGTAGAACATAGATGTCTCCAATGCTCTTAAATTTGACATCACTTATTCTTGCATATTTGTAGTGCAGTAGTGGTGCAAATGAAATAAACTGCACCATTATAAGCAATGAGCAACTACATAGTGAGACTCTGTCTCAAAAAAAAAAAAAAAACAAACAAAAACAAAATTAGATGTGTAAAATGCTGAAGCCCACGCAAGCTGTAGCGTCAGACATGAATTTGAGAGTTTATAGATTCATCCCACTTCCTGTTTAAATGTACTGATTACTAGGATTGATTAACAGATTTCTGACTCCATTTGAACATGGGTCAAAGAATCTATACTTCTAAACCAGTTCCCATGTGACATGTGCTACTACTGTCTGGGAACACACTTTGAGAGACAACACTCTAAAGAGATCAGGTTGAAGTTTCCATTATGGTCACCCTTAAGCCTTGTCTAAGATACGTGATAGACGGCTCAGGAGAAGACTCAGCAGTAGCTACACAAGGGTGAGGACCTGAGTTCAGGTCCCCAGCACCCAGGTAAAGCCTGGTGCAACAGCATGCATTTGTAATGTCACTCCCTAGTGCTTTAAGCAAGACACTTGGCTTAAGATCAGGAGCAAGGAAAATCCAGAAAGGAGACACAGTGAGATGGTGGAGACCGTGAAAGTCAGCAGAGGTTGGAATTTTTCCTGAGTTTGGATCTTATGTATCACTGGCTGAAACTATGCAGAGGTACCCTGTCTGTAACATGTATAGCCCTGTGGCACTGGAAGTGCCACTTCCAGGGAAGGGGACCTTGGAGGAACCTGCAGCATCTTAGAAATCCATCCTTGCCCAGGGGTTGAACGAACTAATTTTTGGTAGACATTTCAGCTTTACTCTGTCTTTTTCTCTGGTGAATATTTAGTTCTGGGGCTTATCAGTATGCATACTGAGTCTCTGTGAAAACTGTCCTTCCCAACGCCTCCCAGCAACCTGCAGCCTGTTCCAAGAGGTTATTAGTTCTACAAGCTAATGTTTGCAGGATCACAGTCAGCTCCATGGTCATTTCAGCACCATCACCTTCCCTATGAACATTAAATCTCTTCTAATGGCTATACAAAGTCATTGAGAATAGGTAACAGTTTCTAAATTTTGGTCAGAATGGTGGTGGAAATAATTTTTATACATGTTCATCCTAGACTTCTCTAAATCAAGCTGCTGTTGCTGTTGATGTGGTTCTATTTCACCAGTCCTTGGGTATGATGGGAGAGCATGGTGGCTAGGCAGGAGGAGGGTGTGGTTAGGTAACCTGGGTGAGGCTGGGTAGTGAAGGTCTATTGAATGGGTTCCCCAGCAGAGAGGAGGGTGTGAGTTACTAAGAGAGTTGTCAGAGGAGAAATTTTCTGGGATTACTGGCCATCTTGTGCAAAACATTGCCATGGAGAGGTTTTGCAATAGGTGGGGCACAACTCAGTGCATTCCTAGCATATTCAGGGAGCCATTGCTTTGGTCTCTGCCTTGGAAAGGTAATCTCACTCTGATTTTTATAACTTGCCTTGGGATTTTTTAGAAGAACATCTGTGCGAAAATGGTTCACCCCTTTTTATCAAGCTGACCAGTAGTGGCCACTAACAGCAGACCTAGCATATGTCTTATAAAAGGCCTTTGTCTTATATATGTCTCATAAAAAGGGTCACTTTAAGGGTTCTAGACAGAAGTGGCTTGACATGTACCCTCAGCCTTCCTTGCAAGCCTGGCATACACGCTCGTCACCCCAAACATTTCAATCTGTTCTCAATAGAAAATTCTCTAAGACCTGACCACCACCACACAGACTTTCTATAGGAGAATAATGGGAATTAGGCCTACAAAATACCCTGTTTGCTATACACCAAAGGGTTTCTCAATCCAGCAGGCAGAGAGGACAGAGCCCCTGTTAGCCACCTTCAGCTAAATGTCCTAGAAATAACTGTCAGGGTCCTCAGGATGGGGGTGGGGGTGGAGAGTGGGGAGAAGACGCATGCAGAGCTCAATGGGGTCTTGGAAGCAGGATTAACTTTGGACTTCAGCTCTTGGCCATCACCACATGGCCTGTGAATACCACTTCACCCATCATTCCCTTTGCTCATATTCAAACTCAAGAGACAGGATCAATTTAGTGATTCCTGGATCAAATATGTATCTAGGCCTTGGGCAGGCAGTCATTTCAGCTAAATGAGTGTCTCGTGAGGGTGGAGAGGGTCTCACAGATAAAGGAGGCTGGTTCTCCTCATAGAAGGCAGACTGGGGGCCAGGGCATGCTAACACTCACTTATATCCTCATGAGAGGCCGCTGTTGCTGTTTTCATCTCAAATGACAGACGAAAACCTGGAGGCGGGCGGGCTTCTATGAGCTGTCAGTCTGCTGGAGCTTCTCTGTGCTTCCCTGCCATGTACCTACCCTCTATGTCTACCTTTCTTCCTCTTCCTGTTCTTCGAATATGTCAGCTAGTTATGATTCCACCTTGGCCTTCTGCCACAACCGTCCCTGCCCCCCAGGAGAGGTTTCCTATGAAGTCCTCTCTGGTTGCTTTTGAACTTGTTTTTCTGTCCTTAGACATCTTTCCTTCCAGCATCCTCTCAGCTGTTGAGAAGCCATTTGATGGTGTCATTAACCTATTAAAATCTTTCCCAGTCAGATAAAATTGAACTTCTGTAGCATGAAAGGCTAAGAAGACCTTTGCTCATCTTTGCAAATGTCTTTCATCCTTCCCTGCTTCAACCTTTCCTGCTGTCAGTGTCTCTGCATCTGTCTTGGTGCCCTCACCTATTGTGATTCTTCAAGAGTCCCCCTGCATCTTCCCCTGGTCCTTCATCCCTGCAGGAACGCCTTTTTCTGTCCTTATCACTGTGACTTCTAGGCAGCTTTCAAAGGGCATGTCAACTACGCTTTTACTAACCAGCTTTCTAATTTCCTTGGCTATAGTGCTTGGCACTGTAGTTTGCATTTGTATATGCTTAGAATGTCACACCAAAAGACTAGTGAGTATGATTTTAAAACCAGTAACAATGGCGATATTCATAGCTATAGGTATTTCCCAAGCACTGAGTTAGGTAAACGACCCCATGCTAAATTCTTAATTAATATAAATTATACACTTAATCATTGCAATCTATATAACAAGATGCTATTATTATACAGGTTGAGAGTCCCTGTATGATTTGGGGGACATCTCAGGCTTTTGAACACTTGTATAGATTTTATAGGTTGAACACTTGTAATTTAAAAAATTGAATATCCAAAATGCGCCATTTAGGACATCATGGAAGCACCAAAGTGTTGGACTTCGAAGTAATTTGGATTCTGAATAAGTGCTTGGTTTGTACCAAGCCACAGATGAGAGAAACTCTGCTATCAGAGGGTAACTAACTTGTATAGGTAGAACTTTAAATGGCAGGCCCAACCCAGTAAATCTGCCTCGAGGAACTTGATTTCAATTCCAGAGGCCACTCTGCTCCTTCTACTAGACTGAAGAATCTATGAAAACTCAGGAACAAGTGATGGTAGTTTAAATCCAGCACACAGAAAATAAGAAATGTCTATAAGGTCAGTTTGTCCATGAATGTGTTCATGGAAGACCAAGCTCTTTTCTATTCTCTAGAGCATAGGCATGACAAGGTCTACAGGTAGGATTCTAAGGCTGGTATGGGAACCTCCTCATGGGGAATGCTGGTTTTCTAGGTGACACTTACCACAAGCTTCCTCCTGACGGCCTCTAGCTTTTCAGTAGCTGCAGCCAGGTCTAAGTTTGTTTGGGCCAATGCCTGGCGTTTGGGCTCCACATCGCAATAAACCTGAAAATCCACATAGAAGGTTTATTCAGAAGGCAAAGCAGATACAAAGAGGACAGTAACTCTCCAATCCCACACTCTGGCATAAATCTCGGAGAGGAGAGCAACAAGCCCTTTGTTTCCTTGCTATGCACTACCTCAGCTGACTCAGCCTTCCACAGGCTCCCTGATTTTCCAATACTCATTGATTCTGGACTTGAGAGGGATAAATCCTTGCATAAAATGTTACATAAGTCAAACACCATAAATATACTAAAATGATTAACCCCGACGAGAGCTATATAACCAAGCAGAGGTGAGGTGTAGCCTGAGAGACAGAGAGCTAAGGGTAGAGAAACTCTCTGAATGAAGGGGCAGGGAGAGACATCCCCACACCTTTTTAACCACTCACGCACAAGACAGGCACAAGACTGGAACTCTGTTTCAAGTTCCTGACTACTTCATGTGTATATTGTTTGAATGGATGGTTGGAGAATCAGGGTGGATCAATTGCTGTTTCCTATCCTATGGAGAGAGACCATAGTGTAGCCATAGTATGGCTCTATATTCATCTTCCCTCTTGTCCCCAGGAAACAAACGGAAGTCAGCGCTGCTCAAGCAATGGACTGTAGAGAGAGGCCATAAATGTACCGTGGCTTGTATAAACCATGCGTGAAAGTTCCCACCCTGGGGGACAGATAGAGAGTAATGGGGTCCTACGTCTACAGGCCCTACACTGTGAAGGGGACAGTTAGATCTTATGATGGTAATTTGGGAAAATGGCAGTATGATTGGCTTTTACTCTGTAGTTCGGAAGCTGAACATGACATACAAGTTTCTATAAGAAAATGAGCCGGTTCTTAAGAGTCCAGGCCACATATACTTCCCCTTTGTACCTGGCTTGTGAGAAGGGCTGGAGACATGATAGACAGACAGTATTAGATAAGTATTAGATAAATAAATGACTGAATGAAATGATTACCTATTTTTACATTTTCCCCAAATTACAAAAGGCAAGATTAATGTCATTTAAACACTAAAGCAAATAGTTTTTTTTTCCAACTCATTGTACCTATAACAAAGTTGGTAATAAAATTTTTAACAGTAGGGCTTCGCTTAATCCGATATGAATTTAGACTTGCAGATGTCTCAGGCCAATGTAAAATGAATATTTTAGTGTTAACATATTCTATATATGTAAATCAGTTGTTACTTTTTAAATAAATGCTTTAAAGTATTGTAACTAGCTAGCCACCCTTCCCTCCACAAAGAGTGCTCTCCAACATTATCAAATATCTTCTTGTTTAGAATAATTTTAACTCTGACATACCATGTGTCATTCTCAGAACCATATACCCTTCTTAGAAAAACTAGATACCAAATCACTTTACATTTTTTTTTGCTGACCTGAAAATTAATGTGAGAACAGAGACTGTCCAATGTTACTGTGGGCTCTGCGTCCAACGATACTGACCTGCAAGCAAGATGTGCCCACTGGAGCAGGCAGAGTCATGACTAAGAGGAAGCAAGTACTGTCTGATTAGACTTAAGGCCCACTCTACAGGAACATGTGCTAGTACTGTAAATATGGGGAAAGGTCTATGGTTAGTGAGGTTCAGGCCTAGAGGGAAGCTACTACTTCTGTTTGCCTATGGAGAGATAACTAAACTGTCTTCTAAATGGTTATGCTAAGTCAATGTCCTAGACTGGAGAAACTTCTGTTTGCAGCAAAATGGTAATTGCAGAGATCTATAACTGGTCAAAGTACTGAAAATAAGTGACTATCTGGCTAATCTATAAACCAAAAAACAAAACAAAACAAAGCAAAAAACCCAAAAAACAAAAACCAACTCTCTTAAACCCAGGGCCTAGGGACACTGTAGTCTAAAAGCTAGAGGGCAAGGAGGAATGCCACAGGATGCTGTCTTCTGACAGGACATGGCCATTGCTCTCAGGAGCTGACATATAGTTGTGGCTCGTGCACAAGACAGGCACAAGATTGGGCCATTTGGCATTCCATGGATGGAGGGATGAGTCACAAGTCTACACCACTCCTAGATAAGCTACTGAGAATTAATGGTTGCCAGGTAAGGAGGTGCTACTTTCCTTAACAATGTAGCAATGGGTAAGCTGCCTTGCTTTAGTAAGTAGTTAAACTCAGTGGGGAGGGATGAAAGGGTAAAAAGGGTTTAATAGGCTCACAATACATTGTATATATAGATGCAATTGTAAAAATACTGTAAAAACAATTTTAGAAATTGATCTTCATAGCACTTGGAGGACAGTACCCCAAACCAGTATCAGACAGATGGCTACCTCATAAAATTTAATGATGTTGATGACCCAGGCACAGAGACCAGCCGCTGCAAAAGATTTGGTCCGAATGAGGTTTGGATTAAACTCTGGATCTTTCAAATATTGTTCATTTACTACTTTTAGACAGTTCTCTGGAATGTGCTCTTTATCGTAGTTAATTAACGCTTGTAGGAAATCATCAACCTGTAAAGCAAAAGGACTTACTGCAATGAGCCCATTCTGGCTGCAGAGAAAATTCCAAGATCAAAAGTTAAAATCAGCTTTTAGGGCTTGCATTACAAAGGCACAATTGGCAAGCTGCATTTATCCCACTGCTTGGCTTTTTCAGCCTTTATAGTACGAAGTTAGAATTAGCAATGGACACGTTTAAAACCTCTCCTATCCTAGGGTAAAACATTCTGTACCAGCACAGGAGGTGCTCATGGTTTGAAGAAAAGAAAGGCAGGAAAGAAAAGGGAAAAACACATACCCCAAAGCTCCTCTGCTTCACTTTCTTGTACATTAGTAACAATTTTTTCCAGCCTAAGAAATCCGTGTAATTTTCTCCCTCCTACACTTAGCCTCTTTCAAAATTTTGCAAATAATTAGCAACCTTCCACCTGCTGCTGGCATTGACTTAGGTACACCACCACCCCATGCTAACCTCCAACCTGGCCAGCAGAAGCTAGACAAGAGCCTGGGAAGCATTGACTGCTGACATTGACCAGCTATAGAGATGTGTCTTCTGACTTAAAATTGATTTAAACAGCTTTTGCTGTCAAGTATATCTATAATGAGAACTCTGTGGAAGTGGTTGAAATTTTCTTCTTGCCACTCTGGCTGATCATACCTTTCCCATGAAGATTTTAGCTGCTTTCCAACTTCTGTCTTTTGGTACTCTGCCTCGGGGGGCCAGAAGGACCATCACAGCTGCAGTCACATTGGTAACTGCATTTGGGGGATTGGGGAAGGTTTTCAGTTCTGTGAGGTTTACCTAAAACAAAGCAGTTATACAGATACTTAAGACAAGGGGCTCTGGGGGGGGGCATTCAGTTTCCAGGCTGAGTTGCATCCCCCCACTTTCTAACAGTTTTTTTGTAGGCTGGGATTTCTACCTTGGGGTCACAAGGGCCTTAGTTCTGCCTGGGCACTTCTCTGATACCCTGGAAACACCTTGAAATTTTGTTGCTTCCAAGAAAAAAAAAAAAAAAAGAAAATACCATTTCTGTAGAGTCCCAGGTATGAAATCTATGAAGTTTTGTGCACGAATAGGTTATGTGCGGATTCTATCCCACTATGTAATGTACTTGTATTTTAATCAGACTCTCCTTTAAATATCAGACTCTCCTGTTAATATCATTCTCTAGGTCAGTGTGTCTTAATTCTGCTTTTCTGTTTTAAATGTGTAAATAGACATCTCTTCCTTAAACCACAGTCCTCTCAACTGGGAGGGGTCCATGGCCGTTGAACTGTCTTTCCTGTTTAAGTTCCTCCATGCAGACGGCAATGGAATTGTTGGTTAAATCAGAATGAGATCAAGGGATGACCCACTGGTGCAGGCATTCATATTAGAATATTTGAAGTATTACTATTAGAAGTATTTGGTTCCATAATATGTGCTCTAAAAGCAAAACCAAATGTGATTCTGATCTTTTACTCAAAACTATCTATTTATACAAAGAATAGGATGGACCTGGAAGCCAGAGCAGAACACTAGTGGATGTCAGGATCTGGCTAGCTAGGACTTTCCATCACTTAGACACACTCCGTTCTACATTGCAGATGACATTGGTTTGCTCAAGCTCAACCTGGACCATAGGAGGATTTCTGGTCCTTAGATAAAAGGCAGCATTCCTCAGGAACTTGTGAAACCAGCTCCCATCTGCTAGAAGGAGTCAGTTCCCTAACCTCTGGTAGAAGGACACATGGCCCCTGTGGCTGCACGTCAAAGCCGATGCTTACCTCCAGGCTCCCTCAGCATCATCGCAAGACCTGTTGCACATCTCAAAGCCTCCATCCTAGCATGCTGGCTTCTCCCCAGGCTTCCCTCCACCCAGATACCTGTGCTGTTCTCTCTATAAAGACAAGGTTCCCTCTCTGCCCCTCCCCATGCCACCCCTTTGATCCTCACTGGGCTCCCTCAATTCTCTATCTCTGGTTACTCTCCCTTCTCTTATAGATAGCCCTGGCTATACCGACTTGAATGGCCACAATGGGCCTACCTCTTTCTCTCCCTGCTCTGGACTCTTCCAGATGCATCTGGTTGTTCTTTCTCTCATATTTACAATAAAAGCCCTAACCATATCATGTTGGCAGTTTCTTTACTGCACCCTCTCACATACAAAGAATAAACATATTCATAGAGAAAAATTTGCAAATTTAGAGGAAGAAATAAACATTTCATAAGTCAGAGGCAATCAGTTACTTTTCTATTTTTCCTTTACTTTATAACTTCTATCAATGTAAATTTTTCTGTTCAAACTAATGAGTCACGGCTGTCTCATTTTACAGTATGTTTTACTTACTAACTGTGAGCATTTTCTGTCAGGCTCGCTAATATTTAACAATATCACCTTAGGGCAATAGAATAAGCATATAATAATCTCTCCTGGTACAGTTACATTCTATTTTTCAGTTTTATGGTAATATCATAAAGCTCTTACAAGGCCCTTGGGCAAAATTATTTTCTTCCCCAAAAAAGACTCAGAAAAGGAACTGCGGATTTTTTTTTTTTTTTTTTTTTTTGAAATCCTGATCCTTTTACCTTTAGAGTTGAATCTTAAGAAACTCAAGTCTAGCAATCTCCTTGGATTCTCTCTGTTGGTGGCCTGGAACAACTCAGGACAAAAATTATCTACAGGCTTTAAAACAACACTGCCCACAGTCTCCCCGGCCATCCCCTGTGCTGAACGGGGACCATTTCTGTCATAGGAATCACAGTGCTCCATGAGGTCTTCCTCTAAGGAAAAGGTGGGGAATGGCAGGGATCCTGGACTCTTTGCTCTCACTGCGGATACTATGAAGAAGTCTTAACAAGTTTTAAAAAAAATTCTTTTTATATTTGAGAGGAAATAAAGAACTCCTTAGCTAGTCCTTGGTAGCACACAATGTAAATGACTGGAGAATTCATCATTGCTCACCAGACAGCCTCTTAGAAGCCTGGAGGACAGGGTATTCTAGTGGAAGGCAGAGGGCAACGGTACGAATGCCTGCTCTAGGGGTCCTTTCTCGATCTCATTCTAATTTAACTACTAATTCCATTGTTTGTAAGTCCATGTTCTGCACTGAGGGAGTTAAGCAGTAGGAAAGATAGCTCAGCATTCGTGAACCCCTCCTGTTTGAGATTCACTACTGTTTAAGGAAGAGATGTCTTGTGCTTACACATTTAAATCAGAAAAACAGAGTTAGGACACACTGATCTATAGAATGATATTGAGGGAAAGGAGAAGTGGAGCTGTAAAGGTGGCCTCAAAGATTTGTTTAACTTTGATATGTATGCTCTGTCCTTCTGGAAGGCTTCTAGCTGCCTGAGCTGTTCACTCTGTCCCATTATTCAAACTCTCATAACTGTTGACTATTTAACAAGATCCCAGTGGTGGAAAAAAGCAGTTTACCCTGTTGAGTGTATTGAGTGCAGCCTTAGCGGCCACCAGGGCAGGCTCAGCCTTGAGTAAATCGGCTTCACACTCTCTCTGCTTCTGGGATGCTTCAGTTTGAATGGCGGCCACCTGATTAGAGAGGATAATTAGAGATTTCCCCACCCCCAAACATCATCTCAGAGATCTCCAACAAAGCATAGACTGATCAGATACACTATTAGGCAACGCATTTGCCTACAGTTTGAACAGGTAAGGAATTTCCCGTCAGTGCAAAATGTCCAGAGAACTTTGTAAACATATGATAATAAACCCCCAAACAAACACATTTAATACTGAAGTGCCCCTAAAAGGGCTTAGAGTCATTTGGTTATAAGATGCCATCAATAATTAAACAAACACAAAACAAGAAGAGTAAGCAGCCTTTTTTTCTGTTTCCTGCTTTTCGTCTTAGATTTCCCCCAACCTTAGGGCTTCTTCCATTAAGAGACAATTCAGCCTGGATCAGGAAGCTAGTCCTCAGAGTGTTTTAGAATTCTTCATCCAACTGTTACTAGTGTTACTGTGGGAAGCCATGGCAAGGCTTTACTCTTGGCAAACACTCACCCTAGGCTCTCCTATCTACTATTCTTCTTTCTGCTTACTTTCCACGATTCACTTGTCAGTTCTCAGAACTTCAAACAAGCAACCCACCTTAGTAACCCTTCCTCCTGATCTCTAGATTGAGCCAACATCCTGCTAGATAGATGTTTTTAGAACCCCTGGTGACGGAAAGGCTTTGTAAGAATAACTTAGTTAGACTCCACAGCTGCAGCTAGCTTCCTCCACCTGCAAAGCCCTCTTTCCTTTCCTACCCCTCCCCATGTCCTGTTTTCAGAGTATATAACCTGTGTGAACAATAAAATCTTTGCCAGCTTGATCAGACTTCTTGACTTGCTGTGCCTCCTTATTTTCTCGTGCCTCTCAGTCCTCTCCACAGGGTCTAAGGGTCCCAGTTGATTGTCCAGCTGGACTGAACAGTTCATTAGGCAGTCTTGCTGGCCATTCCCTTAGGCACATAGGCGACATCTATGGAATTGGCTCAGTTAAGTATGATGCTTGCTATGAAGCATACAGCACTGAGTCTGATCCTCAGAACACACATAGAAGAGCCAAACGGGGGTGGTATGTGCTTGTAATACCATCATTTGGGAGGTGGAAACATGATTTCTGTGGTCTACCTGCCAGCCAGGCTAGCTGAAGCAGTGAGCGCAAAGTCAGTGAGAGACTCTGTTTCAAAGTCCAAGGTAATAACTCCTAAGATATGACATATGAGGATGGTCTCTGACCTCTAACATGCGTGCATGTTCACACTAGTACACACGCACTCACCTGAACACATATAAATGCATGTAACATATAAACACACACACACACACACACACACACACACACACACACACACACACCATGTGTGAAGCTCTTTTGTTCATAACAGAAGATCCTTTGTTCTGTGGTCAGGCTTGCATACATAACCACCGACAGAAGTTTTATAAAACGATGGACTAGTAAGAAGCCATTGATTCTCTCAAGTGTCTCTCAGGTAATAAATACCCTGACACCTACCTGTTTGTCCTCTTGACAGGGCTTTGGATAAACCTTTCTACATAGGCCACTTTACCTCCCTATGAGAAGCTGTGTTGGGAAGCTAACCCAGTATTCCAGGCTGGAGTTCTATCTTCCCCCTCTTAGAATGCTAGCTACAGAATGTCAGTGCCAATTTTTATCCCCAGCAGGTTTGAGTTTCAAACAGTGGCACTGGGCATCAGGATCAAGTCCTGGTGGGACAGTTCTCAGGGCGATGGTGTGACTGTGGGATATAAGGTTGGAACAAAAGTGCATTTCTTCAGATGTGTTTGGAATGAGCAGGTTCAACCACACCATCAAATTAAACACGGCTCACAGCAAATTATGTTGTCTGCGGCAGCTTCATTAGCAGCAATTAGCCTTCTCCTGATTAACCATTATTTTGCTGTGTACTGTACCTTTTCTGAGCATAATTGGTTCAGGGGAGATACGTGATCTCCTGCTACCTAACACACACGCAGAGCCACTGCTAATGTAAATAAGAAAACTCTGTGTGCTTACTAAGAACTCCTTCAATGGCACACCCGGAGAACAGGGCCAAAAGTGGACCACGGAGTTCTAAGTTAGAGGATACTATCACAATGGGAGTGGAGCGAGGGGGTTAGCATCGTGAGTATACTCACGTCACATAAAGATACAAGTTCTTCAATGTCCCTTGTAGCATTTATAATGGCATCACTTAAAGTCCCATTTCTTCGGTCTCGTCAGCTTTTTGGCACTGAGTGAGACTGTGAGGACCTTTTCTTTTAGATATTGTCCTTTGGACTCCTAGTCAACTCACAGAGTGTCATTACTTTGTGTAATTTCCCCAGACGAGGCACTCGTCTTGAAAACAAACCCACAGATGAGGAAAGCACTCTATGTTGGTGGGCTCACTTTTAGCTCCTAATACTTTTTGCAACAGTGTCACCACACTGGAAAGATTACAGATCTTAGTGAGTCACTAAGCTGCAGCACTCAGTTTCCTCCGCTGAATGGCTGAAAGGCAGTGATCAGAAAGGCTCAGGCTGGAGAAGGGCAACAGCTGCATGTCCTGCCTCTGACACCTGTTTCCTTCTGCCATGACACTACTGCAGGGAATTGGAGATAGTCCCATCCTCAGGTACACCACAAATTTTCTGCTACCACTCCTTGAAGTTTTTTCATAAGAATCTATGCTGACTACAGATTCTCCAGAATTTCATGTTAAAAGCTGACTTGGGGCTGTCCCGGCCACCATCGGAGAACAGCAGCCATGGCCCTGCCCTACTCCATGGCCATGGGCCTCAACAAGGGCCACAAGGTGACGAAGAATGACAGCAAGCCGAGACATAGCCAGCACTACGGGCACCTCACCAAGCACACCAAGTTCTTGTGGGACATGCATGATCTGGGAGGTGTGCAGTTTCGCATGCTAAAAGCTAACCTGGGGATGTAGCTTAGCTGGCAGAGTGCTAGCCCAGCATTCTTGAAAGTCTGTCCTTGATCCTCAGCATTGCATAAACTGAGCAAGCAAGAGGATCAGAAGCTTAAGGGCATCCTCAGCTGTAGAGTGAGTACGAGGTCAGCTTAGGAATACTATGAGACTCTGTCTAAAAAAGGGGTGGAGTTGATTTGAACCCATCCAGAATTCTTTTGTCAATACCCCTTGTATCCCACCATGTGGTTACATTTGGAGATAGGACTTGCACAGAGGCAAAGACATTAAAAAGAGTTAAGATGGGCCCTACTCCAATCTTGCTAGTATCTCTAGAGATGGATGATTTTCAACACATTGAAGGCCACCAGACATCAGAATTCACAAAGGAAAGGCCTAGTCAGGACATAGGGAAATGGTAGCCATTAACAAGCCATGGAGACGTCTTAGGAGAACTTAACCAGCCAATACCTGGATTCTGATATCAGCTTCCTGAATATGAAAAAAACAGCTTATTGCTTAAGCCTTTCAGTCTGGTCCAGTAAAACAACACACTGCTTTCCCGTTGCAAAGTCCATGATTGTCCAATGTTCCAAGATCCCAGAACAGTGCCCATCAACCCAAAACCAAAACAATGAAATAAATGCAGGTATTTGCGTGCATGCAGACACACATATACACACATACAAACACACTCACACAAACACACAAAGCACACACATACTAAATTAATACAATAAAATTAAGCTCTACTGACAAAATGAAAATGTAAACATTATTTATACCTCTTGGTATATACTGGATATAAAATATTATATTTCTCTTTTATGTCTAACAAACCTCATAAAATAACCTATTAGGTGTGTTGTAATTTGTTAAAATATTTTTTCTTTATGCTGGTAATTTTACCTTAGGAATTTACATAAAAATGTGGAAAACAACCCTTTCGAATTCTGTTGAATTTCAAGATTTCCAAGAGGTATCTATGGTGGTGAGGTAATACTTATTAGTAATTATAATTACTAGACCATCATTAAATAAGTCCCCTGGGTGGGATTAGTTTCTGGTAATCACACTACCTATGAAACCTGATTGCTTAAGTCCGTAATATACTTTTAAAGATATTCTACACATATTTGAAACTTAGTGAAAACATGTTACCAAAATAAGTTATGATATGCTTATTGGCCGAGTGAAATGCATTTATTTTTTTTTGCTTCAAGAGTACTGGGTCATAATTTTTAACTGTTTAGAGTTTTTTTTTTTTTTTTTTAATGTAGTTTCCAAACCTTTGGTTGCTCAAGACAAAGTATGCTCAGTATACCTCAGAAAGGAGGACAACTTTTTGATTATGCAAGAATGACTTAGGACCAAAAAAATTCCAGATTTTTAGGTACACTGAAATGCAAAATAACAGCATAATGGTTCACAGTTATGAGACTATAAGCAATTTCCAGTTTTTAATAATAGCCCTGGTTGTAATCTTTTACTATAAATAATAATTGGTGGTAAGCATTTATTAATTTTAATGAATGAGTATTTATGTTTCCTATTCTGTATCTTTCAGGAAATCAGGTCCACAAGAACCATGTTCCATTTGGCTGAATAAAGATCGTGAAGTTTATTTATAGTGGAGAGGCTAGAAACTCAAATTCAAAGAAAACCGCACCCAGAAAACCCGGAAGGCTATTGTTTGTGACAGCAAATTATGGCACAGAATGCCAGGGCCTTTCGGTCCTGTGGAAAAGAACATATTTAGCTTAGGGCTTCATACTGAGTGGACGCTAGTTGTATTATTAAAATGCGAAACTTGAAAACCATCTCGCAAAGTGACGGAACAGGCTTTGTTAACAATTGAGTTGTTCAATTTGCCTAAAAACTGGAAACCTTTAGAAACCTCTGAGGTGACTCCCTGACCTTTACTGTATTACAAATAGGCCTGATGTGCAAGATCCACATCCATTATATGCTTGAATGAGCTCAGTATTTATTGTTCTTTCATATCATTAAAGAGCTAAAAGGTTGGGGAAATGCATAATGTAAAGAAAGGTCAAGTGGTAATCATGGTGTGAAATGCTGTTACATGTGTAACGATAATAATTCCTTAGACTTTATGCTCCCTGGAGAGGAAGTTGTTCAAAATTGTTCACCTACAAAGGTTTATTTTGTGCTAAATATAGCTCAGCACTCTAAATGGTGGAATGCGCCTGACCTTTCTCTCCTCCGCATCCGCGATGGCCTTTTCCCGGCTCACTTTCTCTGTCTGAAGCCCGATCTTTGTGATCAGGGCCTCTGCATCGTGGTTTCTGAGCTGCAGCTCAGCTTCTTGAGAGGCCAGCCTGGACTTTAGATTTCCCACCTGAAAGGAAAAGCCGTCACTTTGTAGCAACTTCCAATGAGAGCATGGCTTAGCTTTCAGCAAAGATGCGGGACCCCTAGCAGTTTTTAGCATGAATCTGTTTCTACCCAATTTCACTGCCTCTCCCATTTGCCAAAACAGCTCCATGTATAGCGCTCAGCATCTGAGAGAGCTGGTAGCATGAGAAAAGCAGAATACAGCTTCACAGGACTTCCATCTTGGACTCTAAACCTGTAGACTTAAGGAAATTCTAACAAAGGTGTTCATCACAACACTTGCTACCTCAGGACACTTTCCTTCTTGGCTCTAAATTCAGCCTCAAGATCACAAAGGCCATGGAGCATGGGCTTAATGACCACCTGTCTGTACTCTTGAAGTAAAGGCACGAGCTGTCTTTGATTGCAGAGTAACTGGCCTCATACTGCGGTGCCAACTGGCTGGTCTTTCCTCCTCTCAGCTAATACAAAATGACTCTCTTCACTTACTCACCTCTGTTGTGTTAATGTAGAGCCACACAGACCATCCAATGCAGAACCTAGCACTACTGAGAAGGGTGAACTGTGTGCTCTTTGGGGATCAACAAGGCACGGGTTAGGGAAACCCTGCGCATGCTTCATAGGTGCATTTTCTCTCTTGGCTCATCACCGAACAGCCTACTTAGCTCTTGAGGAACAATCTTTCTGTGACATCAACACATGTGTCAGCTAAAATGACTGATTCTGCCCATTTTCAGCTGAGACTCTCCTGGGTTCAACAGGTGGCATTTGGCTCCTAAGAGGACTAAATAAAAGACAGCAGAAGTGGAGAATGACTTTGAAGGATCCTGACTCTGTCTCCAAAACACGAAACTGGGGTAACTTCTCTCTCTTTCCTACCTTCCCCGAGTTAAACTCATAGAGAGAAAGAGCAAAGTAAGTATTTATTTTGACTCAATAAAGACACTTGGGAGGCTTTGTCTGTGGCACACATCAGACTGCACCTTGTCCAGGTAAGTTTGTGACCCCCATCCATCCAAACACATCCATCTATAGTCTATACAGACGGCACAGACATGATGTACCTACTGCAGTTCAAACCAGGACTGAGTTTTGGCCTTTCCTGGGTTTCCAAATGTGCTTCTCTGTTCTTTTAGAACCATTGACACTAGTCTCCTGTTGAGCCAAAGTCATTTAAGAGAAAGGGATGGGGGTGGGATACAATTTCAAGCCCTACTTACAGTTTCTAGAGAAGCAGCTGACTTTGAAACACACTAGCCAACCCCGCTTTAGGCAGACAAATGCAGAGAAAAAGACACTTTGTCTCGAATACAATCTGGTCCTACACACTAAGATTCTTCAACTCAGAACTATACCCATAGAGACTCACCAGCATGAATGCTTGAACACAGGCTGAACAAGAAACGACACCTAACAACATACCCAAGTGGATGTGGGAAAGCCCATGAAGCCTCCATCCCACACACAGAACTATGAGCAACCAAGGAAACTTGGATGCAAGAGAGCATCCAACACTCACTGAAAACATAATACAACTAACAGTAAACAGACTTAGCATGCTGTATTTAGAATTGTATACATAGTTACATTCACACATTCAATCTCAATTAGTGAGAGAAACGCCTGTGGATTTGAAGGAGAGAGTGTTAGCATTCTGTCTAGACTCCACCCCCACAGTTACCTGGCAACAGCCAGGTAGGCCTGGCCCACTATAAAAGGGGCTGCTTGCCCCATCCTCTCTCTCTCTTGCTCTCTTGATCTCTCTGTCCCCTCACCCCTTCTTCCTTCCCTTCCCTCACTCCACGTGCTCATGGCCGGCCTCTACTCTTTACTTCTCTGCTCCCTCTCCTCCCTCTCCCTCTCCCCCCCTCCCCGCTTTCCTCCCTCTCCCCCCTCTCCCTCTCTCCCTCTCCCCCTCCCCCTGCCTCTACTACCCTCTTAACTTCCCTCCCCATGCCCTGAATAAACTCTATTCTATACTATACTGTCTTGTGTGGCTGGTCCCTCAGGGGGAAGGGATGCCTTGGCACGGGTCCGGTGAGACATCCCCTTCCTCCATACATCACCACGGAACATATTCTCTTAATCTCTTTCTCTTTTTATAAACACATCAGAGAGGAGGGAAGGTGTATGGAAGGGTTTCTGGGGAGGAGATGGAGAAGTGCTGTGATTATATGATAATCTCAAAAAAAAAAGGCCAAGAAAGAAAAAACAAAAACAAAACAACAACAGCAAAACCCACAAGGAACCCTAGCTCTCTGTGACCAAGCAGAGGCTTCTCTCAGAAAGAGGCACCCTGTTGTCCTCTGGTCACACCTGTGAGGTCAGTCCCCCTGGTCACACCTATGAGGCCTATTCATTCCACTGGTCACACCTATGAGGTCCTTCCCCTTGGTTACACCTGTGAGGGCCTGTCCCCCTGGTAACACCTGTGAGGGCCTTCCCCTTGGTCACACATGTGTGGGCCTGTTCCCCTGATCACACCTGTGAAGGTCTTCCCCTGGTCACACCTGTGAGGCCGTAGTCTGCAGCTTCTGGATCCCATTCGCTAGGTGCTCCTTCTTCTGCTTTACCTCTTCTCGCTTCTTCTTCAGCAGGCTCTTAAACAGTGATATTTGTTCTAAGAAACTCCTCGGGGTAGTATAGTTGTATCTTCTCTCATTTTGGTAGTACCAGGCACTCACTTCCTTTACACTGGTGTGAACATGAGCCATGAAAAGGCTGATAGAATCTTTGTGCTGTGGCTGAAACATAGATAGTACATTTCAAATGAAATCGTTTTGAGTTGAAAATATAATTTAGAAAATAAAGGGGAACAAAAACTCCAAAAATTATACAGTATTTTTTTTAAAGCCAGGGAGACCTACAGTAGAAGTTAGGAATTTTTTACTTCATCTTTGTGAGACACCCATAGGATTGGAGGCCTAACTATGGAGCACTTGGCCTTCCTAATGGGTACGCTAAGTAAGACAAAAGATGTTTTATGTGGTTCTCAACCAAAACCCAAAAGCCAACAGAAAGGACAAAGTTCAAATCTTCACAACTTTACCTATTACATGTATAGGAAGGGAAGGAAAGGGAAGGGAAAGGAAGGGAAGGGAAGGGAAGGGAAGGGAAGGGAAGGGAAGGGAAGGGAAGGGAAGGGAAGGGAAGGGAAGGGAAGGGAAGGGAAGGGAAGGGAAGGACACATGACAATATTTGGAGGATACTTTTTGGGGGAAGATTTGGAGGGATACTTTTTGGGGGAAGATATTGCTTTCAAGCTGGACTTTAGGCAAAAAGAATCAATACAAAGTAGGGGTGCAAAACACATGGAGAAATATAGCTTTATGGGAACCCCTGTTAAACTGAATGGATGGGCAAGCTATCTAAACCACTCATTCTGAGGGGAAAATATGCTGGTCGTTTCTATTCTTATCTGGAGAAGTAACCATCAACAACAAAACCAACACAAGGCAGAACACTCCTCCCCCTTCCCCTCCCCCTCCCCCCACATCCCACCCCTCCTCTCCCACCCCTCCTCCACCTCCATACTTTCCCCTCCCCCACCTCCCACCCCTCTGCCCCCCACAGCTCCCCACCCCCACCTCTCATCCCCTTTGCTCCCCCACCCCCACCCCACACAGAGTCTCTGCAGATCGCCTGCCATCCCTCCCATGTGTCCTCTGTGACTTCTGGAATAGTTAACTTTTTAATTTGTACAGCCACATCTCCCTCATTCTAATGATTATTTATTGCATTCTGTACAAGATGAACCTGGTTCAATTAATCAAGGGAAGCCTAAAAATCAATTAATATGAATTAAATGAGCTACACCAACTCTTTGGAAAGTCACACATAATTTACCAAAGTGTTGTCAATAACGCTCAGGCGGCTTCAGGAAAATTGCACACAAGTGGCCGATGATGCAGTTAAACGCTTCAAACCTGGACCATCAATATTGCAACCAGAGGCGCCTGTGAGCAGAACTGCAAAGTGAACAGCAGACTGTTCCTCTGCGGTGTCCTTAAGCACACAGATTCCCTAACCTCGCAACAAACCTCAAACGTAGGTAAAATCTTCACGTAAGTGCACCACTGTTGGGCTGGTTAAAAAAAAAAATCTGTCTCACTAGTCACTGAAAGAATGTGTGTTCAAAGCAAAACTCAGGGTTACAAAACTTGAATTGTATTGGATTCTAAGGGACCCAAGAAGTGTGAGTGTAGCAATCAGTGGACTCAGAAGAGAAAATTTATGAGTGTGTATAAATGTCACAGACATCATATTTCCCTGAGGACTTTATTTTTAAAACAGCTTGGCTCCCTTATAACCACACACAAGCCTGCTCCCGTCCTGTCTTGCTTTGACAAGAACTTTCACACATACCTTCCTAGGATACAGACAAACACCTCCTCAGCCAAGTGTAACCTCCTTACAAAGAAAAAAAAAAAAAAAAAACTGGCTTCTGCCCAACCATGACCCTTATGAGGAGGCTCCTCGGCAGCCCTGAATGCTCCTTTTAACAACAGTTTCATTTGTAAATCTCTGATGGAAAGAGTGGCTTCCGGGAGAGTTGGAAGTGGCCCGACACAACTTGTCTCAATGGGGCAAAATAACTATTGTTATCGGGCTTAACAAAATGGCTCAGCATGGGAGTCTCACCGAGCCAGGGAGCAGCTGGTTGTAATTCACACTGTTTTTCAGAAAACTCTAATCGTTCCAGAACAGACCTCTTTGATGACTGGTCTTCCCTGCATTCTCAATTTGTCACTTTCTCTTATGATAAGGTCAGTAGTGACAGCACTTCCTGACATTAACAGCTGTGGCTTTTAAAAGGGTCATTGTAGAACTACTAATTGCAGTAATTTCATTAGCATAAATTATTTATTCTGCCATTCATTTATCTCCAGTTTTCTTCTGAGGGGGGCGGAGAGGGACTGCTGAGGGCTGCAGCAACCCAGTGTGGTAAGTTCACACTTCCAGAGACACAGGCAAGACCATCTTTTCTGCCAGATTTGTCCCTTCAGGGGAAGCAGTTGACAACACTTTGTGGTCCTTTTGCAGCCAATAGTGGGGAAGGCAAAAATACAAATAAGCAGAGTGCTATTATGCAATGGCACTAAATCCATGGCCTTCCTGCTAAGATTGCTTTGGGAAGCCATGCTGTCTGTATTGCAAAATTAAATGCACAGATAAGACTGTGTTTTTCCTCATATAAAGAAAGAAATGTTTATTTTCCAGTCTCTCAGTTAGCTTGCTGTAAACATAGAAACATAAACTCTATGGTGCCTGGTGGGATGGTTTTCCGGCACTGGCTTTCACTGCCATACCAAGTACCCAGGAGGTCACTCTACAAGCCAGTGCCCAGTGCCCTCACTGGGAATGTCAGCAGAGGTGAATGCACATTCTGTAATTTTTTAAAAATGTATTTTATTTCTTTTCATGAACAGTAAAGCACACTATACCTGTTTATAAAATTAAATTTGGATTTGCAAGAAAGGCAAATGAAAAAAACCAGAAGAGATGAAAGAGTTTGTTGTTTGTTTGTTTCTTTTGTTTTAGTTAAACCCAGGACAATTTTGTCACATACGATGTCATAGTCTTCTAGGGAGTCTTGAAATTATTTGTTGAACTTAAATGTCAAACTACAAAGTTATAAAATCTATTATTTATAATTCATTCTTTTGTGGGTTGATAAAAGACTGAATTAGATATTCAGGGCAAGGAGGCTTATTAAAGAGAATTTAATATTAAAACAGAGGAAAAGTATTCCATTTGAGCACCTTTAAGCTCCTCACAGAGCTTACTTTCCCCAACATATAAACTGATGAGGCAGAACCAAGGTTTGAATCCTAGGACCTAGGTTACATTTCCAGGTCTGAAAAACTAAGTAAACGCTCATGTTCCCTTTGCTTCCTCCTGCCCACAAAAATGGTCCCTTTGCATCATTTCCTTTTCATGTTTTCTAAATAACTGTGCACAAATGCACAAATGCAGTAAAGGAAAGCCTGGGCTCTGGAATCGAACCACAGGCTTGACCATGAGCCTCCATCTGTCACCTATGCAAGGACAGGCCCTTCTCAGGAGCCTGGATCAGAGATGTAAACAGTACAGGCACTGGAGTCCTGCACCATGCTTCAACAAGCGCTGAGTGCTGACCCAAGGCAGCTCTCTACCCTTGTGGTTTTCACTTTTTGCCTTTAAGTTTGGAATCCATTGATTGGTCAGAGGCGAGATCAGGTCCAGGTAAGGGTCCACTATCAGAAGAGGTGGTTCTGGGAGTCTATTCCACAACATGGAAACATTGAAGTGACTGAGATTTAATGCAATGAAGAGTCCAGAGGAAACACAGTGAAGCCCAACTACCCTCTTCCCATCCATTCATCCATCTCATCCATCTTCCATCCATCCATCATCCATCCATCATCCATCCATCATCCATCCATCCACCATCACCCATCCATCCATCCATCTATCCATCCATCCATCCACCATCACCCATCCATCCACCAGCATCCATCCATCCATCCATCCATCCATCCATCCATCCATCACCCATCCATCTACCATCACCCATCTATCCATTCATCCATCCATCCATCCACCATCACCCATCCATCCATCATCACCCATCTAGCCATCCATCCATCATCCATCCATCTTGCATGTGTTTTGCATCACACATAAGTGTGTACCAGAAGTTGATGTTGAAGTCTTCCTTAATCACTTCCTACCTTATTATAAACTTAGGGAAGATCTCTCAGTTGAACCCAGAACTCATTGATTCAAGCTAGTGTAGGTAGCTGGCTTGCTTTGGGAACCCCCTTTCTCTGACTCTCTAGTGCTGCTATCCCCAACCAGAATTCATGTGGGTGCTAGGGTCAGAACTACACACACACACACACACACACACACACACACACACTTGTGTGGCAGATCCTTAGTACCCATCAAGCCATCTCCCTAGCCCAAGATAACCCTTGCTATGGGAAGATAAGGCAGGAGATGTTGTGGCTGGTGAGGCTAACATGTCCAGAAAAGCCACAAAACTATGAAATTTTATGTAGAGCTGGCTCTGGCTGAATAATACACACAGATCCTGGACAGCCAAAAGAACTGGACCCTGCTTTTATGGGTAGTAGGATCCCTAACCTTTAGAAAGCTGTAAAAAAAAAAAAAAAGTGTTGAGAAAATAGTATTCTTTTAAAACCTGTATTCTAAATGTACCTAGTAGGCACAAAGCACCAAATACGTAATGACACGCATTCACAGCTAAAGAAGACAGATGGGGAAGAACGTGAACAGTGATGGATCTTTCTCGCCCATTTGAAGACAGAAGCTGAGGCTAGGATGAAGTTTAGGCAGACCCCTGAGATCTTCTTTTGGTTTTGTCTTGGTTCTTCAAAAATGTCTTTAGTGTAACTAACGTGTAGGAAACTAGATATTCTAAAAGGATGTGTACACAGCTCTCTTCAGCTATCAGACTGTTGAAACAACAGACTCCAAAGAATTAGAACTGGCCCAGGAATCCTACTCTAGGGAAAGGCTGAAGCCACTATGATGGCTACCAGAAGAAGTGTTTTCATACAAGATATCAAACACATTGCTGGTAAGACACTGAAGGGGTCATGGTGGGTGGGGCCACACCTGGGCCAGGATCTCCTAATCACATAAAGCTCATGCATTCTATTTAAGTCTAACCTTATGCTAGTAGCTTAAAGACAGACTTGAGCTTTCACTGAGCCCCTCTCTGATGTTCTCTCCAATGTGACCCCACTAAACAGACTCTCTTTTCTGTTTCCACATTCTCTGTGTCTTTACTCATTGTATTGAGTATGCATAGCTAAACCCAGCTCACTAAGGCTACCAACAGGGCCCAGGATTATGCTTTAAAAGTTATGGTAATGTCTGTCTCACTGCTCAGTGATATTTTCCTCAAGTGGGATTCCTATACGGCACAGCCAACTTTGGACTTTGTAAGTTAACACTTGTAATTGACATTTTAAAGAAAGAATTGTGGCCCAAATCATCAATATTGCATAGCTATTACTGATGTAATAAATGTAATGCCCCTCCTGTTTGGCACAAAGAATTCGTGTGTGTGTGTGTGTGTGTGTGTGTGTGTGTGTGCGTGTGTGTGTGTGTACGTACGTGTGTAGTCACACACATATGTAGGCACCGGAGAAGCATCAAGTCTAAATCAGGCAGAAAGGTAACTTTTCTATTTGAGTGGATAACCCCTGCCATTCTGTGCTACACTTTCACAAGTATGGGTTGCAGACATGGAGGCAACACTGCATTTCAGTGTTATGGTGACATGGCACATTGAGCTGTGAGTCCACACTGTAGTGTCATAACCTCAGGAGGGCAGACCTTCCTCTGTCAGTCAGATGGCATGCCCAAGTGACATGTGCTGCTTCTGTCCTCAAATCCTGCAACAGCATGCACCCTCTCCTGTCAGCTCATATTTTTAATTTACATTAAAATGTGTCCTTTCATATGACCCTGCTTTCAATGATGCTTAAGGCTCATTTTGCCTTAAACCAAAACCAATGTTTTTCTCTTATGTTCCCGGTACCATCTACTTTTTGCCCCACACATGCCTAACTGGAGCCTGAGCACTAACCAGTAAGGTTTTCACCTGATCACATCCCCAGCATGCTACGTCTGCATCTTCAACCCCACTCCTAGTGGTATTCAGGACTGTCTCTCCCTCCTGCCTTACATTGCCACTTCCTACTTCACAGCGAGAGGCAGCACATGTAGACATGAGTGTCTGATGAGTCACACAGGGACTGACACTTAGGTGTCAGGCTGCTTTTGCTCTTTTATTTGTCAGCTGTCATTTAGTTCAGTATCAGGAAACAGAAGAAAAAAAAAACAAAAAACCCAGCATACCCATTCAGTTACATGCAGTCAGGGCTATGGACCACAATAGCCCTGGGTGCTGTGTGTGTACTGATGGGAATTTACGTGTCAAGGTATATAAAATGGCTTGTCATTAATGAATTTTTTTTCTCTACACCCACAGGGGGTCACCTTGTATAAGTACCTTCCACTTACCCAATGAGGTCAATAATTAAGAAGTGCCAAAATTATGCAGATAACTTTCAGTCTTGATGATGGAAATTAAGACCAAGAAAGTGACCAAATTAGTACTCATTCAAAAATTTAAAAGCTCTTTCTGACCCCTACAGAAAAGATAGTTTTTAGGGGAATGTGGTCCACACCATACTCTGAATTATAATTGTTGCTTCCTGTGTGACAAATCAGGAAGGTGGGAGGGTTCGATAAGCACCTTACACTGAAAGGAAATCATCTGGCTGATTTGTTAGCAGGTGTAATTCAGCTTGATGGAAAAGCTGAAGTGCCTGAAAAGTATTTCTATTTGACACTCAGGATCCTATAGGAGGCAGCATGACACTGTTGAATAGACCACAGCATCCTGTCCAGTCCTCAGGACTGCAAAGCCCGCCTCATCCAGCAGGTGTCAATAGTCCTGGCCAGGCTGAGTTGCCGCTCTCCTGGAGGAAGCAGCCGCAGACACAGGACAGCAAAGACTGTGATGCTGTGGGTATGCTTCTCTGTAGCTGCTAGCTAGGATCTCTTACCAACCAAGGAAAATCAAAACTATACTCAGAGACCAGCCCACTTCTTTTGTTTCAAGCCTGATAAAACGAACCAAGGAAACCAGAAATCTGCTAGCAATATTTGGCACAGTTTGATTCCTGTAGATTCAGAACTCCCAGCCTCCCTTCTCACTGTTGGAAGACAAGATGAGGTGCCAGTACTTCTGCAATTCAAAGAACCTGACGACTGTCCTAGGGGCTGGTCATAACACTTAACATTACTTCTATCAAAACTAACGGCTCTCTAGAAGTAAAGATCTAATTCCCCCTACCCCACCCCAAAGTTTAGAAGATCCTCTTTTTCTGTTTCCTTGTGCATGTGCTGGTCACATGACTGTGGAGAAGAGAAGGAGAGAGGAGACAGACTTGTGCTCCCATCCCAGATGTGTCTGCCATGTTAAATGTTGCTTCCCCTGGCAGTCCAGTGATCTAACAGATTCATAGACTATTTTAGAGGGGAAAAACCTATATACAGCAGTGGATGGTTTTTACCACTTTCAAGAGATACACACCCATATGGTTACTCCCCTTTTAAGCAGAAAGCAAAGGAAAAGTGACATACCAAGCAACATAGGTAGTTGCATACTAACTGCTCAAGTTCATAAAAATACCCAGACTCTAACCACCTGGCCACCCAAGGACACACTATTTAACTAAGTGTGGTAATGCTACTTTGGAAGGGAGTAGTCATGGCTTCTGGAGTAAGGGAGAGGATGAGGACTTGAGACATTACTTCTTACATGTCCCCAATCAATTTTGGCTCAGAGAGCCACTTCTGCTAATTCTGGGTCTATTTAGGAACTCCTACCGTATTGCTCAATGGGAGGCAAGAGCAAAGCTCTCTGGGAGTCACACCTTAACACAACCTCTCCAATCAGAAAGTATCTAGACATCAACCCCACATCTGGGAAATCGGGAGGCTTACTTTAGCTGTTTTCTTTACTTTTTAAACCTGTTTTTTTTTTTTTCCACACAGACATTTTAAAATGTATTTGGAGTTACCAAGCTCATCAATAAGTGACAAACATAATTTATAACCCCATAAGGCCAGAATCCCAACTCCAACAATGCACAAGAAACAGAAACAATGAAAAACAACATAAAAAGAAGTAAAGAGATACATATTTGATACAGAGATTGTGAAACCGAAAGTGGCTGACCTGGCTTCCTGCCAATAGTGTACTGAGACTTGTGCATGCAACATACTTACCTCAGGCTGACTCAACTTACCTCAATCCCCTCGATTTCTTCAATGAACCTCCTGCTGACTGAAACCAGAGCCTCCTGTGGCCATGTATGAAACCAGTCAATAGCTGTGTAGTTAACTATGGCTGGGAACTTCCGGGCTCTAACTCGCAGTGTGTGACCAACCGGTGAGAAACAAAAAACCATCTGTAGAGAGCGGGGTGAGGGGAGAACAGGTCAGAAACAACAGAGAGATGTGTGTGCCAGGTAGTACACAGAAATCTCAGACAATGAGGGAGGGGGTGAGGCCAGACACACTGGTCAGTTACTCCAGACCAGGCCATTGTGCAAGGCAGCATTGACTTTCAGGGTGGCATTGCTACAGGGCAGACAGAAGTACAGTTGTGCTTTCCTCAAAATGGGGCCCCTCTTCTCTCAAGCATGGCTCATGATTCCCTTTGGGAGTGGGACTTCATCATGAAGTAAGAATGTCAATATTTTCACCTTCAAATTCTTTCTGTTCAGTGATTCAGTAGGTTTCACAAAACTGAAATACCCTTTCCAAAACAAAATATAAAATAATAAAATAAAGCCAGTTTTATCATTGCAAACGACACCAATCTCTGTTTGCCTTTAAAACAAAAATATCTGCTTTAGTTCTCACCTGAGATTTTTTTTTTTTTCAGAGAAAAATTTTAAGACTTGGGCAATATGTTTCTGTTAAGAAAAGTTTCTGATGTAAACCTGAAAGATTTTTTTTACTAGCTATTTAATGATGTAAAAGTTAATTAATACCTGAATAAGCCATTGGTCTGTGTTTGGGATCTGCCAGGGACCAGTTCTAGGATCCCCAAAATAACTCAAAGGGTTTTCAAGCATTTGCATGAAAGGTATATATATCACTTTCACAGATCAAACTTATATCCTTCAACCACCTACTAGTCCTTCTTGCTAGGATTACCTATTGTCCCTAGGACAAAGGAAACAGTATTGGGAGTTTTATTCTGTGCTATTTAGGGAATCAAGACAATAAAAAAGTGTGTGCATGCTCAGTACAATTATGTGCACACTTGGTACAGCTGTGTTCCTCTTCAAATATTTTCACTGCACAGCTGGTGGGATTCATGGATGGCGGTATGACAGCCAGGGGAGCCAGTTGTATATTTGAATTCTCTCTTTAGACACAGGGATTCTGTCCACAGAGCCTGAGGTTGGTTGCAACAGCATGTCACAGACAGTGGATGGGAGGAACTCTTCATTGTCAGCAGAGTAGCTGTGACCCTATTGTGCCCATTCAAGGGTCCTTTAGAGCTTTAGAGGACCATCTGAGGGGGAATCTCAGGAGCAGCATGAAGACACTAGAGCCTGAAAGCACTCTTTATCCCCCATCCCCACCCCTATAGACCTGAAAACTAGGTTATCTGTTAACTGGGAAAGGCCTGAGTGGAAAGTATCTTTTCTCTTCTCAGGACAGGTTGATTGTAGAAAATGAGGCCCTCCAGGTTCCAAGGCTGAGGTCAAGACTGTGGTCAGCCAAAGGATGTGGTCACTGTCTCAGAGGACATTTTTTTTTAACCTATGGCAGTTTTAAATCCACGTGAGAAAAAAACTCCAGCATATATCAACCTGTGCAATACCTCATTTAACAGGTTTATTTGCTATAGTCAAAATTTCAAGACCAACAAATGATAATATCTTTTTTTTTTTTTTACTATGATTATACTGTTAAATTGTGTTAGTGTGTGGTATGGTGCTACTAGCTATGGGCAGAATGTATACCTCTTGAACCTTTTCATCATTTATGAGTTAAACTCTTTATCTATCCACAGAGACTTTTTCGCAGTCTCTTGAGTCTATGGCAGACACGGTACCAGCTTCTACAAGTTTAACTCAGTGGATATAGTATAAGCAGACTATGGAGTATTGGTCTGTCTAGGATGGGCTTAGCCAGTGCCATCAAAAGTCATCTATGGTGTGGCAAATATTTACAGTACAATAATATCTCATTGTTTATGTATATTTTCCTCTTATCTGTCCATATATTTCTTTGGTTTCTTCCTGGAAGCATATATTGCCAATCTGTCCTGCCAGACTTCCTGGTGCTTGAACTTCATTATAATATATAGTCACTTCTCAGAATATCTTTTGAAAGCCATAGGTCTTCTTTATCTAGTGCACAACCCTGTGTGAAATTATATGATGACCATTCTTGTTTAATTATTTGCTAGTGACAAGACACAAGAAAATGTATCTAATTCTAGAAAACAAAAATAGATTGATAAAAAGATCTAGTTATATTATCTTTCTTTAAAAAAAAAAGATTTATTTATTTATGTATATGGGTACACTGTAGTTGTCTTCAGACACACCAGAAGAGGGCATCAGATCACATTGCAGATGGTTGTGAGCCACCATGTGGTTTCTGGGAATTGACTTCAGGATCTCTGGAAGAGCAGTCAGTGCTCTTAACCACTGAGCCATCTCTCCAGCCCATATTATTTTTCAAGAAATAATTTAGGCATGGTAATAAAGTAACAGAGAAAGATCATTTTCCCCCCAAGGCTGAATAGATATAATTCAGACACTATTCTTAAGAGTCAACAGTATGCCAGTGACAAGGATAGAAATAGATTAAATATAGAAGCCATGGAAAAAAAATACTTGGAACCTCGAGTATGAGATGCTATTTTGTTTTTCTCTGCCTCTGCTATACTCAAATGAAGTTTCTGAAATCATGCAAAGAGAACCAGTTGTGGAAAGCTAGCATCTTGGGAAGAGATGAGGAATCCTTGAGTGTGGGGAGAAGAAAAGGCTAGAAGGAGAAACCTAAGACCTGAACTGTAATTTAAAAAATTAGACATTGTCACCAAAGTTTTCTTAGCATATGTAATATTTGAGTAATCATTTTACAACTAATGAAATGATAATAATGAATATATGATCATCAATATGTATGTCATGATAAATATGGGCACATGTGAGGTTGAGGAGGAAGAGGAACTCCGAGAAGAAATCTTCTCTTACCTTAACAACGATCAGCTCAAAATGGACTAAGGTCTTCCAGGTCAATCTGATACTCACAAGGACAGCATGCTAGTTTGACTTTGCCATGGAAATGATTAAGCAAAATAATTTGCAATATCTCATTTTTCTCTTTAATTATGGACCTGTATGGGCATGTGCATGTCTGAACAAATGACAGAAAAACCCAAAGGTTCAGGATACTTTGGAGCTGGAGTTACAAGCGGTTGTGAGCCACTCTGCATGGGTGATAGGAACCCAATTCCAGTCCTGGGCAAGCGAGCTTGAGTTCTCACCTATGGAGAAAGCTTCCAGCTTCACTTCTATTTGTATCTCGAGAGCTGGTCTTGCTATCTAACATCAGCTGTCTGGAAATCATTGCACAAACTCACAGTAATTCTCCTTTTTAGCTCCCAAGTGCTGGGACTATGGTGTGCACCATGGCATCTGGACACCTTTTCAATGACTTTGCAGTTGGTCAAGTACTCACAGAATGAAATGGAAACTTTTGATAATTTTAGGAATCATAAATCATCTAAACTAGTACCTGGAAGCTCAACTATAGAAATATCTTTGCTCATCCACAGCTCCTATGAAGTGATTGGAAGGGTGTTGTTAGTCTGAGGCTTTGACTATTAACCCAATGAGAGTACAGAGTGCTCCTGCCAATCCCCACCCTTTTTTAGGCAACAGTACTCTATGAGGTTTTCCAGGAGGCCATGCAAATGCTTACAGCTATTGGTTCCTTTACTTTTTCATAAAACTGGTCGGTACAACTTTCTGATAACCTGTAGTAAGCCCATGGGAAATTTATTTTGTGTTAGGGGACTGATGGTCATTCTGAATAGCTTTCTCTTTATATGCTTAATAACTTAAGTGGGATTAACATAAAGAAGGATATTTTCTAAGAAATAAAAAAAATGGTTGGCCATATTATCGTCTTGTCCAGAATTCAATATTTCAGACTCTACTGATATGCACGTGGGTGTTCCTCTTATGAACTTTACATCTAAGGGAGTTGGTTGATATCTGGGGCATCTAACTGGATATACACGCTGGAGTTAGAGCATGGGTGCTGGCATTTTATAGACCTCCACAGAAGCCCAGGGAGCAGCTCAGCTATGAGGAGCTCTTACATATCTTCTCTCACAAACACTAACCTTTTGTTAGGCATCATCTTTGACTTAGACATGATTTTTAATAATAAATTTTATTATTGTGTACATATATGGTATGTGTGCATGTGTGTGTGCATACATGTGTATGTATGGGTGAGTGTGTATGTGTTATAGCATGTATGTGAAAGTCACAGGACAACTTTACAAAGTTACTTTTCTTCTACTTTTATATGAGTTCCGGGGATTGAACTCAGATTGGCAGGCTTGATGCTAAGTACATTACCAGCTGGATGATTTTTTTTAACTTGTGAAATAAGATACCTGAGTTAAACAGAAATACTGTACTAATATCTCTACTCATGTACAAGCAAGACAGAAAAGCCTAGATACTGAGGTGTCCTAGAGACTGTACCCTATAACCCTAGCTGGAGACTGTGTAAACAGGATCTTAAAGAGACGGTCAGATTCATCCCACCACAGTAGCTTTGCTACATCTTCCTGGAAACACACCTTGCTGCATAAACATTAGTCAGGTCTCCACAAGACAAGAATTGGACTGCAGTGAGCCCACAAGGGGTGTTAATCAACAAGCTTTGGGGAGGAAAACAGGGTTTGGACTTAGATATCCTTGCCTTGAAGTAAAACTCAAGTTAGTGTGTGCTAGAGAAAAGAACCCATCCCTTACCTGAATTCAGTTTGGCTACCTTAAGGAAGTACCTAGATTCAATGCAATAGTCATCTGCCCTGCAAAGGTGTGCCTGACAATGCCAAATGAACGTCAGTGGGGACAGGAAGAAACCCACCTACATGGAAACAAAGTTAAACGCTGCAGGCAGCTGTACTGTTTCTAAAGGCAAATTCTCCCAAGTACAAAAACAAGCCCAGATATCACTACAGATGCCTCTCTGGCAGCTCTGACATCTGAGTGTCAGTTGTCAAGAACTTGCTTTTGGGATCTATACCATAAAATTTTCAATTTTTTCCCCTTTCCCCACAGAGGTGCTATGACTCATTTGAGATAACCCACATTTTACCACGCTTTGTAACATGTTTCAGTTTTTCTGTAGATACAATCCCTCCTTGAGTACATATTTATTTGTGTATTACTAACAGGACTCAGGCCATTTCATCTCCTAATGGAAATTTGAATTGCTACAGTCACTATATTTTTTTTTTCCAGCTGAAGTAGTTTATTCTCAGGTAGAAGGAACCCTCCCACATATTTACTTCCACAGCACCCATCCATAACTTATGTTTGCATTTATCATCCAAAGCCCTAGTATATTTCAAGAATAATAAGCTCCGAGTCTTGCTGAGGCAGCCCCTATGGGATGAGGCTTTATCACAGAAAGCATTCTCTGTTTGAAAACTGTCACTTTATCACCCTCCTCATGCCTTCGTACCGTATCCTCCATCCAACCAGCTTTTAATTTCAACTCTTTTTAAAAGATCCAACAGCGTCTTCAAAGTGTGTACACAGAAGACACTTCGATATGAGTGTCTGCTTCAGACGGTGTACAATAAAATCATCTCAGAACTTCTGACCTGGCAACACTGCATTTCAGATTTTACTTGAAAGTAATATTTGGTACCAATTCATTTTGATTCTTTAATTCGTGTGTGTGTGTGTGTGTGTGTGTGTGTGTGTGTGTGTGTGTACATAGGTGTGTACATGGTGGAAGTCTGTCCTTGACTTCCACCTTGAGACACGTCTCTGTGTTGTTTGCTGTTGCTGCATAAGCTAGGCTAGCTGGCTCAAGAACTTCTGTCTCCACCTTTCCACTGTAGGAGCGCTGGGATTACAGGCTGTGCTATCACACTCAGCTTTATGTGGGCTCTGGGATTTGAACTCAAGTCCTCACACGTATACAGAAAGTGCTTTACCTACTAGGTTATCTCCTTAGCCCCTATTTTCATTTTTTAAAAACAAGGAAACTACTGTACTTAAAAAGAATGTGCATTCATCTGAGGAACCCAGGCAGGAGGAGGAGGTCTTTCCCCTGGCTGTTTTCCCTGGGATTGCAGTGATGATGTACAGCTTTGCAGGCCAATCTGCAGCCCCTTAATGCAATCCTTCACTTTTGTTAGTTTTTTTTTAATTGATACCTATTTTTTCTTGTAAATAGGTCAGAATTTGAGACATGTCATGCAGTTTCTGGTAGCACCACTGTTAGAGCAGCTGGCATCACTATAGCACCATCTTCCACGTGTATAAGGGCAGGCCTCACGCTCTGCTGGAAAATACTATGAACGCAGACTGCTTTCCTAAATGCAAAGTACATTCTGTGTAAAGTGACCTTTGTTCTGAGACTGCGCCTTTCACTGCTGGTGTTAAAAGTTTGTTTTAGAGGTTTATGGGGACAGCCCGATGATTCACGTGCTTGCTTCGCAAGCAGGAGATCTTTAGTTCAACCATGAGAAATCTCCCATATTAAAAAGCCAGGAGTGGCCATGCCGGCTCAAAATCTCGGTGCTGGGGAGGCAGAGATGGGAGGATTTCTGGAGTTCTCTGGACGGCCCATCTGCCTACTTAGAGACCTCCAGGCCAGTGAGACCCTGTCTCAGCAAAGAAAGAAAGAAAGAAAGAAAGAAAGAAAGAAAGAAAGAAAGAAAGAAAGAAAGAAAGAAAGAAAGAAGAGAGAGAGACAGAGAAGAGAAGAGAAGAGAAGAGAAGAGAAGAGAAGAGAAGAGAAGAGAAGAGAAGAGAGAGAGAGAATATGCAGATAGCACCTGAAGAGTGATACCCAAAACTGCCCTCTGGCATCTACATTTTATACATATGCTTACACACCCACACATACATTCTTCTAAATACACATGAATGCTCACTCCCATACGTTCATGTATAGACAGACAGGCAGGCAGGTAGACAGACAGACAATTTAGAGACACTATTTAGAGTATGAAATAACAGAGAAGACATCTACTTCCTGGTGATTCTCTCATTGAAACCTTTATCACTGGGCTTTCTTTTACAGCAGCGAATTCTCCTTCCATTTCATAGATGTAGGTTCACAGTACTTATGGTAGCTATTAGACCAGTGATTGTTGTCCCCACAGTGATGTGGGCTCTAGATGGGCTGGGGCTGGGCTGTCATAGTTCTGTCATCTCCCCAGGACACATCACAGGACCTCAATAAACACATGCCGAGTGACAAATGGCTAAATGAAAGTGTGAACAGGTAGCAGCTCAGAATCTCCACTTGGGGAAACAGAACACTAATAGTTTTTGTGCTTGTGTCATGATTTTTTTGAGGTTGTGCTGGCTTATCACATATCAAAGTTCATGAAGCTCAGATACGCAGCACAAGATAGTGTGGTGGCTTAAGGAAGATTATCCCTCATAGGCTCTTGTGGTTGAATACTTAGTTCCCAGTTGGTAGTGATACTGAGGAAGGTGATGGACCCTTTTGGAGGTGGAGAACGGGGCGGGGGGAGGTCTGTCATTGGGTCAGGCTTTAGGACTTATAGCTGCATCCCAGTTCTGTTCCTCTGTCTCTCTGTCTCTCTCTGTCTCTTTCTCTGTGTCTCTCTCTCTCTCTCTCTTTCTGTCTCTCTGTCTCTTTCTCTGTGTCTCTGTTTCTCTGTCTCTCTCTGCCTCTGTCTCTCTCTCTGTCTCTCTCTATCTTTCTGTCTCTCTGTCTCTTTCTCTGTGTCTCTGTCTCTGTCTATCTCTCTCTCTCTCACTCACTCTCTCCTTTCTCTTTGCTTCCTGCTCTGGCTGGTTACCCTCCCTGATTCCATGTTTTCTTTCTCATGATGGAGTCGATGCCTCTGTAGTTGTAAGCCAAAGCAAACACCCTTTCTCCTCTAAAGTATTTTGGATTTGGTATTTTATCACAGCAACAGAAAATTAACTGATACAGACAGCATTTTTTGTCTCCTTAATTTCTTTGCAATTTACCAACAACCATAGAAAATGGAGAGACACAGTGGTGGTTCCAAAAAGCAAGGCTCTAGAAAAAAAAAACCGGAGAGGGACATAGCCCTAGGTGGCCAGCCCTTGGCTTCCTCTTCATCAATGTGTGAAAGAGTTAGAATCCTGGGCAGGAGGGGTACCAATAGCACTCCTCTGGATGGAGCCATGCTCTATGATCATGCTGTTGAAGGCTGGTCTCAGTGCAGAAGTCCTCAGAGCAGGGGCTGTTGGTGAATGCAGTGGGAGGGGCAGGTTACTGTGTTCTTGACTCATAAGGGTTATCTTGTCTTCGGGACCTCAACACTCTAGTGCTTTGCTCCCTGGCCACCATGAGGTGACTATCTCTGCTTCAGCATGTGTTTCCCATCATGGTGTTCTATCTAAGTGAATAGGAATAAAAGCCACAAAATCTACAATCCTTTGCTTTTCAAACTCTTTCCTCAGGTGTTTTGTCTTAGTGATGCACAGCTGACTCGTTGTTCACAGGTGAGCAAATCAACTGGACCTAAGGAGATTCTTAGATATTGTATCCCATATATGTAGGGATATAATATGTAACATTTGGTTAGAGGAGAGATTATATAATAAGAGGCTTGGGTAAATTTTTCATGGTGAAAAATATAATATTTTCTAATATTGTCATATTTTCTAGATATTTTGTTAGATACTTTCTAATAAATAATATTATTTAGAATAAATCACATTTGCTTTAAATGGTTTATTCTGTGCATCAAATTCCTGAAATATTTTACTTTTTTTTTTAGGTAGGCCTTCAAACCTAAAATATATTATAAAAAATAAAAGAAAGGGAAAAGTTACCTAAAGCCTTCCTGAATTTACATCCATTATATGTAAATATAGATAAAGCTTTTTTATATACAGCAAACTTGGATGTGATTTATCAGTATGCTATCTTTAGATGAAATGATTAAAGATAGTTTTTATTTTCTTTATGTAGCCCTTTATTTTTACATTCTCTACAATGTCTGTATGTTTCTTATATTATCAGAAATGGATCTCTCTACATACACCTAGACAGTCAGATCACGAAATGGACAGATACCTAAATCTGGACACAGAGTAGAGGTTGGTAAATAAGCCAGGTGCTGCCCATATCACAGGGCCAGGAAAGGAAACAAAATAAAGTTTCTTGGGTTAATCCGAGCCCACAGGAGGAAAGATTAAATTGATGTCATTCTAGTACAAGATGAGGACCCTGTAGGGAGTCTCATACTACATAGGCTTGGACCACTGGTTCCTCTGCAGCAATCCAAGGACATGCATTTGATCACTGGTAATGGGGAATAGCCTGTTCACTCAGAAGACACTTCTATGTGCCAATAGATTCTCTCAGTCCTGCATTTCCAACAAACCAATGCTTAGTGGTTAGCATGAGTGATGGGTGATACCAGCAACCCCTGTGGCACAGTTAACTCCTGTCTAGTCAGGAGCACAGGCAAAGAAGACACCAACTCATCAGAAATCCAATCTGTAGCCTGAACTGATAAACTGCACAGTCTGTGAAAATATCAGGGTAATGTGGGTGGCTTTTTAAGATAACAGAGATGAAGGGCATATGTAGAGATCGTGAAGGCTGAAGCTGTCATTTAATTGGAAAGCTGTCAGCCAGTCCATTTTTGCATACCAGTTCTTTTTTGGGTGAAGAGGTCAGCAGATTGAGGAAGTCACAAGCAGGTCTCTATCTCAGCAAGCCTTGCTTGTGTGTGGAATCAAAAAAATGCAAAAAGACTGGTAGTTGTAAAAAGATATGAAAATCCAGGACAGCAGGGTGTCAATCTTAACTCTAGGAATACTAATAAGCCCAAGGAGAAACTATGTGATTATCTCAATAGACACTGACAAGGAATTCAAGAGAGACTTCCTTGACAAAATGGACGTGTAAAATCAAGAGCCAATAGGAGATGTTACTGTGAAGCATCAGAGACTTCCTGCCCAAGTCAGGGTCCAGAAACAATCACGGTTAGCATCACTGTTGTCTTCTGTAGTCCTTACCAAGGCAGTAGAGATAAATCACACAGTCAAAATGCATTTGTCCGTGAAGGCTATCTATATAAAATCACTCAGCTCCTAGAAACTGCTTCAAGAGGGTCTAAGCAGGTGGTGCAGTCCCGCAATCCAGTACTTGGAAGGCTAAAGCCAAAGGATTACAAGTTTGAGGCTAGCCCAGGCCAAGTCACAGGTAACGCCAGGTTACCAGGTCAGCCATGTCTCAAGTAACAAAATAAAAGTTGGTTGTTGTACATGCAGCAAGGGTGAAGTGGGAGGCAGAGATAGGGAAATCCTAGAAGACCAGCTTGGCCAACCTGGCCTACCTGGTGATGTTGAAAGTGGGGCTGCTCTGATCTCTAACTCTCATATATACATCTACAGTGTACACCTGCGTACACATGTACCTGCACATGCATGCGCCCACATGAGCGCACTCACAGACCCATGAAAACCAGCAACCAAATTGGTAAGACAGGAGATGAGATAGCTAGTCACAAAATTAAAAGATAATATTTTTTTCCATATTAAAATAAGAGAAAGTTTATTAGAACAGTAGAATATATTATATCATAAAAATCAAATCTCCCCCTTACAGAAATTATTAAGTAGTTAGCATGATCTAGCCAGAATTAAAATGGTGGCAGAATGTGACAATATGATTCCAGTGCTCGTTCACATGTAGGAACACATAAGAATAAGGAAAAGCTTGATCAGAAGCAGTAATCAGATACTAGAATACACAAGAAAGTATTGCTAATTTGCATAGGGCAATGTTGAAGCCAGTGGAGCTTAGCAGGGAAAGAGAGTGGAGAATCTGAAGAGATTGTAACCACATCTATTCCTGATTTAATATAGGTAATGCATAAAACTGTTGGGAAAGGAACATCCGGCATTAAGATAAAGATATCCTTGGGGGAGGAAATAACCTGATATTTCTTAGCCTACTCTACACTACACAGAGTAGGAAATATTTTCTAGAGGTAACATTCCTTAAAAACTAAACCCTACCTAACTTGTGATTGTTAACTCTGGGATTCTTCAACTCTCTGACCACACATAACCAACACACATTTTGCAGAAATCATACTGGGGATCTTGAATTTTAACCTTTCCTTGGCTGGTGGCGTGCAGTCTGCTGTCTTCCAATGATGGTAATGCTCTCATCCTGAGGACCTAGTGCATTGTGGGGCTAAGCTATGACATCCTACAGGGGAGTACATTTTCAACTTACAATACTTGACCTGTGGTTGACTTACTGGGACATCACCCTGTGGTAAGCTGAGGCACACTTATGTTCCCAAATTCATTTTCAATCTTATGTCATTAAAAAAAAAAATGTGTGAAGATCAAATACCCCCTCTCCTGAGCCCACTGTAGCTGTAACACACTTATGGTCACTAGGATAACAGCTCAGGGTATTTTGAAAGGGGTGAGTTCTAGTTTCCTGAAACAGGTAACCAGCTCTTTTACTTCCTCCTCTCCTGGATTGGAATGTGAATGTGCTCTGTGGCTCTGTGATGAGGAGGAAGGACGTATCCAGATTATGCTAAGACTGATGAGACTATAGGTCTCCAAGGGCCAGGGTAGGCTGACAGGTGGGAGAGGTTCTGAGGTCTTAATACAGTTAACCTCTTAATACAGTTCCTCATGCTGTGGTGACCCCTAGCCATAAAACTATGCTCCCTGCTACTTCATAACTGTAATTTTGCTACTGTTATTAATCATAATTTGAATATAACATATGCAGGATATCTGATATGTGCCCTGTGAAAGGGTCATTCATCCCCCAAAGGGTCATGACCCACAGGTTGAGAACAACTGTTCTAAGCACGATAACTTTGGAAGACCAGGCGGTGTAACACATGCTTGTTGTAATCCTAGCATTGGGTAGATAGAGAGGCAGGAGGATTGCTGGGTTCTAACTTGGCCTGGGCTACATTATTAGTTCTAGTCTAGAAAAAAAGCATAAAAGGTAATCAAAGAAGAAAGAAGGAAGAGGAAGAAGGAAGGAAAAGAAGGGAGAAGGAGGAAGAGGAAGATGAGAAGGAAGAAAAGGAAGAGGAAGAAGAGGAAGAAGAGGAAGAAGAGGAGGACTTTTCTAAGCTGATAAGAAACTCCCATGGCTGTCACTACCCTGTCTAAAGGTTCACAGAAGAGCAAGTTTCCTTGGTGGTCTGTGATTTGGATGTTCATGTCAATGTTACCGAGTGATTCTGGGCTGAGTTTAGAAGGTTCACATGTGAACCTTTAGAAGGTTCACATGCCTCAGAGGCTTCTCCCTAACTGGACATTTCTGGCTGGTGTCACTGTTGCTGTCCACCCAGCCCTCTCCAGCGTCCCATGCTCTGTAGTTACCACAGAGCCTTCCACTGATGGACGGGTACAGAGATACTAGAAGAGGCAGCAAAGTGATAGTTTCTCAAGGATTCTAACTTTGCACTGGGAAGATCAAATCACTACAACGGTGTTATGTGGTCGGCGTCTGCAAGTCTGGAGCGTCTGTTCTCTTGTAATGCTTGACCTCCGCTGATACTGCTGTTTAGCTGCATTTACTCTCTACGAAGCCCCAAAGCCAAGCGTAGATTAAATGGAAAGGCTTTAAGAATATTTGAACAACACCCCTACATCACATTCCACAAAGGACACACTAGTACAGTATCTGACTATTGCTCACTTGGTGATGTAAACACCTCACTTCACCTCAGTGCACATCTCCAGCTCCAGTGACCACATTCTCCCTACAAGAACTCCATGATTTGGCCCTTTAGAGCCATCTCAGCTTCTCCCAAGCAGGTTCTTCACAGTTCACCTTTAATGTTCTCTCTCTCAAGGAGTCTGAGCAAGGACTCAGCGGTTAAGAGTGTTTGCTACTCTTACAGAGGACCTAGATTCAGTATCTAGCACAAACATGGCAGCTCATAACCATCTACAACTCCAGTTCCAGGGAATCTGACAACCCTTTTGACCTCCATGGATACCAGGCACATGTATGGTGTACATGCATGTATTCAGGCAAAAAAATCCATACTCATGACATAGAATAAATAAATCTAAATAAAACCAACAATATTGTTTCCTCTCCACAAAAGCTCCTGCCTTGAGTTCTTACCCATGCCTGACAATGCAATACCATTCCTCCAGGATAAACCTATTCCCACTGAGGAGGAGGCTGCCACCTCCTGCCTTCCCATGGGCCTATTTATACTTGTCCCACAGGAAAGTTCTTGGTGACATGCCTTACCTCCTACAACAATGTCAGCTCCTCTAAGACAGAGGAACATGGCTTTGGTAGAACATTGAACATACTGCCTAGCCCAGGGCTTCCCAGGAGCTCAACACCACAGCTGGTCTCAGAGACACTACAGACACAGCCTAGACAAATGCTCCAGTCCCTTCAAAGAAGTCACTGAAACTCAAAGCACAGCATGAGTCCTGACTGAGATGCACATTCAAGTGTCAACAACAGCTTTAAAGCAATACAAAGGAAAAGTGAACATTTCTTACTTTGAGCTGTTGTCGGACTCTGGCCAAAAAGAATTCCCAACAGTTTTCCCTGGAGTCCACTATGCCTAGGCCTCGAACTTCATTACGAATTCCAGAAATGATCTTGTCCATATCTTCATCGCTGAACAGATCTGGGATGTCTCCTATCCCCAGAGAATGGGCAGAATAGTGTAACAATCTTGCAATTTACATTTTACAGTGGATTTTTCCCTAATGTTTAAAAGGCTTTCTAAGATGAAGCAAGCTCCATTTAAAGACAAAGTTTGAAATTAGGAATGCCATTTTTTTTTGTCTTTTGTTCTGATAAGACACTGAGAGCAAGTAATTACCTACATACTCACTAGACCTGCATATCTATAGACCCAGACCCCATCAGACCCTCACACTCAGTAGACCCACAAGGTCCCCCTGGATGTGCACATCATCCAGACACATACTGAATTGAGCCCTTACACTTACTAACCCACACAGCCCCTAGACCTGCACCCCAACCCACTCTGGACTTGTGCACCCTCTAGACCCTCATCTCCTCCAGACCTGCACAAGAAGGAATAATATTTACTTCAGTCTGTGCCTCTGGGAGGCAGTCCACATCCACAAGCTGACTAAGAAAGCAATATAGTTCCAATAAGTTAAGTTTATAGCTTTCTCCCCAAGGACTGCCCCTAGCAAACATCTCAAAGACAAATTATCTCTCTTTAAAGTTCATTGAAACTACAGATAATTTGTCACTGGGAGAGATCTTTCAAGAAGTGTGTCCATTTAATCACCCGATGCCAGCAAGTCATTAATCAGCACGAGGAAGCTCTCATCTAGAACGTGGGCATCTGTCAGCAGGAACACAGTGGGCATGTTCTTGGCTCCAGTTCTGACGTACAAATTGGCCAGATCTACCTGTAAGGAAAGGACGACATTGTTCATGTTCTGTTAGAATGCTGATGTGATGTTGGAGGGTGTGGCTGGGTGCTGGGGGGCTCTGAGTGAAGAGGACTCCGGGCAGCAGTTGTGCCTCCCCTCCCAGTGACCCATCGCTGCACCTCCAACTCTGGCATTCACTAGTGAGCATCATGTGACTTGGGGGAGCCCAGGGATGAGCCGTGTTTTCCTTCTAACAGAGCAGATGAGAGTTCTGTGCCACCTCTGTCAAGTTGCACAGTGGCAGTCCTCTGCTCACCCCAACAGTTGCCTCTTCACTGAAAGTAGTTTTGCTTACAATATTAAATATTAAATATTAAATATTAAAATTTGCCAGCAATATCAAAAGCATTTTTTTAAAGTATAAAATAGTCTTTGCCACAAACTCTAGGCACTGCTTTGTAAGTACTACCACGGATTGAAAAGCAGACATTTAAGGACACAGGATACTTTTCTTAAAACGCTGTTTCAGTTGCTCTCATTCAGAGGAGAAGAAAACCTACCTGAAGGTCCAGAGGAAGTATTTTTTTTCTTTCTTCCCTTTGTCATATAAAGACATGAATAGCATTGAACACCGAGTCCATTTAAGGCAGACATAAAAGCATGTTTGTATATTTAAGACAATATTCTTTTTCAGCCAGGCTTATGTTATTGAACCTATACTGAAATTATAGAAATGTGTTGTGTATTTGACCATGAAGATAAAGGCATCAAAGGCATTGGCAGAGATCCCCACTTCCTGTAGGGTTGGGGGTTCCTGTCCATATCTCAGAGCTCACATGGATTCACTATCAGTTTATGTTCTGTCTGCCATACAAATGGGCCAGAAATTCAATCAGCCCTCCATAGCCACAGGCCGGCCAACAGCAAACAGACAGACAGAACTTTGTGTGTGCACTGATCACCTACAGTCTTTCTTCTCCTGTGGTTTTTCCCTTAGCACTGTAGCACAGCAACGACGTTAGGTTACATGTAAGCAACGTGGAGGCGATTTAAAGCACACGGGACCATGTTCAGGTCACCGAAGGAAGGTGGCCGTCCACAGCCTGAATTGCGTCAGGATCCAGGCCCCTACTTCTCTAAGGATAACAATGGATGACTACTTTGCCTTCCAACGTTCCTCACCCGAAGCTCTTGGGTCCCATATCCCTCCGTCAGAGTGATCTGAAAGACCTCTAAGCTGCAGATGTAAGCTGCCAGCCGAGACAGGCTCTGCTTGCCGCTGCCTCCGACTCCAACCAAGAGGGCGTGGCCTTGAGGGGTCCGAAGAATGCGGCTGATTCGACACCTGGAGAAGGAAAGTAGCAGACGCCCTCAAAGTCATGACATAAAACGTCCTGGGTAGTATTTGCTTTATATTTTAGCTAAATGTACAGATTTATGATGAGACGCTAATTTTATTGGAATCATCCAATCTCTGTTCTTATGCTTCTTCATCAAACAAAGACAGCATCTAGTTTTCTAAGTATTTTCTTAAAAAATTTTCCCGGGAGTTGTATTTTGAATTCTTGCTGCATTAATACTACTTGGAAATATATACAAGGCCTATATGTAAGCTCCATTAATTTTTTTTTTTTTTTTTGATTAGCAAGAAAAATCCCACTCTCTGTCACCTGTACAAAGACCTCCAGGGAAGGTATCTGCTTACATAAGAGCTTTGCTGTAGAACCACTTTGCAAAAAATAGATTGGCTTAGATTAATGGACACCTCCATGTGCTTCATTCAAAGAGACTAAAGACTTGCTTATTTAAAACATATTTATTTTATGCGAGTGCTTCTTATCTGTGTCTATGTATGTAAACCAAGTATGTTTCTGGTGCCTAAGGAGGTCAGAAGAAGCATTGGATCCCCTGCAACTATTACAAGTGGTCGTGACAGCATTATGTCAGGACTGGGACTTGAACCTGGGTCCTTTGCAAGAGCAGAAAGTATTCTTAACTGCTGAGCCTCCTCTCTAACCTGTGCACTTGTTTCTTGATGCAACCCTTTGCTTCCTTTCCATTAAAGGCAGCCCCATGCATAGGCCAAAGCATTTGCCACTGTAACTTCAAAGTCAAGCTTCTTACCAGACCTTTTGGCGCTCATCTTCCTTAGCCAAGAGAGTCTGTTTACACTACTGATGTCATTGCTACATTTTTAAAAGTATGAATGTGTTGGTTTTCACATCACTGTAAAGTTGGTTTAGTTGAAGAAATGGCTTATACGTGTGTTAAACAATTTTTTTAAAAAAAAATCCACAAAATGAAAAGTATGTAGAAGTCCAACTGCAAAAACTGGATATATTATGTTTGCCCGTCTGAAAAAAACTTAAATCCCACCCCTGAAAGACCAACATTGTTCTTCCTTTTGGAAAATGATGCTGGAGACCCTTATACCATAACTGATATGTATCATCACTTCAAGTCTGAAAAGACAGCTATTTTTACAAGCTTGGTGATTCCCTTAAACTTTACGCCATATGACCACACAAACAAAAGAATCTTGGGAAAGATACAGCAGAAGAGAAATCTCAAGTCCAGAGATAGGCTTTGGTTGCATCTTAATGCACACTTCCAAGTTTTTATATAACAGGACTCACTAACTGGAAACGTCCCATTTTTTGAAGTTTAAGAACACTTTATATGTCATCTCTAATGCTGAGTCAATCAGCTTTAATCTCATAATCCCTGGTCAAAGAAACACTTATGGCTTGGGCCACTGAGAGTCCCATAATGAAGATCCTATGTGCTTCCTTGTATGGGAAGGTTTTTTCCTTCAGTGTTGGAGGGTGTTGGTTTCACCTGACACGTGAGGTATCAGAGTATCATGACCCCACAGGGAACAGTGTGGCCAGTAATTCACTGGTTCCCACCTAAGCTCCCCTGTGTGTGTAATCACGAAGTTACTGAAAAGACATAGTGGAACTATTGATACTTGCCAAGCTTGCAGCAATAACGGTGGGTGGGGGTGACGGCGGGGAGCCCCCTCACATTTTCCTTCAGTCCCAAGGCTAGACATTTTATAATAACTTCTCTGAAACTCAAATTTCCTGTAGTTCACCCCGTCCGCATTTCCTTCATTTCATAAATACGTTTTCCTTCTTTAATGACTTAACTTTTTAAGTTTGTAACTCTTGTCCATTGTCACTTAATAGAAGGGCATGGGGGAATGCTGGTAGCTAGGCAGGGGGAACTGTATTTGGCTATAAAGGCACAGTCGACTTCCCACCTTGTAGCAACAGAAACTGCCTAGACCAGCAGCCCATCCACAGCTTGTTCTCAAGGCTCCTCATCTCCATTCTAAGAAACTGTTCTGTGTACATAAGGCCTGTTCAGCCTCTCTGGCCTCATCATACGTTGCTTGCCTTGTTTTAAACCTATGCTACATATACTATGTCCACCTTTATCTTTAACTCTGTTACTTGGGCATTCATGACTCAGAGTCACAATGGCCCTCTGTGATATGCTTCTCCCAAATCTTTCTATAATATGGTACACTTATCATGTAGATCTCAGACTAATGCCACTGCCTCCCTCAGATACCCAGTCTCTCTTTGGAAATCCAATAGAGATTGAGCCTCCTTTATATTGAAATCTTAATTGTTCTAAAATCCTAAATATCTTATAGGTCTAGGAGACAGACCACAGTAAAATCTTGGCTAACACTAAAAGTACCTGGATGCCATGTGCAGAGAGTTTAATATCAAAAATAAACAAAATTGTGGGTCAGTTGGGGACATCTCATCCCAAGTACATGCATACTTCAAAGCCTGAAGAAAATATCAGAAACTCTACACCTTTCTACTCCCAGGGCCTTTGGTTGAGGATCTCTCAGACCACATTTTCTTCTTCTGTTTACCTGTTGTACTCCTGGGCACGACACTGTACTCTTTATTTTTTTATCTTTTATTTTTTTTTACTTATTTTTTATTGGATATTTTATTTACATTTCAGATGCCATCCCATTTCCCCTCCCTAGAAAACCCCTATCCCATGCCCTCTTTTCCTTTTTGCTTTTATACAATTTTTTAAAAAAATGTTAATCAAAGGCTTTATAAGTTTGGTAATGCTCAATCAGAAGTGTAACCCAATACCCAACCTAGATATATCAACTATCTTTCACTGGTGGAGACACGTAAACATCTGCCTCCATGTCCCCCCCCCCTTTCTCATCACCTAGCTTCTCCTCTCCTTTTTCCCCTCCTCTCCTTGCTCCTTCTCTTCCTTTCGGTAATCCTCCCACCTTAGCTCCTCCTACATATCACCCTTCCTGTTAAAAAAAACCTTTTCTCTCAAAATACAATTAGAGCATAATTATACCAATTTGTACCAGTGAGGTACAAGATAGTCCTAATACCCAGTCCATCATTTTGTTGACTAACCAGAACCTCTGTCATCTCTCCTAACTAAAACACTTAGTTCTGAACCTGGCTTTTTTCTTGGCTTTAGAATGAATGTCAGCTGAAAACCGTCCACTCAAATCTTTTCTCTCAAAGTAAATAACCAGGATTGGCTATGAGACTATAAGTTTTCAACCCCGTCAGAAATCCAGAATGACTGAGTTAACTGAAATTATGGGAAGCACAAAGCATAGCTTCTAAAACTTAGCCAATTTATAGATACTGCTGAACACCTGGACAGTCCCTATACTACAAAATGTTGGAGCATCTGATCTTCAGCCTTCTTACCCAGGATCATCTGACAGACCTAGTGATGCAGAATTATTAAGGGCTGATTACCCTGTCTAGGCAGATATAATCAATCGACTATTCTGCAAGTGACACAGTACTCTTAAGACAGTTCTCTTGCTCATTTGCTCGTGTTCTGGAAAATGTTCATTTGGAGCCCTCTGCCCTCAAGCTTCTCTAAAGAAGGGATTGGACAGAGGTGCCCTGACCAGGATAGAAGCCTTGATGTTCAACCTCTACCCCAAGGCAGGCAACATCCTCTAATTTTCTTCTAAATATATATATATATATATATATATATATATATATATATATATATATATATATACCCTTTTGTTTTCAATAACTGCTGTAAGAAATTAAAAGGACTGGCCATGTTACTACCTGGAATGCAGTAGGCACTCAGTATGGCCTACTTAATCCATGATAATCAGGTTAAGTCAGGTTAAGTCCTTCCCACAAATCCCACAAGCACTTTCTGTTCCTCTTGCTTAATACCCTTCTCTAACAGGACTGCAGTGAAACAAAACATTTTGATTGCATCTGTGGCCCTTTTGAAAGTAGTTTTTCTGCATGTACCTGGTTAAAACTGTGACATAATTCACAGCAGTGCCTATTTTAATGCCGTAAGAACCATTGCTGACTGATAGCCACCATGACCGATTCACTCACACATGTTGCATGGCATCTTCAAACAGCACCAGGTGCATCTCAGAGTGGAGTTCATTGTAGTTGTCTACCATCTCTGTAAGAATTGCCTTTAGCCCTTCCCAGTCCTTCACTGGCATGTAACGAGGGTCTTCCCTGCCACTGGCAAAGTGACTATAGACAAGGGGCTGTTGCAGTAGGGTGTTAGCATCTGTACCCTGCAGAAGGAAGCACAGACCGTGGTATGAGATCCACACGTGAGGAAGTAGGACAATTCTCTTTAATCTGGACTTAGTAAGGCTGTGCATCTCAGATGCTACAGAAAGGACAGTATGCTTGCCCATCTGTAGCTCACAGACTCTCTAACACCAGCCTCATACCAACTGGAGCCTACTGAACAGAGACCACTTATGCTTACTCACTCACTTTAAAGTATTTATGGGCAGTTTCCAGCATTTTCCTCTGAAATAAGTCAAGATCGTTTGTGTCTATCAGTCTGTCTCCATAAACGCGTGATGTTTCATGAAGCCACAGGCGTGCTAAGTCTTCCGGGCATTTTAAACACTCAGGAGTAGCAAACAAAGTCCCCTGTATGAGAGGAATGAGGAACACAGCTTTAATTCAGAGGACAGTGCCAATCTAAGCATTTTAGTATTTGTTTAACTCTATACTGGGTTTAGCAATTGAAAAGAAACAAACAGGAGTGTATATATATCCACATATATATGTATATATACATATATACACACATATATATGTATATATGTGTGTGTGTGTGTGTGAAAATAAAACTCATTTCAGAGAAGCAGGAGCATAAGAATTTAGTATTGTACTCATTTTAAAAAGGCTAGAAGATGATATTAAGTTCCCCGGTACTAGAGTTACAGATGATTGTGACCCAGATGTGGTTACTAGGAATTAAGCCTGGGTCCTCTAGAGGAATAGTCAGTGATCTCAAACTCTGAGTCATCTCTCTATCCCTCATCATACATGACTTTAAAAAAGTTTTATCAATTATTATGTTATATGCATTGGTATTTTGCTTGTATGGATGTGTACCATGTCTCAAGAGTTCAGAAGGAGGAGCTAGATTCCTAAGATTTGGAGTTATAGATAGTTATAAACCAACATGTTGGTGCTAGGAACTGAACCTGGGACCTCTCCAAGAGCCGCAAGTGCTCTTAACTCCTGAGCCATCTCTCCAGCTCCCTTATCATAACCACATGAAGGAATGTAACTAAAACTATTTCAAGTCAGTGGGAGCTAATTGACATATATATATATATATATATATATATATATATATATATATATATATATATTCATTCTCAGTCTCTAATGGATTTTATGAAACCAAAGTACAATCAGAATGAAAATAACAAGATGCAAAGTTTCCTTGCTTTTAATCCTTTGATACAAGCCAATCTAACCCATTTACTTCACAAACAACAAAACAAAACACCCAAAGCTGAAACACAGATCATCCTGGAAGGTAGGCCCAGGACTAGCATGGATTCACTGTGTCCCCTGTGCCCACCAACATTGCCCTTTAGCATCTGGGGTGCAGGTGACCCAAGAACAGACAGCTTGCTCTCCCAGGAGAAGAGTAGGATGCTGTGGAGAATTAACCTGTGAGAGGCTGACAATGTTTGAAGGTATCAGATGTAGTTAGCAGCCTGGACCTGAAGGCTAAGCAGGCAGGATCACATCCTAGGTCACCTTTTCTGCTAAGGGCAAGACTTGCTTTAGACAAGACCTTGTTAGGCAGAGCCTTTCTGGCAGGTGCTAGAACTGCAGACCTGAAGGCAAATGGCCTGTATCATCACAAGCTATTGTCTCCTGTTGTGGTGGAGCTCTGTGGCTGTTGTGGAGTGATTCTGAAGAGAGCTGGAGAAGTCCTGGAAGTTTTCTCATTTTCTCCTGCACAACAGAACTTTGAGTCTTAGACAACTCCAACTCCCCAGATACTTCACAGTGGATAGTAGAGGACGCCATATATGTTTCAGGAATTCTAGACCTTCAATTCCCTCTTTAGAATTTCCTTTATACAATTAATAGTAAACATCTCTCCCTTTACTACAGGCTAAATTTTGGATCTCAGCACCCTTCACCCCATTTTAGGTCACCAAGGCCTTTGAGAGGAATAATGGAATCCTGGTCTCTGTGTCTGGCCCTAACACACTATGCAATCAAGATAATTTTCAGTGTTAAACCAAATAATCTATAATTTAAAATTTCATATTCTAATATAAATGATAACATTGATGTTTTATGCAAAAACACGACCAATTTCTCTTATTTGGCACTTAATAAGCCATTAATTTCCCAGGTTTGAATTTCAACTTTACTGGTATTGTTAACTCACTATCTATCATGGTCTGTTTGTCTCCCTAAATTTATGTTTTGAAGCAGTTGGGGCCAGTGAGATAGACAGATCAGTGGATGAACCTGATGACCTCAGTTCAACCCCTAGAACTCTCATAAAGGTTAAAGGAGAGAGTGAGCTCCTTGAAGTTGTCATTAGACCTCCACATGGGACATACCCACCTGCCATACACTAAATGAAAAAATACTTAATTGCCAATGTAGATGTATGAAGAGGTGGGCCCTTTTCTAAGAGAGGTGATGTCATATGACTACTGCAGAGTGTGTGCCCTTTTATGTGCCATGGAGAGACACAATGTTCAAGGCACCATCAGAACAGGCCCTTAGTAGATGCTGAACTTGCTACTACCTCGGCTGTGGACTTCTCAGCAACCCTGAACTATGAACAATAAATTCTCATTGCTTTTGAATTACCAAGTCTCAGGTACCTTGCTGTATTACCACAGATATATAGCACAGCATGAAGAGACCCACCGTCTCACCGACGAGAAAGACAGAGTAGCTTGTCATGTCACCTCACAGAGAGGTTTATAAGTGGAAGAGAAAGACATACGATGCAATGAAGCATAGTTCAAAACTGAAATCATTCTATAAACAAATGCCAGAAGTTATTCTGATGCTCAAGAAGCTCTCTTGCCAGTTGAGATACCTGGAAAATGTTTGATAAGTCTCTTAGGTTAAAATTGTAATGGAATTTAATAGCTGTGGGCACAAAGCTCTCTGCCATTGTCTGATGGAACGCAATTGTCGCCTGGATCAAAGAGGGGCCAGCCCTGAGAACAGACGGGCAGAATGCTTGCTGCTGGAGATAAAAGCTGAAGATCTGACCGTAGATGGTGGTCAGCGCATCCAAAGATGGAAAGTTGAATGCAAACACGGTGAAATGTCTCTGAAAAACAATGAGTACAAAATGGAGATGACAGACAGTCAAAGCAGAACATGCAAATAAAGCAAACAAACTAAATAGTTGGTTTTTACTCTGTTCTTTACTCAGGGTCACTGCCATGTAATTTATTACTGCCATCTTCCCCAACCATGGGGTTGGTCATGTGACCTGTTTGACCTTACAGAGACAATGCTAGTCACTGAAAAGGCTCTGGTCTTCATCTTTGTTCCCTTAAGCCTCTGACTTTTCCTGAGCTTTTAAAGTTTGTAAAGGATGAAAGGTCCAGAAGGCAGAGGTGTATTGTCATTGTCACCACTCTGGCCTCTGCCACACAAGATCAGCTGAGAGTCATACTCCTGACATTAAAAGTGATCTAGACAAAGCCAGCAGAGACAGCTAGCTTACCTGCAGGACTCACCTAAGTGAGAGAGCACCTTCTGTGTAGTTATTGTGATGGCTTGGGTAACTAAAAGAAGCCAATATAAAAAGTGATTCTCACTACAGACTATTTTGGAGACTAAAAATTGTTGAGATAATAAAGTGATCAGTGCTTAAGAATTAAATGTCTGCATTATGTAGGAGATTCCTAAGATTTAACAGCAAAAATGTTTAATCTAAAAATGAATAAAAAGATTTTAATAACATCTTCCTCAAAAAATATATACAAATATACAAGAAACTCATGAAAAATATTCAAATCTCCAATTACCAGATGTATGCAAAAACTAAACTATAATGATATTACCTCACTCCCATTATTATGCTTGCTGTGAAGAAGCAAAGCAGGAATTGCATGTTGACAAAGATGTGGAGAAACTGAACCCTTGTGCACTGTTGGTGGGGGTGACAGGTGACATGGTGATTGAAAGAACTGACAGGTTCTCAAAAAGCTACAAACCAAATCACTGTCTGATCTTGTAATTCCACCCCTGAAAGCAGATTTCCAAAAGATATTTTTGTGCCTATGTTTTTATTCCCCCTAGCAAAGAGATGGAAGTGACCCAGTGTTTACTAGTGAGTGAAAAGACAGGCAAAATCAGCATGTAAGACAAAGCAGCTCATCCTCCAGGCTACGAAATGAAATTCTACAATATGCTACATGTGTGATCTTCAGCACAACACTCAGTGAAGAATGCCAGTCCTTAGACAAACAGTGTAGGTCTCCTTTTATATGAAATACTTAGAGAAGTCAGGATCACAGAGAGAAAGAAGAGTGGTGTCTGCCTAGGCAGAGAGAGAAGAAGAGTGACAGAGGAGAGAGAAACGCGGTGTCATCGCTAATGGACAGAGCCTCAGTTTTACATCAGAGTCTCGCAGAGACAGATGGTGTGGCATAAGAAAGCATCAAATATATTCAACTTCACAGGTAGAAGAGTTAGTTACACTAATAAATTTTATGTAACATGTATTTAACCATAATAATAAAATGGAAAAAAATGATTTTCAAAAGATAAATGGTTGTGGGGGATGCAGAGGCAAAGGAAGGGTGACCACATAGCAGATCGGTCTTTAGGCAGAGAAACCATTTAGTGTGATATTTTAATAGTGGACACCTGTCATTATACATTTGTCAACCCTTCAGAACATGTAAGACAAAGAAGAACCCCAGTGGAAACTCTGTGCTTTAGTTAGTAATTATGTGTCAACATCATCTCATCAAATGTAACTAACGCAAGAGGTTAGTAAGAGTTCAAATGTAGCAGGTGGTGGGTGGATGAGGGACTCGACAGAAATTCTTCTGACTCATTTTGCTGTAAATGTAAAAGTTAATTAAAAATTCTATATTGATTGGGAAAGAGCACATCTACTTAATTAACTGGAAGTGGGAATCTTACTTCAGAAGCACCAAGAAACAAGAAGTGGTGTTCTGTTGAGACAGGGGCTCAATATGAAGCTCAATCTTCCTTGGAATTCATCGTAGCATAGGTTGGCCTTGAACTCCTAACACGGCTGCCTCAGCCTGCACTCCCAACCCCTCAGTGCTGGCATGTCAAGAGTGTACCAACATAGCCAGCATGATCTACAGTTTTGAATATGAGATCAAGGGCACTGGGAAGAGTGGCATGTAAACGCACCTGCAGTCGCGGGTTGACTGTGAGGCTGCCCACCGTGGGATTCATGCAGGCTACATACTGGCAGTTACGGATTTCCTTCAGCATCACTTTATGTCGATCGTACCTAAGGGACAGAAAACAGAACCTCAAATCCAAAATCGAGATGACAAAACAGCAAGCCACCAGTTCATGAAGGATTTAATCACAGACACTTTATCATCACAATCATTCTGCAAGCTTGACCTTCTGGGCCACATCTGAGGGACATCAAAACCATAGCTCAGAAAATGGAAGGTGACAGAATAAAAGCTCTAACAACATCAATATAAACTATTAGTGGTCATTGATTTTCATGTGGCCCTTACCATGGGTGGAAAACATTATAATAAAGCTTAGTGGGTGGGCTAGGGACCCCTCGCCCTGTGTTTATTTTAATGGATAGTAGAGTGCCTAGGTATGACCAAACATTCACAGCCTACAGGGTAAAGCCAAATTTTCTTCAATAACTTAGTGAGACTTAATTTCTACATAGTCGCTAATGTTCCTCTGTTACTTTTCAATCCAACCTTGCAAAGATATGAAGGGAAACTGCTCTGTTTGGTAGGAAGATGTGATATATAAAGTGGGGCCGGGAAGATGGCTCAGTCAGTAAGGTTCTTGCCACACAAGGGTAAAGACCTGAGTTTAGATCTCCAGCATCCAAGTAAGAGCCAGGCATGACACTTTGCACCTGTATTCCTAGCAGTTGATACAGAAGAATCCCTGGGCACAGCCAGTCTAGAACCAGGGAGCTCCAGTTTCAATGAAGTACTTTGTGTCAAAAAAGAAGATGGTGATCTCATATCTGGTATAGATTTCCAGCCTCCACACATGCACATATCTGTACAAATATATATGTACAAACATGTACACAATGTACACACACACACACACACACGGTTACAAACAGAAAATGCTCCCAGAAGATGAAGCAATCCAGGACAATTCCGTTTTCAAATGTTCTTCTACGGTAGGGATGAGGTTTTGATGGGCAGTAGAGCACAGGAGGGACTTACTTACCAGTGCCCGTAGTCAATGTGCTGCCGAAGCAATGCATGAGGCTGGACAGTGCCATACAAATCCACTTCAGGCATGTTCAGATCATCAATGAAATAAACCAGTTTTTTATTTCCTCTTGGACCGTAGTTGCGACCAGCTTTCTTCTCTAGAGGTTTTTCAAGAATCCCTAAAAACATAGAGGTAATTTTCTCTACAAATGGCTGGCTGATAGGATGTAACATTTCTGCCTTTACTTATTTTCCCCCAAATTCTTCCTCTTTCATGCTAATTTGTTCATGCCATGGTTGCTGGTTTCACATCTGGCTGCAACTGACTGTAAACTTGGTCCCTGCTCATCTCCCTCCTGTTAACTAGAGGTCACCAACCCAAGTGTTACTTGGTGTTTTTCCTGTGTCCGTGACTCTGTGTGGAAAGGGTCCTGAGTACTGTGTTTCTCAGATATAGTATCTAATTATGTTGACTCTTCAGACTGCAAATAACTCGGGGACAAGGAAGACAGAATGTGTGTGTGTGTTTGTGTGTGTGTGTGTGTGGTTATATTATGCTGATGACAATTACTTTGGCCAACAACTATTGCACATTTCCAGATGCTGGATGGTTAATCCCACTGCTACTTGTGCTCCTTTCTAAATACATCTCTGCACTATCTCTTAGACATAGACACACAGACAGACAGATAGACAGACAGACAGACACACAGAAAGACAGTCAGATACACATACAGAGACATAGAGACACAGAGACAGAGACACAAACAGACACGTACAGAGATGGACAGACACACAGAGACAGAGGCAGAGAGACAGATGGACAGACAGATACACATACACAGATAGAGTCAGAGAAAGAGAGAGAAACAGAGACAGAGAGACAGTGAATCACACAGACACAGACATGGAGACAGACAGACACATACATACAAAGACAGATATAGAGACAGAAGGGCATACAGACCCACAGATAGGCACACACAGAGACAGAAAGGTACATAGACATACACACATAGAGACAGACAGAAGACAGAGAGACAGACGAACGCATGCACGAACGCACGCACGCACGTGCACACACACATGCACACACACACATACACATAGCTCTTTCCTCTTTCCTGTGCTCATGTGTCCCTGCTTATGAGGTCAAAACTCTTCCAGTCAGACAGGAAAGCCAAGCAGGAATTCACTCTGGCCACGTCTGACTAACTCCTACAAATGGTATCTCATGCCATGTCCTTAGATTCCTGATGCCACCTCCTTTGCTTTCCCTGTGGCCTCAGGCCCAGGGCCATGCTATATTTGCTGGTATGTTGTTCAGTAGAACTGGTCTTCCTGACCTCAGATTCCTGTTCCCAAGAGGCCCAATCAGAGCTATGGTATAGACAGGGTGATCAGCTGTCCAGTTCCAGAAAACTCTGGGTAATGTAGGCTCACTGTATTTCACATGATAGAAATGGCAAACCACTGAGAGGGGGCAAGAAACTGACCTGATTGGAAAGCCACACAACAGTTTTAATCAGCAATTGAGACCTGAGTGCTGTACTGTCCCCCTCTCCTTGTGCTGGGCAGTGGCAGAAGTACTGGCATCAGCTCTTTATGCTGTGCCTCCTCCATTCTGTGCTTCTTCTGACAATAATATACTTGCCTAATAGGTCACATTAGGCACACACACACACACACACGAATAGACCTGTGACAGAATGACAAGGCCACTAAGATGGCTCAGTGGGTACAGTGTCTGTTGCCTGATGAGCTGAGTTTGATCTCTGAGTCCCACAGAGTAGAAAAATAGAACTGACTCCAGCAAGTTGTTCCTTGTCTTCAACATGTGTACCACCCACACTCTAAATAAATGTGATGGGAAAATCTAATTAATAACTTAAAGTTGGGCACATCATTAATATACTTTGTCTCCTGAATCAATTCCTTGCTTGAAAGAGGAACATGAGGATCCTCTTTAACACCCTTGTATTGCCAGTTCCATGATTTAATTACGGGGAATTAAATGGTTTAGAGGTGACATAATTATCACTGTGAATGTAAATTTTTGGTCTATAAAGTAATAACCCAACAAGACTATGAGTGAAATAAAGGCCAAACTTAGCCAGGCATGGTGGCACATGCCTGTCACCCTGGCACCCAGGACGCTGAGGCAAGAGTTCTAGGAGAGCCTGGGCTATATGGTGATTCTTTGTTTGAAAAAAAAAAACACAGAACAAACTAATAGCAATAGCTGAACTCTGTTTATCCAGGACAATGCGGAGTAAAAATTCACCAAAGACCTAAGCAGATGTGTAGACCATAACAAACTGTCCTGTCTAGATGGAGGAGAGGCACTTACTCTGCAGGGCAGCTGATGTCGTGTAGTAGTTGAAAGGCACACGGGACACTATGTAGTCCTCAGAGAGACGTGCCAGGGTGTCGCTCAAAAAGATGGTTTTCCCCACTCCCGCATTTCCAACCAGCATTAGCGGTTTGCCTTTGTCAAGAAGCAACTCAGTAAAATACCTAAGACGAGTTGTCTCTGGTGTCTGTACCAGGACTGTCTGGGAGAAAAAAAAAAATCAGGAGAAAAGTAAGAGAAAGACCTATGCATTACAGAGCTTCAGAGCTGACTCAACAGTCAATTTTTAATTAAGACCCAAAGAACTCTCTGTATAAGTTCCTGTCCAGCAGAAAAGAGCCAGTGGAAGAGCAGACATCATGGCTTCTGGAAGGGCAACTGGGCCGTGCAGTCAATTCTGTAGCAGAGGCAACTGATACATAGTTTCAAGGTAAGGACTTACTCTCCCATATATTTCTGTTTCCAGAACCCCTTCCTTCCCCCAGCAGTCTTAGGCATGGGGGCGAATACAGTGGACTTGGTAGGCAGTGTTGGCCCTCGGAGGCTGATGAGAGAGTGAGAAGTGAAGCTAATTGTGGAACAGTATCATGGCCCAAATGGCACAGGCCATGCACAAGGGCTCAGTGCAAGGAGACACCAGTAGAGTATTCACAGAGCCAAGTGCATCTGAAACTGTTACATACTGCCGTGTTAGAAATTAAACCTTCATTCTTATACTCTGAAATTTGTCAGTTTATTAATATTTACTTATTCCTATACCCTTATGTTCTACAGATATTTGAAAATTATCTATGAAAATAAAATAAAATGAGTGAAAAATTAGGCTCAGACTTGCTGGCAAAATGGCTCAGCAGAAAAAGGCACCTACTGTGTCAGCTTAGTAACCGGAGGTCAGTCTTCAGAAGTCAAAGGCAGAGAGAGAGAGAGAGAGAGAGAGAGAGAGAGAGAGAGAGAGAGAGCGCTGATTCTACAAGGTCATATGCATGAGTGCACACCCCCATGCATGTGTGTGTACGTACACACACACACACACACACATTGGTGGGTGGGAGAATAACAGGCTCAGAAAATATAGAACAAAATAAAATATTCAGACAGAAGATAGGCATAGAGAGTGAATTCTGCACAATTGAGATACAGCTGCTATTTTGGTGTATTTCTTGGTGGAGAAATGATTGAGGGAGACACTGTGTCAATTTCTGAATAGGCACACATACCCACACCACACACACACACACACACACACACACACACAGAGAGAGAGAGAGAGAGAGAGAGAGACACACACACATGAACACACAAGAATAAATTAGCTCCTAGGTCTAAATTATTCAGAAAGGATCTCAAAGTATGACATTATTTCTAATTTCCCATGGTCCGGCTCCATCTTATAAAGAGGCCACTAGTAGACAGCCACACTCGGTACCTCTGTACATGAAGTAAGTGTGAAACTTCTCAGGAAGAAAATTGATTTTCGGTTCAATAAAATCCGTTGACTAAAATCGATTTCCCTTGTCCTCTTTTGAATATGATTGATAAGCTGCACCAAGCTTTCATAGCAGTTTTTGTTACCAGGATTGTTTGGTGGGTTGTCGGCTTTCAGCCAGCTAGGAAATACTGCTGAGCAGCTAAGTTTGAGGTAGGCTGGACAAGACGAGAGACGGAAGCACAAGTAGCAGATATGATTTGGAGCCTCCTAACACCTCAGGTTCTGCCCGACTCTCCCTTCTTGCCAGCTTCCACTACGTTCAAGTAGCCATTTGCTGTCATTGCAGTCTGTGAGCTCCAGACGCTCTTGGGGTGAAGTCTTGGTCCTGTGTGGTAGTGCTGGAAACTGCGGTAGACCATTTGAGAGGTGGGGCCTGGTGGACACAACTAGGTCACAGACAACAAGCTCTAGAAGGGAACTGGAGCCCCTCTGGTCTCTCAGCTTAAATGGGAAAGATACACGTTGTGGTAAGTCTCCAATCCCAATCAGTTTGTCAAAGAACACACAGCTCAGTTATAACATTTATAAACTGTACGCCTAGGTTGGACAGATATATCATTATAGTACTCTCGTCCTCAGACATGAAATCCCTTGCTACTTGTGGTTCCTTCAGGCCATGTGCCATGTGCTTTTGTTCCATCTTCCTTCTGTCTTCCTTTCTTTCCTCCATATCCTCCTCTCCTCTCCTCCCTCTCTCTCTCTCTAAAACCTCCAGCCCCACCCTCCCCTTCCACTGCCCAATCACAGACTCTAGCCTTTATTTGATCAGTTAAAATACGGAAAAGGTTCACATGAAATCACCTGAGTACATGATCCACTCCTTCTTGGATGCTGCCCCTTTTGAGGAAGCAGAATTAACATCAAAATGCAAAGAGCACCAAGGAAATCCACAACAGATACAGAATAGCATGACTAAAGGTCTGGGGACTTCTAAGACTCTAAACTACCAATTAGGGATCAATATTGCTGCTGCCACTGCCGCCATGGACCCCAAGGGTACTAACTCAGGTGAAGATGTTGGGGTCCCTCTGCTTCCAGTGGGCCAGGTTGGTACTACTCAGATCTCAGGGATAGGACTGCTGTCTGAGGACACAGAAGTGGGGCTGTCACTCCAGGCTAAGGGTTCAATGCTGCTATCCCAAGGGGACCAGAAGTTCAGATCAGCATCCCTGTCTGTTTGGCATGGAGCCTTCAGAACCATGAAAAAAAATTATATTGTTTAGATTACTCTGTATATCTTACTTTGTTATGGACATTTTTGTAAACTAACATAAGTAGAGGTAGCATTTGAAAGCAGACAAACAGAAACACACACAGACACATACACGCATGAACATACGTGCACATGCACATGTATTAAGTGTCAATAAAGACTGGAGTCAACATACCTTCCCTACACCTTGAATGGTATATCTAGCCTCACCCTGTCACCTAAGGTCCTTGCTGTGTGCTCTAGTGACAGTTCCAGGAAGCTAAGGCTATCAAGTTCCTGCTACTTGGAACCAGCTGCATCCTCACAGGAGTGTCAACCAATCCTCTACCAGCCATTCATCCTCTCCTGCTTCAAACATCAAGCTCTAAAGTGATTCAAAATGAGAAATATATTTAAAAAGGATGATATTAAGGAGAAATAAGAAGTTGGCCACAGAATAATCTAGTCTAAGAGAGATGGACCACATAGAACGAGAAGCAATGAAGAAAGATGCGTGTGGAATCGTCAGCTGCCATGAGGACGTGGAACACTGGCGTTGGAAAGACCAAACTCATCCCTTTGTGGCTGCGTTGGTAAAAGAAGAAAGTTCTGTGTGAAAAGTGACATATATCACTTTATATAGGCAAGGAAACGAGAATCATATCGTTGAGTTAATTATACTCTGCCCTGGTTTTACGAAGCTTGTATAGTTTCTAGGAAATTATAAGAAAGTGTTTCCCATGGGATTGTGTTGAACTAAGGGGCAAAAAGTCTGCAGAAATGTCAACCTCCTCGCTAAACACCCCCACAGCTGTTTCTTCTCTCCCAGGGAAAAGTGTCATTCCCAGAGCATAGACCGCAAAGACCTGTGTCTCTGGCATGAGAGCAGAAATGGGCTGTTTTCCTCCAAAGCCTCAAAGGCACTCTGGAGCTGGGCTCCTGCTGCTATGCACACCTACCTTCAGGGGTGCATCAGTGTCCATGGTGAACTGGGGGACCTTGTCAGTCCAAGGCAAAAATTTTTTAGTTTTATGGTCCAGATAATAATCAAAGATGGTTCCCTGAGATGGAAACTTCACGGCTTTCATTTCCTTATGCCACCATCTACTGAAGTCGGCTTGATGATCAGAAAGCTATAAAGAACAGAAGAACCCTTTAGCACAGACTGAGAAAGCTACACAGCCCCTCCACATCCTGTTCAGTGCTCCGTCTGTAGGGCACTGTGCCAAACTCCTAGATGGGAACCCATCGGGTTAAGTAAACCACTAGATCTGAGCTGTAAACAGTGATACCTCTGTGTAGCTAGGACGTAGTGAGTGGTGGGTAGCTGCGAGTGACAGCAGGCCTGAAGCAAGATTGAGAAACGCTTACAAAACTCCTCATTATTAAAATCTAATGATGAATCACTGTACAAATCACTGTGCCCAGTACTATCAGGCAGTGGAGATCAGCACTGTGGTCCATTTCCACCTTGTCAGCACCAACTGATCAGGGCAGGAGGAAAAAAAGAGCTCGTGGGTCTTTGTGGTGAATTATGTGAGAGACGCTCTGCCCTTCCATTTGAGTTTTCAGTTTATGGTTGCTTTTATCCTTTTTTGTCCATTTTTTTCTCTTACAAAATGATGATAAAGAAAAACACTGCTTAAAAAAAGTCTTCACTCTAATAAGTAACATACTAGCAACTTTGTGTCACTATCAAAAGCTTAAAACTTGGCCCACCACTGCATTCTAGACCCAGGAGTACACAGGAAAAAGGGATGGGGGAGGCTCTACTCTTGGTTTCCAGCAGGACAGAGGTGAGCATCTGGCTGACCACCTCATAAAGATGAGTTCCTGTCCCCCAGGGAGGACATGGGCAGTATCCCATTTTTACAATGGGGTGTCGTTTGATGTAGTAATATGTATAAGCGCTCAGCTGTTTGATTAGAGTATAGGACATAGAGAAAGGGGGGCAGTACTTGTCCAGCAGTGGCCTGGCCCAACAACTTCTACGTCAGCAGTAGCCTGGCCCAGAGACCCCTATGTCTTCAACAGCCTGATAAAATGACATCTTCATCCTCAGATGGTCAGTCTATCAATTCCTATATCCTTGGAAAGCTGGATCAGCAACTCATGTATTCAGTGGCCTGGAGCAGGGGCTCCTCTGTCCTTGGGAGTGATCTGCCCTTTTGAATTTCACTGAAATCTAAAAACACTGTGGGTATTCATTGCCTTTGGAGATATTGTATTCATTTAAGACTTCAACTCCTGTTGTTTGTTTGTTTGTTTTTTGAAGATGTATTTTTTCTTATTTTGTGTGTACTGATGTTTTGCCTGTATATATGTCTGTGTGCGGATGTCGGATCCCCTCTTACAAACAGTTGTGACCTGCCATGCGAGTGCTGGGAATTGAACCAGGGTCTCTGGGAAAAGGAGCCAGTACTCTTAACCACTGAGCTATCTCTCCAGCCCCTCAACTCCCGTTTTCCCAGTTGCTGATTTGATGTCTCTATGTCCTTTGGCTATGGTGCGCTTTAGTACTGGGCTGTTCATACATATGTGCAGTCAGGCAGATGAAGACTGTGAACAACACTGGGTGGGATGAGTACTCTTGAGAGTCCCTCCCCTTCCCACCTCCAAACTGCCAAAGCTCCTGTTCCTGCGGCCAGCATCAATGTGCTAAGATGTTTACCCTCATTGAAATTATTTTCATAGCAGAAGCATGGGGTATTTTGTCTCCCTACAAACTTTGGTCTGAAGCCAAGCCAATGTGGCTTTAAATGATTCAGACTATGACTTAACCTGGCTCTATTTCTTGAACAAACTATATACAGCTTCTCCGTCACTACAGATTTTGCTTTGCCTTAAAATTCCATTATGAAAATGATTTTTTTGTGATGCATCCCTGACTGTTCAATGTGCTGCAATAAAGTGGTTATTATGGAGCAGGTAAGGATGCAAATGGGATGTCTACCCTCAGTCACTCAGGGGCAGGATTCACAGAGGAGTTATTGTCAGACTTAGCCCTTGATGCTCCGTCAGAGCAGCACTGGCTGCTTCCACAGGAAGCACTGGGAGATCATAGAAGGACATCTGGCAGGTGACACTGGTGGAAAATGATCTGTGAGACTCAGCTTATTTATAGATGTGTGTTCTGTTAACGTGGTAGCAAGAAACAGAGCTGGCCCAGAGGTTCCATCACCAGTGAGGAATTTGTGGGTTGTTCTCGAATGTATGCCTTCTGAGGGGGATTCCTGACTTTGCCAGGGGAGATCTGGGAAAGCTAGAAGGCTAGCCAATGGTATGCAATTTTAACTGAAAAAGTTAGGGGCCCCTACTGGAGTTGCATAACCAGAGAAATGCTGAGGTACTGGGGAAGTATGTTCTCTGATGAACGGCACGCTTGGGTAAGAACCATGCTCCAGCTACTAGGAGACCTGGGGACAAGTGCTTTGTATCCCCGAGCAACAAAGTTTGGCTTTCTCTGCACACGGAGGATACCTTAAAGCGATTGTGACAGAGATGACACCAGAAAGATCTGCACTTGGTAGACATTGGAAGTTAAACCCATGTGTCTCTGGCACTTGGTAATTCTAAGTGGCTTGTGAATGGGGCAGGTGGGGTGAGGTACGTACTTGTAGATGTGTTTCGAGTGTTTTCTGTAAGACACCAGAAGCCCTTAAGGCTATGCCAGACTGCTTGCAAGGGGACAGATCTACCTGAAGCAGAAAGGCCATGGGGGACAGTGGCTCTTGTCATTGGCCACGCCTCACAGATGGCAACACTGGAAGCATCGTTCTAGCAGATTACAGGTAGGACTGACTGGAGGAAGAACCATTTTAAGGACACTAGACATATCAGAATCTTGTTCCACAATCCTCCTTTCTGCATTTTACCAGATCATGTGTGTAAATCATAATAACTACAGCAATGGCATTTGGAAATAGCGTCTTTGAGGGATGTTTAGGTTTAAATGAAGTCATGGCAAGGACCCTCAGGAAGAGGTGGTTGTCCTCATGAGAAGAGAAACACTGAGATAACAGGCTCTCTCTGCTGTGTAAGGATACAGAAGGTGTCATGTGTAACAGAGGAAGAGGTTTCATGCGATCCCAGCTGCACTGTTACCCTAAGCTCACATTTTTAGTACTATGAGAAATATATTGCAGTAGTTTGGGCTACCTCAAGGTAGTGTAAGGATCCGCCCTGATCTAAGGTTGTATGGATGTCTTAGGACAGACTCCTCAGCAGCTTTGACAGTCACACTGACAGCATGTGAGGTCATGGTATGTGGAAAAGGAAGGACATTCCCAGGTCTTAACCAGGGAGGAATTTGTCATTGTGATGGAGTGGGCAGCACAGAGGAAAAGTAAACTTGGCTATGGTCAGAAGAAGTGTTGCTCAGGCACAGGGCGTGACTGGCCCATGGAATGGCACCAAGAGGTGACTCTGGTGGAAATGGACCCGAGTGCAGAAGGGCGACAAGAACTATCACTCTGTATGGGACACTGTGCCAAACCCACAGGCAGGCAACAGGGATGGGTGACAAAGTCAAGCCATGTTTTAAAACTCGGCCTCCCCACAAGCAAAACCCATCACTGGGAACACGTTTTCAGCATACCTGATCTCGTAGTAGGGTGCCTCCAAATGTCCAGACACAAGCAAAGACAAAATAGACTTCATAGGTCTCTTTAGGACTGTCAGAAGGTACGTTCTCAGGAGTCAACAAACACTCCAAAAGAGTACAAATAGTCTGAGGAAAAAGGAAACACTGTTAATGTAGGGCATTTTTTTTTGTTTTTTGTTTGTTTGTTTGTTTTAAATGCTAGAGAAGGGTCAAACAATTTTCTTACAAATTCTACCTCATTCATAAGAGATTATGCAACTTTTCAAAACTCAATGATTTGCTAAATTTAGAGACAAAAAAATAAGTGTCCCTGAGATGTTGAAGTCAGAGGTATAAAAAAAAAGTCACTTCAATCAATCTTTGAAATAATAAAAGATTAGAAAAAACATTTTAAATTATTCAAATAGCAATCACTAGGTAAACCAGACTGTCTTTCTCTCTCTTTTCATCTCCCCTCCCCCCTCTACCCCTCCTTCCTCCTTCCCTCACAGTAATAATCCTTTTTTGGACTACTTCCCTAGAGTACAAAACTGTCCTCAGTAATTGGTATTGTCATGGGCTCTAACACTTTTAAGACCCTCTTGCTCTAGGCTGAGGCAGCAGAAATTCAAAGTTATCCCTATCACCAGCCTGTATGCACTGTTCTCTCTCCCAGCCAGGAAAGAGGGGCAAGTGTCTTTCACTCAAATAGGAAAACACCTGTTCCATTTAAAAATCTCTCTATTTCTATAATGATAAAACTGATCAATTTTTTACCAAGAAAAAGAGTGAGAATTTCTGCAGCTTTGCTACATCTGAGGAGAAACCATGGTTTCTAAAGGAATGGTTAAAACCAATGGAAAAGGACCAATAGGCTGAGGTGGGCTACCATCAGTAACCCACCAGTAGGTCTTAGGATGTGTCTCCACTCCGCAGACATTGAAAACATTTCTGAGTGCCATGTAATCAACTAATAAAATTATACGTTGGCTCCAAGAGTTAACACACTTCCTCAAACTTAAGGGAATCCCACATGCTGGGAGATACAGTGTTGACTGTGTGTGAACATCATTGTAAGTTGTTCTCCTGTCTGCTCATTTTGCCTTAAATTCCTATACTTCTAAGAAACTGCAGGAAACACTGGTCAGCAATAACAGCTTTAAAAGAGCTAAGAACTAAATGCCTTTTATGAACACTAGAGAGGAAAGAGGGGAGAGCAGAGATCACGTTCATTCTCCCTTTCTCTGTTTTCACACTATTCCTGAATGGCAGAGTTCACACCACAGAGAATCACAAAAATACACAAGTCAACTTGAGAAAGAATGTGCGTAAGCTGCTTTTCACAAGCATTACACCCAAGGAAGTCTAATTAGGCTAACCACATAATTAATTCATTATGAATAAATTCAGACCTGCTTTCAGAAATAAATTATACCTCGGATAATTACTGTTGAATACTATCGTTTACTTAATTGGTGTGTGAATTATCCAGAAACCTGAACTTTCCTTTCTTACTATTCTACGGACCTATTGTAATTCAGCTTCAAACAAACTTGGTAACATAGTAACTTGACGGGAACAAAGTTCAGAGAAACTAATCTTGTTTCTGGAGGGATGAAACATTTTCGCTGTAAACCCTTAGTGAAGTTTGATAATTCATGCTACGTCACCATGCCCTTCACTTCTGGGTGGTGAATAACTCCTAATCGCTTCCATAATAAGTCCATTGTGTCTTTTACTGGTAGCAGCTAGTAGCCATCACACGACGAGGGTCACGCAGATGTTACCCCTGGACCATCAAAGATTCTTCACTCACACTGACAGATGTGAGTTCAGGAATGTGTGTTGACAATCAGGTGCTTTATTTTTTACTGATCGCACACCTGTACTTCACCCTACTTATCTAATTCAAAGACATATGGAGCTTCAAAAACAGGTGGAACATATTCTCTAGGCAGGTGTTATGTTTTGAATCTGAAATGTTTCAAGTGCTTATCTTCTAGCTGGTTGTAATATGTGTGTGTATCTAGAGAGGGGGGGAAGGGGAAGGAGGAGGAGGAAGAGAAGGAGGAGAAGAAGGAGGAGGAGGAGTATGTGTTTGTACAGGTGTGTGTGTGTGTGTGTGTGTGTGTGAGTGACTTTTGGGGGTGGCTAGTTGGTATGTGCAGATCACTAGGGGCTGGCTGTTGAAGGTTATGACCCAGTTCTGGTTCCAATGCTTTCTGCTTCCTAGTCTACACTATGTGAACAGACCTCACTGTTCTTACAGTCTGGCCCTTTTCACTATGAAGGACTGAAACACTCTGACAATTATGAGCCAAAACGAGTTTTCCATCTTGTTTCTGCCAGACATTGTGCTTACAGTGATAGCTAGAAAAATAAACAAATAAACTGTAGCATCTTTTTCTTCTAATTCTGTCCAGCATGCAATGACACGATGAATCCACGGACACATAGTTGGTGCTTACTGAGTACTGGAGCTATGTAAATCTCTTGGCGGCGGGGAAGTAAAGAGTTTTCACTTCTTGGGGTGCTCACAGAGTTCTGGGGGCTGAAGGTCTATAGCAAGAGGGTGAAACAATCTAACAATTTGGAAAATCTTTTTAAAAATTTTATTTATGTGTATTTATGGGGGGGAGGCATCTTCATGTGTGTACATATATGGATGCAGGGTGTCTTGGTCAGAGGATAGTTTGTAGAAGTTGGTTCTCTCTTTCCACCATGTGGGTCCCAGGGATGGAACTTAAGTCATTGGGTTTTATGCCAGGAGCAGTCCCACCAGTACCTCCCCCCATCTCCTTAAGCAAGCAAAATACATGCTATTCTGACTTTCTTGGGCATAGAAAGTCCACTGTTGGGACTAAACACAAACCTGCACCAGGCTGCTCTCTGGAACAGACGTGATGGTTTTAAAGCTAGTTCTTAGCTTCTCCAAGCATGCGGGAACGTATTTATCAAAAAGAATAGTTAAATTGGCCTTTTCTGATTGATGCCGCCTTCTGTCTATCCAACTGGCCACATACCTGAAAAGAAACATGGAAAAGCTTTTACCGAACAAGAGCCTTGAAAAGCAGGATGCCACTGGGTTCGAAGCTCCCCCTTCCACACAGCTTGGTGCAGCACTCCATGGACACGTTGAGTGGTTCACTCGATTTCTCAAATGGAAAATATTTTTAAATGGCCCTTTAAAGACTTGTTTTAATGGCCATTTTCACTCTAATGAAAAGAATGTAAAAGAAACTCCTAATAGCTCTTAGAAGGCAAACATAATCGTGCCTAAGTAGGCCATTACTTTGCATTTAGAGGGAAGTGCACTGTGTCATTTCCCAAATGAGCAGACTCTGTTCATGGCGGAGGCTTTATTTATGAAAACAGCTTGGTGCTTTTCTTGATTAATCTTGGCATCAATTATTTAGTAATGAGAAATCAGTTATAAATAACGAGGTGAACATTCCATAGGGGCTACTTCACCCGCTTTTCTACTGGGTTCTCTAACACCAAGCTGAAAGGGATAATGTGTTCACAGTCAAGGAATAGAAGTGGTATGCCATGCCTTGATCTATTGACATTCTTACGATATATAGATAAACCTGCCTCAAGCTCATAACACGTTAACATTGCTGTCGTTTTAGTAAACTGCTTACTGATGCCGTGATGGCGTCCTTAGTGGCCTCCAGGGTGCAACTAAGAGATGCTAAATGAAAAAGAATCACTCAGAAAGTTGTACTTGAGTAGGAATCGGTGGTAATAGAGGCATTTAGCAGCCTGCACATGAACAGTGCTGCCACCGACTGATTACAGCCAGACCTTGTTGCAGAGGCAAAGCAGATTCTGCATTTTGAATATGGTATAAATGAAGGTAAAGATGCATGCTTTCTCAATGCTTTCCCGTGCTTCCCATGGACTTCACGGAAGAGCCACCATCATTATATTGCAGTGTGGTTTATGGAATGCCAGCTATCATGTTTCCAGTAGGAGCCCTACTTGTACGAGAGCTGTATGGCAGGGTGCTACTGGGAGGTGACAGCAGCAGCCACTACAGACAAAAGGATTAAGGCCATATCTGTATTCAGTGACTGATTCTGTTGCAGCAGAAGCAGAGTGGAATCTCTGCTATTTTTATTTAGGTATTTAAGGGCTAGGAGATAGCTATATACAATGGCTCAAATGTGCCAGTCAAGAGACAGTGTGCACACACTGGATCTTTACTACTGTCACATGGGACCCACGGATCAAACTCAGGTTGTCAGCAAGCATTGCTTACCTGAGAGCCATCTTGCCAGCCCCAGTAGGGAATCATTGTATCCAGAACTTACAGTAGGAGGAGTTGCGCTCAGGGAGATAGAAGTCTGAGCCTGGACTACCCTGAATCTGCATTTCAGTTCCCTTACTTTTTAACCAGGTCACCCTTGGGAAGGTGACTTAACTCTGCATTGGTTTTCCAGCTTTAAATGGAGATGATTGCTTCCTGGCCTTTGGCTAACACCACGAGTAGTATAAATGGAAATGCTGCCATTATGGAGTTCCTTTGGTTGTGGCAGTAAACAAATGTATGTGCATGAAGAACTGATGTCAGCATTTAATAACTTACTACCCATCACAGAGTTGGTGGCACTGGAATCCTGGGCTCAGATCCTGCCTCTGTCTCTCAGTGCATCTCCTCAATTTCTTCAATTGAGTATAAGAATTGCCACACAGAGATATACTCAGCAGCCCACACTGTTCACAGTGTTTTTTACATGACTTGGGAAACAGGAGGCCCCTGCAAAGATCACTAGAGACAGCAGGTACTGAAAGAGCCCCAGAGTGGGTTTTCCATTTAGGGGACAGGTGAAAGCTGTTTGTTGAGTTGCACTACTAGTGGCTAGAACTTCCTTTGGAAACATACAAGGCCCACTGGCAAGTGAGACTGAGGCCCCATTGTCTCCATGACCAGCAGCTACTCCAGAGAGAAGCAAGCTTGACCAAAACAGGCCAAGTGGTCAGTGGGGAATCTGCCAGAAAGATAGCCAATATTGACATCTCTTATAGCTCAGTGTCATCACACAGCAAAGAGACTAAAAGTTTCTATCAACAACTATGGACAGTTGAAATTTTTATGTAGAAATTATTGCTGAGTATTTATAGTTTGGAATAAAAAAACTGACATTAACAGAGAAAATTTAGAGCTCTGGACCATTATATGAAGATGTGGAAAAACCTAAGGAACAGATGTGTATCTGTTTGCAATTCTTCCAGTGTCACAAAAGATGCTACAGACTTTAAGATGGGCAGCAGGAAAGGACCATTACCACAGGGTAATGTCTTTCAGAAGCAACAAAGACAGGGAACCAAGTCTGGATTCTAAACACAGCTGCTTATACTAAAAACACTCCTCTGGCTGATTGGATAAATGGCTGATTTATATTTCCAATAAAGAAACACCAAAACAAACTAGATATCCAAGTGCCCCAATACTCAGAAAGATAAGTAAAGAATACAGAAGAGATGAACTTAAGAGAGGGGTTCCTCCTAGCAACATCCATGACAATCTGAGAAAAATAAATAAATACATCTTGATAAGTGGTTATATATAACCCAATGAACTATGAGAAGCCATGACTAGAAGAATAGACAATGACAGCAAACATAAGGAAAAATAAGAGAAGAGAGGTAGGAAGGAAAGAAGATGTAAGAAAAAGATTCTCAACAGAAAACTATGTAGAAAGAACAACCGGATGAGGAAATCACCACTCACAAACCACTAATGGGGTATCCTCTGAGGAGCTTGAGATTTTTTCTCTCCAAAATTATAGATGTCATGAATGAACAAGTTGGCTGAATGTTTAGACAGATGGGGACCACGGAGCTAAATAAATACAATCTTGTTCTGATTGTGAATTTTTTAAAGGTACAAATGAAATTTGTAACTGGCAAGATTTAAAACACACACTTGCAATATCCAAGACAGATTTTGTAGATATGTGAATTATATAAAAGAGAGGCCTCTATGTATGTGTGCATGTGTGTGCATGTCAGCTAGAGATGAAGGCGAGGTGGAAGTATGGTAGGCTAAGTCGTTAGGAACCGGTGGTCCTTGTATGCTCCCAATTCTGTAGTTTTGAACACTTGGAAACAAACAGCCGCAGAAAACTGATACTTGAATGAAATACTGTTTCAGAAAATGAGGTTTATAAACATATTGATCTCAAAATGTAAGTGAATATTGAATAATAATAATATATGTCATATTATAGTATTAAAATGGTAGTAAGCTATTTAACAATTACAGCGTGTAAGGAAATACCTGAATTCTGAGATAGCTAAAAGACTCTGGCAACAGCAAGCGAAAAATTAAAATCTCTGTGGAAGTTCCAGTCATTCTGGAAATGTCTCTGCTGGGGCCTTGATCATTCAGGTGAAAATTAAAACTGATACATTTATCTCTGATACAAACTTGCACTCACTGAAACTTAACTGGGAAGAGTATGCAGTGTAACAAAATGGATGGCTACTGAAGCTACCGGGGACTTTGAACAAAAGGCCTTCTTTAAGTAGACAATCATTCTGAGCTATCAGAAGCACTAATTGCCTTAGGATGTGACTGAGATTGAAGGACAGAGGTCTTGGGAGCCATCAGAACACTGTGGTACAGATGAGGGATCCCAAAAGGAAGGGAAGGTTATACAGTAAAGACTGTGTTTTGGGAGTGGGGGAGTTGATGGCCAGTCCTAACCAACAGAAATGCCCCAGAAACAGAATCCTATGTAGAGAAAGATGCTATCCCAAGAGCAGCTTTGCTCTGTAGAGGCTGAAAACTCTCCCCCCCAGACAGATGCCACGAAGCTTTATTAAAACACACAGACCTGGCCATGGTTCTCCCCTGTGAGCATCAGAAAGAGCAATGGGTGGCATCTGGGAGGGGACAGAGGTCATTCTCAAAGTATATTCAGGAGAGGATGATTGGAAGGACCACCCACAAAACTACAAGAGGGCAAAGAGAAAGCCAAGAGTGACAAAGCAGAGGTTTAAAGAAATCCCAGAGACTATTGTTAAAGATTTCATCCTTAACACTCAGTGCTAATTTCAGGTGGTGGAACCTGTCAAGTATGAGGTACAGAAGTGTGAGGTTACTGTGGGTTTGTCTTTTACAATGACTGTGGAGGCCTGTGTCTCTTCTGTTCTCTCTCTGATATCTGGGTCACAAGAGGAACAGCTCTGTTCTACCACAATGCATTGCTTCATCACAGGCCCCTAAAAAGGGGCCCAAATAACAAGAGACTCAATCTCTGCTGCTGGAGACCACATCAGCTCTCTCTCTCTTTATAAACACAGAAAGTCTCGGGGATCTGCTTCCTAGTACGGGGTAAAAGCGAGGAATGCTGGGAAATGAGAATGGATGACTAGAAGGACCTAGAGAAAGGCAGGTCCAGGAGACCCACAGCCATTCTGACATGACTATGTAGGGGAGGGATCAGAAAAAGAAGTAGCCTAAGCTTGCTCTCGTCTCTCCGTCTCACTTCCTGGCAATGTTCTCCACGAGCCAAAGGAAAGAGAAGCCAGAGGGCAGGGAGCCCGGCTATGTGGTCATATGGAACAGCGTCTGGGGCAAAGACGCCATGAGGAGGCTGGGTAGATGGGCTGATGGAGGGCCTCTGATGCAGGAGCAGGTTGTTACCTGCTCAGCTCAGAGGTCCCTACTATGCAGAGTGAGAACATTGTGAGAGACACATGATCACACAGCAATTGAGGTACAAAACCTTTTCTCTGAATGAAGCATTTTCATTGTCCAAATACACGTACATATTTCATACACAGACAGGTGCTCATGAAATGATTTGTCTAAGAGCTTCAAATGAGCTATTATTTGCACACTTATACTTACTGAGTGTCAATTATTTTCAAAGTATGTGATCAAGGAAATATGTAAGAAAAAAATGACTTAGACACCTGGGTGCTAATTTAGATAATTAAAAAGATATTATGTTAGTAATAAATTAAAATAAATAAAACTTAAAGTAAATTAATTAAAATTTATTTTAAATTAATTAAAATAAATAAAACGTAAGAACAGCTGATTAAGGAATGAACACAGGAGTTGTATAGACCTTTCCCTATAGGCATACAAACAGCACACACATGAAGACACGCCCTACAGAACAGCGACCAGAGAAACACAAATGCTGACTCAGAGAGATGCTGCCAGGTACCACTCGGTGAGGATCCTAGAGAAACAGGCAGTGAGGAAAACTAAAGTGGATAAGGAATGCCCTGTAGAGTCTGCAGCATCCTCTTGTGAGGTACCTGGAAGACGGTAACATGGTACAGCCACTCCAGTTAAGGCTGGTATCGAGTCCTTAAAAATCAAAAGCTGTATTAGCATCTGATCTGTCAATCCTGGGGTTATCACAAAGGGACTGAAGCTGGACCGGGAAGAGTAATTTGTGTCTGTATGTCTTATTCACAGCTTTGTTTCACAATAGCTGAAAGGTGGAGGCACATGTCCATCAAGAGACAAATGGATAACCACATGTAAACTGACCTTGAAGACACTGAGAGAATTGAGACAGTCAGGAAAAGTAAACACACCTTCTATTTCTATAGAAATAAGCTATAGAAAGCTACCTATAAGCTACCTCGAGTGTTCAAGCTCAGGAGCCATAATCAGGAAGAAGGCTGCCAGGAACTCAGGAGAGGGTTACTTCCAAGCCTGCACAGAGGTGCTGCAGGTGGATGGTGAGGGTGGAGCAACTGAGTCAACACACTCTCTGCCACCCAGCTTTGTCCTCACCGATGGGGATACAGCAACGTTGATGCCACACCCACCTTCATGACCAAAGCAAGTAGGAAAAGAAGGAATGCTCACGGATTCCATCCCAGGTCCTGCGGGTTCACATACAGAATGCCAGCTCTGGAAACCGTGGCTGGTGTGGCTGTCTGCAGGTGATGGGTCTCCAACAGAAGCCTCATGGAGGGTGTGAGGGCCACTCGTTCATTGCTGGAGAGGGTCAGCACCTATAATGAGCGGCACGTGGTGGTTACCAGAGGAGGGCTACCACCAGGAGTCAGAACAGCAGCCAACAGACCATCACAGCTAGTGATGCCCCTAGTATGACAGCCACAGGTAGACTCACCTGAATTCGCATCTGAGCCTACGTGGAGGCTCTCCGGCCGAATCCTTAAGGAATAAAATTGCCTTATAGACTTATGATGGCCAAGCCTCCAATAGGTGTAGGAGCTGTCACTAGTGCAAATGTAATTGGACTGACTTTCGTAAGACCTGAATGCCACAACTGAGAATGTGCAACACTGTGGTTACCAAGTGTCTTGTCCTCTCTCAAATAGGAACACAGGCTCCAACCTCTGTTTTTTTGGATAAACAATGTCTTCATTCAGAAAGCAGTGGCCACTGATGCTACCTGGGAGTAGTGTTGGCTCCCGATCTCTCACTCTTCCCCAACGTCAGGCCTCGCTCGGGTTGCCTTTTTGGTATTACACACGACCTCTTGTCTTTGCTGTTCCCAGGACAACCACACTGCATGCTTGGGAAAGCATTTAAACATAATCTGTAGCCATAGGAACAACTTAGTTTGCATTGCCAGGTTTCATCAGTGAGCATACGGCACAAACTCATTCTTTTGTTGTCTCAGTATCAATATTTAATCAGACCATGTAAGATGTAAGAATTTAATGCCTGCCTCTTAGAAAACAATAAGGCACATAAACTGAATTCTTATCTATGTTTCTAAATTTTTTGGTGATTTAATTCAGAGACAAGGGAAACATATTCCCCTCAATTTTTTAAAGGTTTATTTATTTTTATATTTTTATATGAGTACACCACAGCTGTCTTCAGACACACACTGAAAGAGTACATTGGATCTCATTACAGATGGTTGTGAGCCAAGGTGTGGTTTCTGGGAATTGAACTCAGGACCTTTAGAAGAGCAGTTAATGCTCTTAACTGCTGAGCTATGTCTCCAGTCTTCCTCCCAATTTTTTAACTATAAGGAAATATCAACCGTCAAAACAGTGACTACATAAAAAATGGTGCATTGAGAAGCACAGGAGATTACAGGCATCAGCAGGTGAATAGCCCCCAGATGCTGTGCCAAGGAGAGGCACTACATTGTCATTCACCTTGTTATCATCCATGACTGTGTTCAGGGACTCAATCCATAGGGGGTCAATATCTCCATCCAGGACTATCCAGGTTGGCCCGTCATGTGTGAGATTTGCCTGCTCTCTCAGAATGGACGAGAAGAGACCTGCAAAGTGGGAGCAGATGCTGCAAATGCAATCGAGGGCTGTTTGTCTCTAAAGCATGTTTCCCCTGGAAGCCCCTTTATTAGCTAAATAAAAGGAGGTTGCTACCTCTTTCTCACAAGTGGCATACAATGTACCCTGTCTGAGCTCTCGCAGGTAGGCTCCAGATCCAGTCAGTTCTATGACTTACTAACAGGCAAGCTCCACCTCCCAGGGGAGAGTCTTCACCTTTAGTAAGTGAGCTTTCCCACCTACCTGTCAAGAACAGGAAAACGCCCTCCTTGAAGACTCATTCTGAGATTTATAGATGGTAATAAACATAGATTGGAAACATATAGTACGACATTATCCTTTTCCACGTACATATGTTCAGAATCTATCTTAGACTACCTTCCATATTTCACCTTCTCCAATTTTTTCCTATTACATTATGCAAGGTTTAAATTTTGAAAGCCCATGCTCCAAAGTGCTGTCTATCTTCCTCACAGCCATGAGAGTGATGTCAGGCTGCCATGACATGAGGTGTGGAAAAGAGTCTCACTCTGCATTCTTGTTTGCAGTTATCCCATATCTGAGTGCTGTGTGCTCAGGGGACATTCCATAGGGGCTGGCTTTTCAAACTCCGGGAAATCACACTGAGCAAAACCTCCTTCAGTGGACACATGGAGAATTCCCCCATGAACTCACAGAGACCCAAGCCAGTCTTGGGAGACAGAGGTAGGTAGATCTCTGTGAGTTTGAGGCCAGCCTGGACTACAAAGTGAGTTCCAGGACAGCCAGGGCTGTTACACAGAGAAACTCTGTCTCAAAAAAAAAAATCATTTTCAAACAAACAGACAGACAATCAAACACCAAAACAAAAACACAAAAGCAGCAGGTGGTAAAATTGGTCCCCATGAAAGTCACCAGCTTTTCTAAGGGTTCTCAATTTAAGCAGCTTTCACATGTTTCCTGTATAATGCTGACGATTTGCCCCTGCCATGATCCTTCATGAAAACCAGACCCTCAGTGACAAAAAGGTGGCAAAACGTACCCTTCAGATCAGCAATGACCCAAAGGTAAGCAAGGGGATGATACCACGCACCGTACTTCAAAGCAAGTCACCTAAGTGGTACTTGACCAAGCATATTACCATTGTGAACAGAAGTGTGAATCCTAGGGAACTGGATGTTGGGAGCATCCTGTGCTGAGATTTGGGTGGGAAGAGGCTTGAACAGCAGAAACTGGGAAGAGAAAAGGCAGCCAGAAGGGCTGAGTGCAGGAAATGGGGCTAGAGATGTATGGAGACCCAATGGAGACCCAATCAGCAGTCCTGCAGGTCATAGAAGAGTTAACCCCTGGAGTAGCTAACAGACCCATCGCAATCTGAAATCAAGAAGTAGCATCCTGAAGCAGGCTCTGATTTCTACATGGAAAACAAGGGGCCAGGACACCAGGAAGATGGCAGCTTGGATTAATGTGGCATCTGTGGAGATACACTGACATTTAATAAATATATATATGCTTTCTTATTTTCCCCTCCTCCTCTCTTCCATGTTCTTATTTCTGCTTCCATGTCTTTCTTTTAATCACAGGGTCTCTCTCAATTTGTAGCCAAAGCTTGCCTAGAACTCATTTGTAGTACAGGCTGGCCTTAAAGTCACTGTAAGCAATAACCCTCGGAGTGTTGGGATTATAGGGACAAATCACTACATGCAACTTCAATATATTATTTTTAAAGATGGTGACAATATAGTATCTATTGTGAAGTCGACAGTAGGGAACACAGAGAGACATGGCACTGAGGATTATACTAAGATAGGTACACTGATTAGAATTAGGGAGTCATAAAGGGTTTTAAGGAAAGTATGTGTTCATCTCCAAATATAGGCTGAGTATCCTTTACCCCAAAACCTTGGGATTAGAACTGTTACTGATTTCAAACTCTTGGGAATTTCAGAATATTTGCATCGGATTCACTGGCTGTACATTTCTAACCCCCAAATCAAACATCTCAAATATTCCGAACCCCTAAACTTATGCCTAAAATGCTTTCAGTTCCAGAGTTTCCAGGCAGGAGACATGACCCTTCTGTGCCTGACAACTGTGATGTAGGCCTGGATGCAGTCAGCATCCCTCACACCTGTGATGCCCACTGAAATTCAGCCAGTGTCTCATTCCAGGAACTTTAGAAATGGGGCATTTGCATTGACTTCTCCCTGGTTTCCAAGGAGCCCTGCTGGCTGGGCAGTGGTGGCACACACCTTTAATCCCAGCACTTGGGAGGCAGAGGCAGGCAGATTTCTGAGTTCGAGGCCAGCCTGGACTACAGAGTGAGTTCCAGGACTGCCAGGACTATACAGAGAAACCCTGTCTCAAAAAAAAAAAAAAAAAAAAAAAAAAAAAAAAAAAAAAAAAAAAAAAAAAAGCCCTGCCATCACTGGTGTGGGTAAAACGCACCGCACCAAGCAAGAATCTGCCACATGCAATCACACACTTCTTGGATCTTGCCTTTAGTAGATCATTGTCATCAGTTAAGCTTTTGATCATGATAACATGCTGCCAATCTGTGACTTATACTGAAAGTACTGAAAGACAGAGAGGTGGGGAGGGAGGAACGAGAGAGAGGGAGAGAGAGAGGGAGAGAGACAGAGAGAGAGAGAGATTGGTTGTCAGCACTTCAAAAGAGAAAGAGCACTTACCATCTTTCCATTCTCTGGTAGCATGATGTATGAAACCAAAGAGTTCATCTGTTGTCACAGCCTTGGGGTTTAAGTCATTCCAAACAGGCTTCTGTTTCATGTTCACATATGTTCTGTTCAGTGTTCTCAAAATCTGAGAAAATCGAGCCAAGAAAACTATGTGAAGTTGGCCAAATGGAGAGTGGAAAACAAAGAATTCTCCTAACTCATCATGTGCTCCTGGATATCCTGCATCTAGAGTGAAGCAGAAAGCAGGAAAGTTTCCTCATCGTGTAAAACTCAAAGCTTGGATGCTTAGGATGACAGGATCAGCTTACCTGATTCCCAGAGGCATTCAGACCATTGAAAACTGCCTTGTCAGTCAAATCTTTAGCTATGTACACAAAGTGATTTTGAGATCTGCATGTACACAGTGTGAGTTTGAGATCTGTATATACAGAGTGAATTTGAGTTCTATATGTACAGAATGAGTTTAAGATCTTTAACTATGCATACAGTGTAAAGAATTCGTGTGTATGAGGTCACTCCGCTAGTATTTTTTTTTAACCTAATTCAGAATTGCCTGGAGGCTGTCACCATGATGGCTGAAGCCCTCCCAGAGCTTCTCACTTAGCAGGCAGAGGGAGGAACCATAGTATAGCATGCAGTTTTACAAAAGACTCCAGGATGACAATGTTGGCCTAGACAGTCTTCAAGACACAATATTGAATGAACCTTCACAAGATGTGGTCTGGAGTCGGGGAAACAAGAGCTCTGCTACTCGGCATCTAGTAGGCAGAGGCCAGGTGTAATGCTCAACATGTGTCAGTAGCCTGTGTGGTGTGCATCTAAGCAAATACTCAGTGTATAGTGTCACTGGTGCTTGGGAGTTAGCTTATCAACAGAAGAAGCTGGAGGAAGATGACCTTAGACTTGGGACTCACTAAGCATGTATCTATTTAATTGACCCAAATATCTTCCCTGGTTGTCCTTTACTGTCCCTTGAAAGCCAAGGTTGTTGGTTTCAATGTGTATCATCTTCATTGATTTTAGGAGTTGTGAAGGGCTGATTGAAAAACACCAACTACTTTAGGGTGGTGAGTGGGTAAATAACATGGTCCTGCTCACATCAGCCTAAGTGTGTGTTGACTAGGTGAAGAGTAAAGGAAGGAAATGAAATAGCTCAGGAATATGCAGCTTATATTTTTGGAAACCATTAATCTCCCAGAAATTTCAGAATTTAATTTTATCCTTCCATGAACCATGGCCTACATCTGAAAGTTATACTAACAAAGTAATTATAGGTCTATCAATAATCTAGTTTAATATCGCAGTGATTACATTTTTCATAAGAAAAAAAAGTATCCACACAGATCCTCTCTGGGCAATTGTTTCCCTTTGGGTTCAGCTCTGAGGACTGGCAAGTGCTGTGTGCAGCCATGCTCCAGAACTCATATGCCATTCCGATTATTTTTAGTTGTTGGCCACCAAATGTGTTTATACCCAAGCATCCTGAATGGGAAGGCACACAGCTCTGCAAATACCGTCTGCCAACCAAGAAAATAAGAGTGCTGCCAGGACAGTCAGGAAGGCCAAACAGAAGCAAGCAGTGAACTAAAAACGGGGCTTAATAATACTAGAGTGTCCCATCACAGCAGAGAAAACCATACAATGCACAGTCCAGCACACAATAGGGACCTCGGAAATGTGGGTGTTGCCATCTCTTTTCTTTTCAAGCTTTGTTTTGAGGCCAAGGAAGGCTCAATCTCTGAAGCAGTCATGAAGGGAAATATTTGCACTTGTTTTCTTAATGATAGGGGAAGGAGAATTTATGACGGCCCCAAAGAGGCAAGAAGGTGGTTTTGATGAAGGTGGGTAGTGCTCATCAAATACTGCGAGCCAGGTGGCTCGCTCACGCTGAACACTCTCACCCTTGGTGAAAGAGGCCAGGTGTGAGCATGCAGGTGCAAGCCCTGAATATGTTGGCAGAATTCTCCTTGTCTTGTGTGGAAAGCCTAGTCTTTGCATGAGCTTACTATTCCCGCCTCTGTCTGTCTCTCTGTCTGTTGCTGTCTCTTTGTCTCTCTGCATATTATATGGTGTTTGTGTATTTGTGGTGTGAGTGTGTGTATGTATGAGTGTGGTGTGTGGGGGACTGTGATACGATATGTGGTGTGTTGTGTGAGTGTATGTGTGTGAGGTATGGTATGTGATGTGGTGTGTGTGGTACGGGATGTCTGGTGTGGCGTATGTATGGTTTGTATGTAGTGTGTTTATGATGTGGCGTGTAAGGTGTGTGTGTGATATGATGTGTGGTGGGGTGTGGTCTGTATGGGTGTGTGTATGTGATATGTGTGGTGTTGTGTGTGTATATGTGGTGTGTGTGGTGTGATGTGTGTGTCTGTATGAAATGGAACATACAATGCTCTGTTTCACTTTCACTCTATATGAAAGGAACAGTGTCACATGATCAAATGGCAGCCGTAGATTTCAGACTCTAGCTTAACATTATTGCTGTTTCACCTCAGGGACTCCTAAGCAGCACTGAAAATGGTGCCCTCTAGAGAAGATTCCTCCAAGGTTAAAAGGTATAACATGAGTTCTCCTACCTTACTCTTTCCTGTGCCTGCATTTCCAACCACGAAGACAGAGTGTCGCACGGCCAGCAGCTCCTCAAGCTGGACAACCTGCACATAGACAGCTGTTACTTAGGCCCTTTCATGACTGAGTGACCAAAAGACAGCTCATTTATTTTAGCTCTCTCCTACGATGCTACTTAGGTCCCACTGACATATGGGCAAACAGACTAAGTTCACAGCACAGCTTCTTGGAGATTTCCACATAAAAAGCAGACATTTGAGTAATATGAAGTCATCATAGTCATCATCACCGTTGACATCTTCATCCTCATCGTCATTGTCATCATCTCTGTTGTCATTGTCATCATCTCTGTTATCATCACCGTCATTGTCATCACCATCATTGTCATCATCGTCACTGTCATTGTCACTGTCATCATTGTTGTTGTCGTCATCATCATCACTATCATCTTCCTCATTATTGTCATCATCATCAATGTCATCATCATCTTCACTGTTGTCATCATTGTTATCATCATCCTTATCATTATCGTCATCATCACTGTCAACAGTGTCATCATTATCTCCATTGTCATTTCATCATCACCACTGTCATTGTCATCACCAGTGTCATCATCATCTCTATTGTCACCATCATTGTCATCACCAGCATCATTGTCATTGTTACCATCATTGTCATCATCATTGTCATCACCAGCATCATTGTCATTGTCATCACCTCTACTATCATTGTCATCAACATCATCACCACTGTCATTGTCACCATCATCAACATCATTGTCACCGTCAGCATCAGCATCATCAACATCACTTGTGTGGCATGCCTGTGTATGTACATATGTGTCTCTCATTCTTTACCTGACTGTCTAGAGAACGATGAGGTGCCTCTGTCTCTACAGTGAGGTGAGAAGCACATCCAGCCGCACGTGGCTTCATATGGATCGGAGAGTTCAGATCCAAGTTCTGTTCTCATGCTTGTGCAGCAAGCCCTCTCACTCACCGAGCCATCTCCCCGGCCCCTATTTCATGACTTCATACAACCCTTAGTACATGGCAGGAGCAGTTACTTACAAAACCAATGACTCTTCACAGAGTTTTGAGCAGAAATGATGAATACTAATCATTGCCTATAAGGGAGTGATGGCTACATCCCATAAACTATCTGAAACACACATAACAACGCGTATTGTCGATCATGTATTTGCTGACTCCAATGCAGCCTTGCTTTGACACAAGCTTTGTATAAGTTAGATGGTGCCTTTCAGAGCCTACATGTCTCCCGCAACAAGAATAACTATTGATTTTACTTTCGTTATCCGTGGATTGGAGAAGAGAGAACATGATACAATTTTGGCACATGTGACCCAGGAGAGTTTTATAATTAGCTAAAAGCATGGTTACATTTAGAGCCACAACAGTCATTTCTGTGTTTTTAAGTCCTCAGTGATAGAGACTAGGTATCAAAGCGTTTAGTTATATGTTCCTTAGCTGACTATTCTATAAAATGCTTGAAGGTATTTAATAAGATCTTTTTAAAGCCATGTGATATAGTTAATGTTTTGGATAAATGACACTTAGGAAGTTACTTGAAGCACCAACCCCACCACCTGCCATCAACAGTAATATGTCTTTACCTTGAGGATGAAGCTCTCCTCAGGCTGCAGGCGGAGTTCCAGGGCAGACTGCTTGACCATCTGTTCAAAGTGTGGTTTCCTCTGTCGAGGTACATCCAGGGCCGGAAACAGGTCACTAACCAGGCCCAGGAACACTGGGACATCATCAGTTACAATTTTAGGCATATTGAAGTCCCTCAGTGCTCTCATGAGCACCTAGGAAAGCAGACAGAAGACACTGAATCAAAAGGCAACACAGTGCATTTCAAACACTGTAAGTAAGAATTTTTTAAAAGTTTTTAAAATCACAAATAAATGACTGATATTTGAAAGATAGGTGCTCAACCAGATTTAAACATTACGTGATAAATACTGTATTGAAACATCGTGTGATAATTTGATATGTATATGTATAATTTTTATGTTGTGTGACATTTAAAATTAAGTGTAACTTTTCAAAGTCTAATAAATATTTACCAAGCTAATACACAGTTTTAAAAGAATTTGTTTTTATTTAGTGTGTGTGTGTGCATGTGTGTATATGTGTGTGTGTGTGTGTGTGTGTGTGTGTATGTATGTGTGTATCCCCACAGAAGGCAGAAGACCCTGGAGCTGGAGTTACAGGCATACGTGATCTGCCCAACCTGGGTTATAGAAACCAAACTCAGTCCCTCTAGAAGAGCAGAACATTCTCTTAACTGCTGAGCCATCTCTTCAGGCCCACAATAACACATTCTCAACCTTCACATCTAAATCTATGAGAACTGTTCTCTGTCCACAGGGAGGCAAACACTTTCAGGTTGGTGGAACATGTAAGGCAACCACACATGGGCCTCAGAATAAGATGAGCTATGAGACCTGCTTCTTCCCTAGGAGGCTGTTCTGGTCTTCAGAACACCTCTGCACCCATCTCTTGCCTTCCCCAAACTCAGATTCTAGGCTGAACTGGCTAATGAGATCAGATTGCTTAAAGCTCTCTGCAATCGCAGGATCATAAATACAAATACTTTTAATGTGGGCTTTTATTTTACACTGGCTAGAAACTAAAGTGGGCGGCAGTAACTCAAACATTAAAGTAAGTTACATAGAGAGCTACATGTTCTGTCTTCACACACCACTGAGCAGAATAAAGGAGTGAAGAAAATTTTGGCTAACCATGAGCAGAGACCAAGAAGAGAAATATCAGCAAATTTAAGACAAATAATGTCCCTTACCATAAAAAGAACATTCTAGATAGATCTAGCTTTACCCTACATTTCAGGATACACTGCATGTATACTTGCAAACTTCTGCTACCCCTTTTCTTGTTTCTTCCTACGCAAAGAGAATGTCTGCTGTGCTGTCACCGTTGCAGTCTCGGGGGAGAGCAGAACCCTTCCTAGTGGCCTCACAACCACCATGGATCTCACAGAGTCAACTTTTCTTGAAGCCCACCCCAAGCAGTGAATGTTCAGTGCCCCACTGGGTTGACTTGAGCTCAGTGGCTTTCAGGATGAATATCCCAACTTTATTAATCGGGGTTTTTATACATCCCTCAAAGGAGATCAGTGATGACTAAAATACTATATTAGAGCTGTCAAAATACTTTTTGTGGTTAATATCTCAAAAGCGCCTATAAAATCACGTTTTCCTTTCCCAGACCCTCATCTCTGTAGTCGGGGTACATAGGACCACTTACAAGAAATGCCAGCCCTTAAAATATCCCGCATTAAGGACAGATGTTTTGATAGATGGGGTCATGTCCGCCTCCCCAGCCAGGTACATACTTCCGTCTGTCTGTCTGAGGACACTTAGCTACTCACTCTGCAACATCATTTAGCACTGCAGTACCTGTTCTTCGGGTCTATTTTTATCTCCTCGTTTCAGGGAGCCAGCTACAACCAAGACAGACTTAATAGCACGAAGTCCCCAGTCATAATGATCCTAAAAATTAAAGCACAGGCAGGCACATCTTTCTCAGACACTGAATGATATCTTCATTCCAGAGGTTAAGATCTAGAAACCAAAAGAGTTCAGATAGACACACACACACACACACACACACACACACACACACACAGATATATGTATATATACATACAGACCTGGACTGGTCCCAGGTTCCCTTCCTTTTATGCACCAACCTTTATGTATGTACCCCTTACTTTTGTTATCTACTCCCCAGCCTTTCATGTCTAGTCACCTATTCTTTTAGTTTACTTAGACAACTCTGCCCTAGTTCTGGCATTAAATACAATAAAAACTACAAAATTCTATTATGAGCTAGAATCTCTCTGAGACTTGCACATCATTCCCAATGAATCCCACTGGCTCTGCACTCCTGGAAGGTGGAGGAGGCACTTCCTGTCTATTTTAGTCTGCAGAGTTCCTGAGCCTGGCTTAGAGTAAGGTGCTCAGTGAAGGAGCTGAATTCAAAAGTGACTGACTATATCTGAAACAGGGTCTCACTATGTATCCCTGGCTATCCTGAAATTTGCTACAGAGACAAGGCTGGCCTTGAACTCACAGAGATAGTGCTTTTGCTGGGATTAAATGTGTGCACCACCAGTCTTGGCCCCAAAACAACTGATTTGGGGTGACTGACATTCTCTTCCTTGTCCTCCTATCCGTCATCCTCATGGTAACAATTCTCCCAAATGTTTCTCAGCTGTGCCTACAGGCAGGTCACCTCTCCTCCAAGCCTCAGCAGCTGTAGAGAGGCAGACAGAGGAGCCATCTACTTTACAGATGGATGCTGAGGTAAAGTTGTTCATGTGGGAACGAATGTGTTGTGAACACTGAAATGATAAATACATGAACACGCCATTTTCATCCATTTGTGGATAGTAAAATCAAATTAGGTGTTGGCTGTCATTTCTGTCGGTAATAAAAGCAGACAGGAATGAAAGTGAAAACACCCATGTGTCGTGCCGATAATAAAGGTAAGGGGTGCGTGGAGAACGTTTTTGTTCAGGTGTGTATCCGTGGGAGTTTGTTTGGGGGTACAAACACCCAGATGGGCTCATAAAGAGTCTCAGCAGGAAAATTATACTTTATTACCGGTCATGGCAGAGATCATCTGGAAGTCACAAGTACAAAAGCAGACCAGGGCTGAAGAAGGAAAATAAAAGCAAGAACTGACAGGTCTGCAGGGCACAGTGGCTGACTGGATCACGGACAAGGCCTTGCAGAAGGGATGCTGAAAAGAGAATGCAGCCGAAGCCGTAGATTCGGTTCGTAGAGAACCCCTGAATAGTGAAGTGTTGAGATTACTGCTGACTCCTCCCCACTTTTCCTGGCTTATCTAATAAATCCGATCCTAGGAAACTATCCTTGCGTCTCTACTTTCTACCAACTTCACTCCTTTGTTCGGGAACACTTCCGATTCTTCACATTCCTCTCGGCTCTCAGCAATGCCTCTGAGCTGTGCTTGTAACTCGGCTCTGCTTTCTTGCCAGGTTTCCTTCCTTCTCATGCACTTAGTACAAGAACTCTTCTCTTCCTTCCCTACCTTCTTCTTGAATTTGGCCCCAAGGGTCCTAGATAGAGTTAGGATAAGCTCAGCTCCCACCACCTGCCAGCTCAGGACTTGGTTATTTCATGAACTTCTACACTCGCCAACAGGACTATTACTGCCCAACTGGGAATCTTGAGGAGACTGTAAAACAGCATATCTGGGCGGGGCAGCATAAACCTGCAATCCCAGTACTCTGGAGACTGGGGAAGGATGATTTTCAGGAAGATCCCATAGATAATATGAAATCCTTCCAAATGTCTGTGTCATTTGAATGCTAAATTATTCAACATCAACATTTTTAAGATGTCTGTTTTAATGTGATATAAAAACCAAATAACAACCAAAGACTTCTCACCTGCTTGGACAGCAGCTCCTCACAGAGCATGTACAAGGAAATGAACTTCCGGGCCAATGAGCGGGCATCCACAAACCCTTCCGCCACCAACATAATTTCACAGATCAGCTTGGTGTCCGGGGCCACCATGGCGCAGGGTCTACAGAATAAATATGAGCCCTGATTTTAAATGTTACAGTAAGGTCATAGGTGCGTACTGCTTCAATCAGGTGATTAGTCTGCACCAACATTCTCGCTACTCCTACACATGTCATAATGGCCTCTGTCAATCACCGCTAACAAAACCCTTCAGTTCAACTAAAACACTTCCACTGAAGACCAGGGAGATGATGAGACAGCAGAAATGGTAGGCACCTGAGATAGGGGCAGGGTGGCAAGTTTAATGAAAATGCAGGGTTACAATACATTAACTTCCCTCCCCATTGGTGGGGTTTGGTCTCTGCTGGTTTGGTAGAGCTGGAGATTTAAGTCAGAGCTTCAACCACACTGAGCCTGTGTTCTACTTCACAGTTACCCCAGGCTCTTAACTTCATAGCTATGATCTCAGTAGAATGACAGGCTTGAAGTGCTCTAGTAAAGGTAAAACATACTACCAGAATACAGCGACCACTGATGTCTGGAGGAGAGCACCTCGCTCCGTGGTTGGTTTCAATAACCACCAGGCAAAAGACCTCCAAGGCACAAGTATCGGTACAAAAAACGATGAAGGAGTTGAGGTTTTTTTCTGATTTATTTAGCAAAGCGTGATGTATTTTAGTTTTTGAAGCTAGCTGTGCTTAATGGGCAGCTCAAAGAGTTCATAAATGCCTGACTGTCACCTTCAAAACTGCACAAGCAGGGCTGAGGGATGCTTTAGCAGAGCCCCAGGTTGGAGGCAGTAACCATGTGGCTCAATAACTGTAGTTCTAGGGGATCCAGTGTGGGTTTCTGTGGGCACCAGGCATGCATGTAGCACACTTACATACATCCAGGCAAAGTACTCATATACTTAAAATTAAAAATCAAGCAAAACCCTAAATATGTTAAAAACATATACAAATTATTTCTTGCATAGTGCTACTAGGGTCCACCAAGAGGGGCTTTTCAGATGATAATTTAGAAAATGTAGCTTCTGTTTCCTCTTTCTGTGTGGGCAGGTTTCAAAAAGTTCCGTCTCAAAGACTGGAGCCAGAAATAATCAGATCCACTGAAACCTGGTACAGGTGGACCACAGGCAAATGAATAATCAAGCCACATGTTTTAGATTGTTAAGTCTGTGCACCCCAAAACAGTTACCTGTTTCTGTGAATACAGTTACATGCTACTTCACACACATCTGATTTTTTCACCCTGGATATTCCCCATGGGTCTTTGGGCCTAGAGGACTGAAGCCCTGATCTAACCTGACCTCTGAATTATTTTTCATATTTACTATTGATTGTACAATGGAAGAGTGGAAAGCAGAGAAAAGAAAAGGGTTGGCATATAATCTGTGTACACAATAAATACTATTTTTTTAGTGTACAAAACAATGGGTTTAACTGTAACATTTTTGTGCACACACATTCCTGTATGTTACTCATCCAGTCTCCCACTACTCTCCCCAGTCCCTCTTCCCAAACACAACCAGCTTTCATGTCCTATAAGTATTTGCGTATATTTAAATTTAAACTCTGCAGATAAGAAAACATACACAGTGTTCTGTCTTTCTCCTCCTTTCCCACCATCCTCTCTTGGTCCCTCCCTTCTCCTTCCTGTAGGACTTAAACTGCCTTTTATGTGCTGGGACCTGAGCCCTGCGCCCAACACATGCTAAGCACCATACTCAGAATACTGAGCCACCTTCTGCAGCCTGCAAACACTAGCATTCACTGTACATTTACTTTGTATCACGCAGGATGCTAACACCTCCTGACCCTTCTCACTTAATTCTAGCAACTCCAAAAGATGAGTGTTTTTCATATCTGCCTTTACAGAGGCGCAGGCTGATGGGTGTCCCTGGAAGTTTCTTGGTAAGTCGGGAAATTTAGAGACAATTAGAGCCAAGCCTCAAAATGTTCCTGACACCATGACTAACATTAAACTATAAACGATGCTGCAGATAGTCTATCAAATGATATTTATGAAAATGTCAAAAAGGATTTGAAACTTTATGGCCCAGATGAAAGAAGTCCATGAGGTAAATTGTGTCGGAAACATGAAAACACAGATGAGTGTGCTCTGCAGCTGTTACGTTCACTGTTGGGTGGCAGTATTCTCTGGCTGAGGCAACTATGCTAGAGAAAGCTATTATTATGAAGAGGGGAAACATTCAAGATAAGATGTTAGAATATTTGATGAACATTAGGGAACAGAATTAAATACCCATTTTTTTTATATTACCCACTGAAGTTTTCATTTTGTGAATTACATTTTAGAAGTGCTAGCATGAAATTAGAATAAAATATAAAAGAATTATGGATAAATATAAAAATGGATGGATAAACATTTTAGGCTTAAAAGAATTAGAGGAACTCACACTAAAAACTATAAATATTCTTATAATGTAGATAAAAGACATTTAATTCTTTTGAAGGCATGCTAAGTAGTCAAAGACACACTGTTAGTCCTATAGACCTCCTGAAAAATCAACTGTTAAGCCGTTAGATTATCTTCAGGGACCAAGAGGAGGTTGAGCAACACAAATTATTGCTATCATGTGTGAAGTTCGGGGTGTCCTTACAGATAATGCCAGGAAAATGCATGCTAAAACACATGTTAATCCAGACAACAGGATGCATTCCATAAAAATATAGATCATCAAAACGAATCCAGAGGGAAACAAAATCTCAGCAACTTCCTACCTATTAAAAAAATTTGTTACTGAAAAGATTCACATGAAGAAAAATATTGGCCCAGACACCTTCGCTGATTAATTCTATCAAATACTTTAGCAATAAGTAATACCAGTCCCACTCAAAATCTTAGAAGCAGGACACATGATGGCAGCATTTCTCTGATGAAAAGAAATCAAATGAGTTACACAGAAAACATTACAGACCAATATGCTCTGTAGTAAAGACTTTTTAAAATATCTAACAAAATCACAGCATGTTATATTCAGCAAATATGTAGAAACAATGCCTCCTCTTATCCTGAGAACATGAGACTGAAGAGCTACTTATCAGAAAGGCAATTGATATAGTTCGGTAAATCAACAGAATAACAGAAAACATCTAAGAAGCTGTGAAACAACAAAATCTGCTGAGGAAAACACAGTTGAAAATCTTCCAAGCTTTGGCTAAGTAAGCTTCCTTAACTAGAATATTGAAAAACAAGATAATTGATAAATTATATTTCATGATAATCAAAACATTTATCTTTGACGGGCACCATCAAAATTGCAAAATGGAAAGCCACAAAATAGAAGTTTCATACTGTGTGTTATCTAATAAAGAAACTGTATATAGAATATGGCATTACACACACACACACACACACCACAAAACTCTCTTTTTCTCTCTGGGAATAGCCAATAAACACATGAAAAATTACACAAGACCATGAGCCTTCATGGAAATATTAAAGTAAACTCATAATGACATACTACAATTAAGTTTAATTAAGTCATCTAAAACTTACCAACCAATATAATGTCAGCATTGCTAACAATGTTAGATATTTGACAATAGAAAGCAATGGAGTTCTCACTTGCTAATGGTGAAAGTATAAAAAGAGTTAATAGCCTTTGCAATGTTGCACAGTTTTTCTAAGTAAAACATGTGTAGAGATACACCTAGAAGAAACGAAAACGTGTTCATGTAGAGATTTTCATCCATGTTCACAGCAGCTCTATTCACAAAGGCTACGGATGGAATCATGACAAAGTTCATTGACTGGTGAACAGATAAAGGGCATGCAGTGTGTCTGTACGGTAGAACACTCAGTGATTAAAAAAACAAACTCCTGATCAGCCCAGAAACTTGGGCCAATCTCAGAACCCAAACGTTCAGATAATGATGCCAGAAAGCAGGAAGGAAACTGTAGGCCCATCAGACACAAACTTCCCTCCTGCCTTAGGGAACTGTACATGACCCTGGTCTACAGGCATACAGACCAGGTGTACACATCAACTGTTCACTGATGGCAAGGAATAAGGAAACCAACATTAAAACAATTCTTTGGTATTTACAGAACAACTTATTAAAAAAGGAAAGCTAACTCACATAATATTAAAATGTATAAACTTATTTTTACATGAAGAATTACATTCTAGCTATTTTATCCTGCCGACTTCGATCAATTGTTTGATTGTAAAACCATCAATTCTGAGATGCTGCTCTGAGAGCACAGGAATGGCAAAAGGGGTTCAGAGCCACATCAGAGATGGTTGGAAGTTCGAACTCAAAGCCAAAACTCATCCAAAGGCTGTGTGTGTGTGTGTGTGTGTCTACATGTGAGTACACATGTGTATGTGAAACAGTTGTGTGCATAGGCCAAAAATAACCTCTGATGTCATCCCTGAGGCACTGTTCAGACCCCTCCTCTGCTTTTCTCTCATTGTCCTGGGTCTGGCCAAGTTAGGCTAGGCTGGCTAGCCAGTAACTTCCAGGATCCAAAATCAAAACAAAACACAGTCCAAACATTTTGAAACATGTTGAAAAATAATGGTGGTGGTGGTGGTGGTGGTAGTGTGTGTGTGTGTATGTATGTGTGTATGTGTGTGTGTGTGTAGCCTTCTTTTTCTGTTATTAAGTCTTGTTTCTACAAGTACAGTAAACTATGTACATACATTAAGGTGCTACAATTTCTATGTCAGAATAGTCTTGAATCTAAGCCAAGGTGTCTCAGGTAGCACTGGTTATTGCTGTGTTGTGACAACATGTATATGTTCATAACCAAGATTGCAGCGAAGTTCACAGAGATGCATCTCCAATTCATTACACATTATATTCTGAATTAATTCTTGACCTTGCACATTCAGAAACTGTTGCCAACTTTCTATGGTCCCACATTTAGTCACTCGAACCCCTAGGGGGCCATGGCTCACAGTTTAGAAAGTTGGAATTGGCAGGAACTCCAGAAAAGATATATGTAATCCTTAATCACAGCGAGTCATGTGTGACAGCGGAATTAGTTTCCAACTGGCACAAGGGGGCTCCTGAGAGTTTAGGAGCTATCTTCCCAATCTGAGCATTTGTGCATTTCTCAGTTAGATGGGAGCATGTCGGCATGCCAGATTATACCTGGATGATGTAATGGAAAAGCTAACAGTCTTGATGGGTACTGGAGATGCACCTGCAGGACCTCCTATGCCAGGCTGCTGGTGGTGTATATATTGGCTGAGTGATGGGAGAAAGGAGGTCAGTAGTGTATTTTAACCATCATCTGGTAATTTTACATCTAAGACTCTAGTCTATGGTTGGGGGAAGAACTCAGTCACTAAAGGCTTTGCCACACAAGCTTGAGGACCTGAGTTCAGTCAGTCTCCACCATCCATGTAAAAGCTAGCTGCAGTAGCACCCACTTGTATTCCTAGTGCTTGGGAGGTGGAGACAGGAGGATCCCAGAGGCTTGCCAGCTTCATGGGTGACCTCCAGCATCAGTGAGAGATCTTGCCTCAAAAAATAAGGAGGAGAGCCTCTGACGAAGTCGCCTCTGACCTCCATGTGCACACATAAACCCAAGCACATACACGCATATACCCAAAGGCTCTATTCTGAAACAAAAATAATTTTAATAAGAATATATATTCATAGCCTGCTACTTTAGTATCAAAAGCTAAAACAAAAATAAGCCTGCAGCAGCACACAAAAGGATCAAGAAAATTTAGATGAGCCATAAGAGGGATTATTTTTTAGAGTTATAGAAAATGATATTTCCAAAGATTTTCAACAGTATGGTAAAATATGTATGTCAAAATATTACAAGAAGAAAACTAAATAAAATCATGCCTCATATATCTTAACTCTATAAAATGACAGAATAGACTAGAAAAACTATAACAATCATGACATCCAGTTGGCAAATAACTTCTCTTTATACATGTCTGCATTTACCAAATACTTTATAACTCGCGAAAGTTCTGTTTACAATAAAACAGCAATGAATATTAAATACTTGGAATTAAATAATAATATTATTTAATAATATTAAATACTTGGGATTACTACATATCTTTTACATACTGATTTGAGTGCTAGTTTCAGTATACAAGGGGTGAAAGTCTATCATGGAGAAAATGATCTCTATAAAGATCATGAGGAAAATTATCTCTATAAAGATCATGAGGAAAACTATCTCTATAAAGTGATCTCAGATAAGTTTTCCACAGGAAATTAAATTCTCTGGTAAAATAAATGACATGGTCAGAGCAAGCCAACGTTAGGTGGCATAAGTGTACCGTGCGTGAGCTGCAAAGCAAGCACTTGCCTGAACAGAGCTTTGAGGTTTTCTGGTAATTCCGTTCGACCAGCATATCCTGGGTTCAGAGTGATAAATATTCCAACCGATGGCTTCAGTGGGATAGTCTCTCCAAGAAATACAAATCTACCATAAAGAGAACGTTGATGGAATTAAATGTGTTCACTGAACATGAATGCACACTGACAAATGCAAGCCACTGCAAAATGCAAATGTGTATTAGAAAGCTGTTTGTCCTGGGTAATTTTCTTTAAGATTCATAAGCATACACATTTCAAATGTTTTGAAGCATATCTATTAAATAGCCCCCCCCCCCCATTCCCGTCTAGAATCACAATTCTAGAAAAATAAAAAGCTTTTATTTTTCCTCCCCATAGCCTAAAATGGAAGCCTGGAGAGTTGACTACTTAACCTTTAATGAAAGGTGATGACATTTTTGCCTTTACTTCCTTGAATGGAGCACTGCACAGAGAGTACCCATGCTCAGAGGAGCAGGAGGAAGGACTCTCTGTCCAGTTTATCTATTTGCTCACTCAGCTGGCCTCCTCTTATTCACTAAATCTCTACTAAGCATCTCTGCAAGGTAGGACAGTCTGATGGTTAGGACAGCAGGACAGTGGGCTCTGCTGGGCTCAGAGAGCAGAGTCATCAATGCCACACATTAAGCATGACAATTATACTCTTTGTTCCAGTTTCCTCATCTATGGAAAAGGGAGAATAATCCTACCTGCTGGTGAGGATTTGAAAGAATATGAATATAATTGGTTAACACCACAATACCCAGGGCACAGTGAATCCTCGGCAGATATTAGGTATGAGTACTGCTATCTTCACCATGCCAAAGCTAGGAAGAAACAACGATTTTCAAAAAGAAATTATGAGTGCCCGGTTAGACCTTTGATGACGAAGGCAATAAAATTGTTACCAGCAAAGACTTAAGTGCGATAAGCTTTCAGACAGGGCCAAACCCTCAAAATGTAAGGTGATCTCAGAAAGATCTTTTGAAGGAAGGGGAAGGCTGAAGTAGTATCTCAGAGGAGGGAGGGCAGAGACACAGATGCCCCAGACTTCTGGGGGATTTAAGTAGCTAACAGCAGGTGATTATGTGGTTCAGGTTAAAATGGAGAAATCAGGATTTTGCAAAATGTCAAGGGAAGGCAGGCAAGCTCAGCTCACAGAGGCCAGGTGAGTGTGGCCAGGGTCTATGCATCTCTCTTCTAGCATTCATAGCAATGATGGGAGGAGCCTTCAAGCAAAGGGAGGAGCCTCTAACAGGTGGACTCAGCTTAGAGCTATTTCTTAGAACCTGCAGGGTAAGGTAATCAACTGAGACCTTGAAGAAGCCTTGCAGCCTGTTTATGAACAGGCCTAAGGAAGAAGAGAGAGGTCTCAGAAATGAAGGCAGAGGCACCACCAAGTATGCCTGGGAATTTTCAAATCATTTCTGACTCCATTACATAAATCTGCATGACAAAGGACGGCCTCAGATGACTTCCGGATTTCCTCAGATAATGGGATTCTGAGTAAAAGCCAAATATGGCTAGGGATCAAAAGGAAAAACTTCAACTTCACTGACACAGAACCAGAAGTGGGGTGAGTAAGGCAGCAGGCATCTGGATGTTGGAAGCCAGTATTAGTAGGACCCTGAGAGGTTTCCTAAAAAGTGGAAATGCACTTCTCTGACAAACTGGAAACTTCTAGAACAAGTGCACAGCTCTGAGAAAGGGATTGGGGTGGGAATCCTTCATCAGTGGGCAGACTGGAAGTGTTCTCATGCACAAGAGAGGCAGCTGAGTAAAACACCCTAAGCATGGGAGAGATGAACAGACTGGCTAAGCACAGCTGTATTCATGGAGGGAGGCTACCAAGAGAACTACAGTCACATGGTGTATCCTGCTTATTCTGAAATTTTAGTCATCGAACTCCAAATGCTTTGCTTTTGGAATAAGGTGCTACAGGAGAACAGGAAGGTGTCATTCGGGGGGGGGGGGCAACAAAGCAGGTAGAGATGGAAAGTCTGGCACTTTGACTTGGGTATATTAAATGACTGAGACTTAAGAGACCTCAAGTGGATTCTTGAGTTGCCATATGCAGCCATTTCCAGAAGTCTAAAAGATGAAGGGAGAGGAAGTGTAGGTGCCTGGGAGTGACAGCATGGAGGTAGACAGAGCTTGGGAACTGGATAAAGTCAAAACGGAGAAGGTGGAGTCAGGGGAACGTCCTGTAAGCACAAGCCTACGAGATCCAGCCTGTCCAAATCCTTTCCATCAATCAACATGGGGCTCTGGAAAGGGAGGTCCTGTCCTTTCCAGGCGAGAGGAAACCTGAGAAGGGACAGTGTGAGGGAGGAGAACAGAGGGAGAGGGGTGTCCTAAGCCTTGGGTGAAACAAACTTGAGACTTGCAAGAAGGCCAAGAAAGATGAATATTGAAGCCTCTTTATGGACCTCAACACAAAGCTACTAGTAAAAAAAAAAAAGTGGTGGGTTATTTAGCATTACTATTCAAAATTTTATTTTATCCACTTAACAGAGATAAATTACAAAATACTGAGAAGATAAGGTTATCTTCTGGTTGTTTGGTGTGAGGGAGTGGGTAAAATGAACCGAGAAAAAGAAGGAAGAAAGAAAAGGAAGGAAGGAAGGAAGGAAGGAAGGAAGGAAGGAAGGAAGGCAGGAAGGAAGCCAGCCAGCCAGGTAGCCACAGGCCCACCTCCTTCTCCCGTGCCTGATGGCGTCATGAATCATCTTCACCTGCACTGCTACCACGGACAGAACCTCCACAGCAATGCGGTTGAACTCATCAAAGCAGCCCCACGCTCCCGTCTGCACCAGTCCTTTATAGATGTTTCCTATGGACTACAAGGAGGTATCATGGTCAGACTGGAACAGAGGATTCTGAATGCTTGTAGGCCAAAACAGCCCTGATCTAAAAACCAAAGCGCTCCAGGATCCAGAGCACTGGGTACCAACACGACATCACAAGTGGAGACATCTCCACGTTGTGAAATTTTGCTTCACTCACAAAATGACTCAACCTATTGAGCAAAGTCACCCTAAACCTGCAATAGATGCACAAGTAGATACAAATGAATTGCATGTTCAGACTTGGACTGTAGGCCCACACTACCACGAAGATGAAAATATAGCAAAACTGGAAAAATTCAGAAGTGAGAAACACTTCGTGGCTTTGAGCATTTCGGACAAGGTATTCGACTCTTTCCAAGTAGGGTTCATGTGGCTAGAACACATTTTATGCATTTGATAACTTACCCTGTAATCCATTTGCTCAGAGCAGTTGAATACATAAACCATCATGCCCAGGGCACGGCCAAGGTCTTTGGTGGTTTCCGTTTTCCCTGTTCCGGCCGGGCCAGCCGGAGCCCCGCTCATGGTCAGATGAAGTGATTGAGTTAACGTGATGTAACACCTTCACACAACAAAACACAAACACTGCAGTAAAGCCTGTCCTTGCATGACACACTGAGGATAAATGATTTTCTTTTTAAAAGTGGCTAAAAAGCCAAGGCCTAGAACAGTGTAAAAGCAAAAACTACCTGTGAGCTTTGGACTTGTTCACAGTAAATGTGAGTCAGCCTTCTAGGTTGGCCACTTAAGACAAGTAGAAAAGAGTGTGCGGTTTTATTTACCCACTGTCTCATCTCCTAAGGGCTGTGCTTTTGAACACAAATATCTTTATTTGTGATATGATTGGATATCTGCTACTTCTAGGTGATACTCCATATTATTAACATGGTAGACAGTATCTCAAAGTGTGTGTAGACTAGTGAGGAGGAAGAGGCTTAGATGTTGATAAATTAAACAGTAAGAGCTGAGATGTGCGTGTTCACACACAAGTGAGCGAAATACATGCCTACTTCAATACAGAAGGTGAATGCAAGCACACGGCACTATACTGACTATAACACCACAGTCAACGCATTTTAGAAATTTATTTGGAATGTGTTGCACATGCATTTAGAGCCTGACACTTATTTGGGTAGGGAGAGGCCCAGAGGTTCTGAGACTAAAAGTCTCATTCAAAGGATAGAACTTAATATCTGCAAAACGAACCAATACTAACAAATGGTAAGGTCCTAAAACAGCTAATAATCGTTACTTGGAGTCTCTATGTTATTTCTGTGTTAGTACGGACAGCGACAGTCTTGCCTAGAGTTGTGAGAACAGGGACTAAGATCTAAGATCTATTCTGTGGCTCATCAGATACCAGCCTGAAGCCTTCTGACCTCTGCATCCTGAGGCCTCTTATCTACAAAGTGAGGCTTACTGTGGGGCTGCATGGAGAACATCCAGGGGAAAGCTCAGAAGAGTTCAAAGCGCCATACCAACAGAAACAAGGAGAAAATGGGCCATAGCCCTTCTGTCAGATGCAGGTTGAAGGGCGTTTCACAGAAAAATGGAGGAGAAAGACTCTTATACCAGGAGCTGAGCCCTCTTTGTGCAACATGTCTTCTCTGCCTGTCCACAGTAGGAGCCAAGTGCCTAACCAATGTAGTGTATGCATAAACGGCATTTCTAGGACACCTGCTTGGGGACGCTTCCTTTGGACCATTGACTGTAGCAACCGGGGAAGCCATATTTAGTTAGTCAGCCACCTCTTAGCCCATGATCGGGCATGCTCATCTCTAGACTTCCTACAGTGAGACATCAGCTTCTGTGTTCACTAAAACAGTGAATTTAGTGTTTTTTTTTTTTTTTTTTTTTTAATGACACCCTAGCCAGCAACATCTTCACCACTATCGATACTGCAGTACCAGTCTGTCACTGGCATGCTGGCCAGCCTATCTCTGAATGTGCTGACATAAGGGGAGTCGGCATTGGCCCCCACCTAACTTCCAAAGAGATGTCCACATCAAGTGGCAAATGAGACAGAATGGATTCACTTAGAGGACACCACCATGCTTACAAAAATTCACAGGTAAGCCAGCAGATGAAGGGGAAATGAGACACACCATCCAATACGCTTTCCAAAATTGCCTGTGTTACAGTGAGAACATGCACTTTTTAATCTTCCAAATGAAGCACAGAGGGAGTTTTCCATTCAAAATTTACTAAGCATCCAATTGTACACATTGGAATAATTTGCACTTTCCCCTCTCTTCTCCTGGACCTTTACCTCTCTTCCCCTTTTCTCTCTTCACAGTGGCATGCACACAGTATCTGTGGCTACTCTCAGGTAATTATGTCAAGCTATGGCGGTCAATTCTTTTTCATGAAAACTGTACTTAAATGAATGAGGCAAGGTGATCTGTGGTTTTAGGTAAAGTTAAGGAGAGTTGATTTAGACATTTCCAGAATCTGTATAATGTGTGTGTGTGTATGTGTGTGTGTGTATAATTTGTAAAATATATATATATTTGTAAATATATATAATTTGTAAAATATATATAATTTATATACATATATATATAATGTTATTAATGTGTATACAAATAACCCCAAAGCTAGAGAGAAAAAAAATCTTACCAGCCTCTCTAGGGTACCACAAACACACAGATGTTATACAATCTGTCTATACTTTGGTCATAGGACATAGTTAGAAACACTGAGGTAGGATTTCCCCCAGCCCCCACCAAATGTCAAAAGATTAAGTGTGATTTCTCATGCCACATAATTAAAAAGAGTTGGAATATTAATAAAAGAATTCACACCCAGGAGACATTTTTACCTCTGTGACATTCTATGCATCTATTTATGGATCATGAAATAGCAATGCACTTTTGGTAGCAATCGGTTGGCTGGCCCTATGCTTTCCTTAGACCACTCTGGCTGCCTTCCTATCCTTTACCCCAGCCAAGCTCCTGCCTACTTTTACTACTTAACTCTGGCTGAAGATTTCTACCCTAGAATCTGGGTGCAGCTGATTCTGCACTTGGGTCTCATCTCAAAGGTTTTCTTAGTCTACACAGATTTTAATCCAAGGTCTGAAACGCTCTAAAACCTGCTTTTTAAGCATTTGAGAATTGCATTTTCAGATTATGGGTGCTTTACTTGGAGAGGCTAGGCAAATATTTCAAAATCCAAAAATATCCCAAATTGGAAATACTTCAGGACCCAAGCATTTCAAACAGGGAAACTCAATCCAAAGTAGATGATTCCCTCCAGACCCTTTCTGACAAATCGCTCTGTTACACTTCTATTACAGCAGGCAGTGCGCCCTAAAATAAATACCTGCCATTTCTCTTATCCTCACCTACTTGAAAACCACACTCAACTGGAACTTGATCACTGTGACAGCAAAGACACTGTGGACAATTCTTAGCACAGCTCTTCATAAATACTTGACAACTCCTTCAATGAACCTTAGCTTCTCTCTCATCACTGCATGCAGGAAAACGGAAGTCATCATAGGCTGTCCTCACTATGCCTGCCCTTCCCAAAAGAGGACGGAGGGGTTGATGACAGCAGAGGTAGTGGACAAAGACCTCAGGCACAGCCAGGCTTCCTTAAACCACATCAACCTACAAATATCTTCTCTATTTGTTATGATTGTATGACTTCTGTAACTCTCTCTCTAATTCAATTTTCTTCATCCTGTCTCTAAAGCTAACACTTGGTGTCTGGCACAGTTAATTCCCATGCTGCTTTCGTTATCGCTTCCTGACCTATCTCTCCATTCACCTCAGCCTCTCTTCTCATTCTCATGCCCTCTCCATCCATGCAAAAAGACATTGGGTCTTGGCTCTCCCCTCTGTGGGAAGCTATGTTTGTTACCTGTCAGTCAGAGGAGTGATCACCAGCCTCGGACTGTTTCCCAAGTATTCGTAGAAGTACTGGAAGTGGGCGTCACAAATATTAACGACACAGTGCTTCTGAGAATCCTCCCACTCGTGCCGGAGTTGAGACAGCCAGGTAAAAGCATGGGGGCTGACAACCTACAATCATTGCACAGTCTTAACACACTGGTCCCGGACGGTTCTGAGGCAACAAACTGGTTAATCTCATCACTTCTGCTGACTCTCATTCCTACATTCTCCAGGAGGAACCCTCTTGCACCCTGTTGCAGAACCCAGCTGTGTGACTAGTCAGAAATACGTGTGCAATGAGAGTCTTCACTTTAAATTGCCTTTTGTGCAAAAACGGCATCAGTTCGTTCAATCAATGGTTTTACCTTTCATGAATCACCCAGGGTGTAGTTATGTTTTGTATCTTTATGCACCTATTAAACTGATCCAACAAAAAAAAATCATTGTCTGTATTAAAATTACATGTAATCCATAATTCCTGCACATTGAAGTACAAACTATGCTTTTGCCTGTGTTCACTGTACAGAACTTTTAACTTCATTTTTTATCAGATTACATGAAGGTTTTTTTTTTATAGGATACTCTTTCCTATATTTCTCAATTTTATCTATCACTTTCCTAGTTTGAAAACAATTTCTGTCTCTTTCCGGGTTTGTAGGACTCTAGGGCTCCCTGGAAATCACTTCAAGTCATAAAAACTCTTGCCTGTAAGTTTCCAAAGACTAGGCATGAATCAATATGAATGAGGAAAAGTGTTTAGTGTAAAATAAATAATACATTATCTACTTTGATGGCTTAGTGGTAAGCACAACTGCTTTCTAAAACAAATATCTCCTAACAATGATTTATGCAAATAAAAATATGAATATATAGGAAAAGGCAAGGTCATCTTCAGAGAGTGGATGTCAACAGCTCATTACCAAAACGAGAAAACACAGTAAGTGGTGCTTTGCAAGGATTGATCTGAGATTAATTAAAAATGTTCTTAACTATCTCCTATTCAGCAACTAGATGAAGGACTGTTTAAGGCTTACATGAAACAGCACTAGTGTGTGTGTGTGTGTGTGTGTGTGTATGTGGTGTGTACATGTTCCTGTGTGTATGTACATGTGTGGGCCTGGATGACCAGAGGTTGACATCAATCAGGTATCTTCCTCAATAGTTCTGCACCTTATGACTGAGACGGAGCCTCTACTGAGCTCAGTATTCAATGCTCTGGCTTGACAGCTGGCTAGCCAGCATCCAGGACATTCCTGGCTATACCTTTGTAGTGCTGTGGTTCCAAGCACATGCCCTAAATTTGGCTTTTTGTATAGATTTCAGGATCTGAACTCAGGTCCTCTCACTTGCACAGGAAGTACTTACTGACTGGACGACATCTCTAATTCTTAAAAGGTACTTTCTTGTATTCCCATGAGAAAATTAAAATTTCCTTTGAATTCAATAGAGAAATAAGTAGGAAAGCAGCATAGAGTGTTTTATGCTGCAAGCATTCAAACCGATGTGGAACTGTCATTGTATTTTTATTTTTTAAAAAGCAAGATAAACAGGTTTGCTTGCATCCTTTAGAATTTTAAATTTTGCCTCAATTTCACTGGGATGATGTTTTTCTCTCTTTGTCTTTTTAAAATTCACTGCGGTAGTTAGGTAATTGAGATACCTGGTTTTTGTTGTTGTTGTTTGTTGGTTTTTTTTTTTTTTTTTTTTTTCTGTTTCTTGTAAGTCTGGTATTTGTTTCTTTCTTTTTATTTAAAAAATTGTTTTCACACAATATATTCTGATCATGTTCCTTTCCCTTTGAGGTAGTTTGAATGAGACTGCTCCTTCTATCCCTCCCCACTCCCCTTCTTGGGCTCATATATTAGAATGTTTGGTTCCTAATTGGTGGAACTACTTGGAGAAAGATTAGGAGATGTAACACAGTTGGGGGAGGTGTGTCACTGGGGGCTTTGGGATTTCAAAAACCCACACCAGGCCAGTGTTTCTCTGTCTCTGTTAGTTCATTCATGTTCTGTGTCTCTTTGTCTATCCCTCTCTGTCTGTGTCTTGCTATGTCTCTGTCTCTTTCTATGTGTCTCTGTCTCCCCACCTCCCTCCCTCTCCCTCCCTCTCCCTCCCCCCCTCTCTCTCTCTCTCTCTCTCTTTCTCTCTTTCTCTCTTTCCCTCCCTCCCTCCTTCCCCTTCCCTCCCTCTCACTTATAGATCAAGATGGTGACTCAAGCCTACCTACTTCAGGCCCTGCTTCTATCATGATGAACAGCAATAAAAAAAGTAACAAAGACATTCTCCCCAACTCCTCCCAGTACCTCCCTCAATGTTCCTACCCACTCAACTCCAGCTTTGTTTTTTTTTTTTTTGTTTTTTGGGGTTTTTTTTTTGTTTTTGTTTTTTGTTTTTGTTTGGTTTTTGTTTGGTTTTTTTTTTTTTTTTTTTTTTTTTTTTTTTTTTTTTTTTTTTTTTTTTTTTTTTTTTTTTGGTCTTATTGGTCTTTGTTTTGATTTTGTGTTTGTATGAGTTTTATTTTTATTTCCATTTTGAAAAAGGAAATTGTCATTTCAGGATAATTTCTTCCCACCTGAAAGTCTATGGTGTTATTGGGTGTAGGGTCCTACCAGCAATGTTGTTCAGGAATCAAACAAGCATGTTTCTAACACTAGAAAGTAAGTGTACAATTAAGGAAATGAAGACTGAAAACATTTCTTTCTCATTAAATACTGCTGGCTCCTAAGAGACACGTGGGTGTTTAAAATATATAGGTGGTAAAAAAAAAAGTCATCAATTTAGTGAAAACATTAGAAAATAATTTCTTAACCAGACATATTATTTAGCCATGAACAGTACTAACAGGTGTTGGCCAAAGCACTCTAGAATTGTGACCAACACTGATTTCTTCAGGAGAAAATAAATTAACATTACACAGAGATGGGTTTGTGTGTGTGTGTGTGTGTGTAGTATATGTATGTGAGTAGCATATACGTATGTATATGTTTGTGTGTATGCAGTGTATGTATGAGTATGTGTAGTACATATGTTTGTATGTATTTGTGTGCATGTAGTGTGTGTGTCAGTGTTGGTAGTATATATGTGTGTGTAGTATATCTGTGTGCAGTATATGTACAGTAGATATGTGTGTATATGTGTGTAGTATATGTATAGTGTGTGTATGTATAGAGTATGTCTGCAGTGTGTGTTTGTGTAGTAAATACTGTGTATGTGTGCATTTTTGTGTGTATATATAATACGTGGTGTGTGTGTATGTGTGTGTGTGTGTGAGAGAGAGAGAGAGAGAGAGAGAGAGAGTGAGAGTGAGTGCAGGCACTACACGCCACAGCACAGGTGTAGCGGTCAGAGGGTGACCGTCAGCAGTAGTCCTGTCTTCCACCATTTTTGAGACAAATCCTCATCACTACTGTATCCAGACCTGCTGGCATGAGAGTTTTCAGTGATTCTTTTGCCTCTGCCTCCCCTGGGATTACAGGGACTGTGCTACTATTCCCTGCTTTCTGTGGAGTCTGGGGATCTGAACAAAGGTCCTAAAGCATTCCTGGCAGGAACTTTGCCCACTGGGCTAGCTCCTTAACCTTACCCTTTAGATGGTTAAAATGGCACTAAGTGTTATAGTTGTTGACAGTGTACATCTCAGAGGTAAGAGCCACAAGGCAGATGGATATGCACAGAAGCCAGAAGACAAGGTTGTAAAAAATGTAGTTCCCTCCCATGGTCCTTGCTTCTTCATTAACTTTTAGACTCTAATTTGGCAAACCGTTGGCCATTACGCCACTATCAAACCTAATGCACCCCAAACAACCTCCCAGCACTAACAGAAACTTCTGAAAAACAATGAATTTCTTAAAGCCACCCCGACAATAAATACCACTTTCAGAACACAGCAGCACACTTGCCTTCTGAGAAATCAGTTTTGCTACCACATCTCTGGCGTGGACATCAATGGTGCAGATGGTCATGACTTTCTGCCTGTCTCCGGGTGAGAGTTCTCCCAGAAGAAGTGTGATCAGTGTGTTTAGCTGTGATATCTAAAAGTATTTTCAAAAAAATATAAAAGAAACAGTAGGTGTCAATACAGAGACTAACTGGTCAATATTTGTAAAAAAAAAAAAAAAAAAAAAAAAAAAATGCTTTCATTATAAAATGACCCCAAACTTGTTATCTCAGCTGATCTTCAAAACACCTAGGGAGAGACAAACATGCTGCCCCTCACTTTCAGGAACTAGCCAGGACACAGTGGTGACAAGGCTGTCCTTCAGTGATGCCACAGTAAGGGCAGAAGCAGGACTTTCTGCCTACATTGCATAATGTACCCTAATGGTGACCCAGCTCACAACTTTCATTCAGAACTACAAGATCTAAGAGCTAAAACTAATGTTTTTAAAGGTATAAGCGCTAAGTGGCAATTTCATTCTTTAGGAAAAAAACTGACCAACAGTGAGCATATTAATTTTTTAAAATAATTTATCGTGATGATTAATGAGAAAATGCTCATACCTAAGCATCCTACTTTGGCCCATTCTTTTTACTTATATTACTGGTCTTGCTCAGGCTCATTCATCTCCTAGATAAATATTTTCAAAGCACTTCTCTTCTTGAATGGAAGTAAAGAAATAGAATAACAGGAACGCCAACCCTGCTGTGCTATGTGGATAGAACAGGCAGCATTACAGTTGGCAGGGTGCTCATTCTGTTGTGAAATGATCTCCATGCACACACATGAGAACTGCATCAGAAATAACATAGTTCCGGAGGTTAAAGTGTGGCCAGAAAGCGTGGAAAGACAGTCTCTCAGGTGCTGTGTATTTGGTTGGTTGGTTGGTTGGTTGGTTTTTTCTCATGTGGTTATTCCCACAAAAGGCTTCCTTCTTTAGTTTCTTCTTTACTTAGAGCTTATTTGCAAAAGGGAAAAAAAGCACAAGCCCTGCCTTAATGATACATGCCATGATACATAACAATATGGTCCCCCGTCTTCTTCAGCTCTGCGGAGCCCTGTCTGTTAAAAATCATCAGAGCACGACAGTGTGAACAGGAAGTGAGCACCAAGTTGGTGGAAGCCCCCAGACCTGGTGAGCAGTCTGCAGAGAAGCCTAAACAAGTACTAAATCCCAGTGTGGCCCCGAGGTTACTGTGCAGCTGGACTCAGTAAGAAGAGGGAGAAGAAAGGCAGCATGGTGAGGCTTTCATACACACAGCAGCAGCACGATACCTTCATACCCAAAACTTACACAAAAGCAGAACATAGGTTTTCTGAGCACTGACCAAGGACATTGCCCCATTATCAGATTATTAGACTTTATTGTAATCCCCCACCCCAACCCCATTCTCTACCTCCCCATGCTCCAAGGAAAAACAAGTTTTCTGATCACACCACAGGGGCAACGAACTCAACAATAACAAGAATATGCCCACTTTACAACAGTCTATTAATACCCTACCTTACCGACCAGGAAATTGTAGCACAGATCTGTGAACTGCATCGCCAGTTATGGGAGCAGGGATTTGGATCTCACAGTGTGACTTCATGGAGTATCCTCATACCCCCTGACCTGGCTACCACTAAGTCTGAGGAATTATGGCCTTGCAGGAAGTTTTCCAGAGATAACTGTAGTCAAACAAAATAGACCTATTTGCTCAGAGAAATAAAAATATGTGCTGGGCCTTGTGGCTCAGGCTCATAAACCCAGTTGATCAGAAAGCTGATAGGAAAAGCATAGTTCAAGGGAAGCCTGGGCTACAGAGTCAGTTCAATCTAGCCTGAGCAACTGCCTGAAACTCAAAAGAAGACTGGGGGATACAGGGCAGCAGTAGAGTACTTTCCTAACATGTATGTGGCCCTGGGTTCATTTCTTAGTATTACAAAATAAAAGTATAATATGTAAATTAGACAACAGAACTTGTATCTGCTCTGGTGGCATATATCCTTACCCACTGAGCTGGCTCACCATCCTACACAGAAGTCTACTGCTTCTCCCCAGACTGAGGGAAGATTGACAAATAAAAAATTACTTACTGTACACCATAGTAGTTCTGCCTGTGTGTCTAATGCAGTGTGATTTCCACAGCTGATCAACCATTCTCCTCATGGTGGCTGCTTACTGTGGTTTGGCAAGATGACTTGAGATCCACCCTCTCAGCACGTCTCAATGGTGCAATCCACTGATACCAACAGTACCAGTTGTAGTTGCCTGTGTTGTTTATGAGGGCTTCAGAATGTATTCATTTATATTAATTATTCTCTCCCCATGAGTTTGATGTTTTAAGGGTTCTTCATGTCCATGGGGTAATATATACTTATTTCTGTGTCTGCTGCATTTCACTGGACATGATATATTTCAGATTCATCCATGTTACTTAAGTGGCATGATATTCTATTTGTATCTCATTCTGCATATGTGTATCTATCTGTATGATGGGTTTTTTCATCTATCAACAATAAAGTCATTTATGTATATTGGCTGTTGTGAATAAAGTTGCAATAAAAAGTGGAGTGCAAATAACACATCAAAACGATTTTATTTCCTTTGTAGAAATAGCCAAGGAAGTAAAAAAAAAAAATCTGATTGTTAAGAAGTACAAAGCATCATTGAAAGAAAATTTTAAAAGACACAAGTAAATGTAAATGTATCCCAGGCTCACGGGTTGAAACAACTCATATTTCTTAAATATTCAAACTACTCAAAGAAATTTATAAATTAAATGTGATCTACATCAACACAAACCAATAGCACTTTCAGAAATAAAAAGAAAACTTGAAATATATAGGAAACCACAAATGACCCTGAATAGCTAAAGTAATCTTAAGCAAAAAGGGAGAGAAGAGAGAGTTCATATGTCTGAGTCAAATTATATCAGAAGACTGCAGTAATTAACAGAATGGAACTGAAATTTCCAGCTAGCTTGCAGTACAGAAACAAAAATATGCTTGGAGAAAGAATAGCATCTTCAACCAACGGTGCGGGGCCACTGAAGGCAGATGTGAGAATGTGCCTGTGATCTCAGTACATGGGAGACTTTGGTAGAAGGAGCAGTTCAAGGTCACCCTCAGGAACTGTGAGTTCAAGGCCAACCTGGGAAACACAAAACCCATCTTCACAATGCAAAACAGAAATCAAACTGGGCCTTCCCACTTAACACTAATTTCAACGCATACTGAATGGATGCTTTCTACGAGAAGAACTCTTGACAATGAGTCTTAGGATTTGAAACCAAAACCACGAGCAACAAAAGGGGGAAAAAGTGGGATTACACCAAAGTGAAAAGTTTCTGTACAGCAGAAGATAAAAAAGATAAAAACATAAAGAAGATAAAAACACATGTGAAATTGGAGAAAATATTTGGAAACCGTGTATCTGATAAAGAATTAATACCCCAATACTGTAGTTCCTACACACCAGCAAAACAAACAAAACAAAACAAACAAAAAACCCCAAGTATTCTGACTCAAACATGAGCCAAACACCTGCACAGACACAAATTCACCAACTTGTAACGTGAAAATATCCTCATCACATTCAGTCATCAAGGATAAGACTCAACCTACATGAGACAGAGTCTGACACCCTGAGGATGTCAGAGAATAAGTACCAGTGACAATACTCACTCACCTACTTATTATCTTACAACAAACCTTCAATTTCACCAAGAGCAGATGTGACCATTCTTTTGTGTATGATACGCTCAGAATTCATCACTTCCTAGATGTCAGCCTCCAAGAAGGCAAGGACATCGTCTGCTTAGTCAGCATTTTGTCCCCTGAGCCACTGAAGAGCTGTCAAGAGTGTGAGTCAAGCAGATACAGGACTGCAGCACAGAAAACAATTATAAGCACCTGTAGAGACCTTTACTGAAAGCTTAAATTACATACATACATACATACATACATACATACATACGGTATGTATAGGTAACCTGTGTGTGTGTACGTGTGCATGTGTATGTATGCTGAGTAGAAAAGAGGTTTTTGGTTTGGATATTTCCTTATTTGGGCCAAGATATCCAAATCCCACAGTGTCAGATGTTACACTATCAGCAGAATTTGTCTAACCAGTTTACTATGACAGTAACAATACCTTATGCCTCCTGTACCTGAGCGCATTTATAATTTCTAGTGTTTCTCATGCACTTAGTTGTCTAAGCCTCCGAACGACCTGTGATTTCTACATTACTCATTCATTTCTCACAGAAGTTCAGTCAAAGGCGCGATGATTAAGATGATGCCTTGCCAGTGTTCTGTGCACAGCATTGTGTGTTGCACTCATAGTCTCTAGAGATTAAGATTTCCCCAATGATATCCTCTCAGAAGTAATGAGATTCTGTAACCATAACAACAGCCATAAAATGTCTAGAATTCGGGAAGTGGCTCCAGGTAGCAATTACAGAATGGTCACACTATAATTACACCCATGTTTATGGGTGGATGACATAGAAAATAGCCTATGGAAGCCTTTCAAAATAACATACCTTCTCATAAATGCATGCTTCTTCTCGCCCCTGACTCAGGAGTGTTGTCTGGCTTTCTACTGGGTCAAGGACAGTTGCCCTAAGTGGCTGTTTTCATACTGCATCCTGGCTCTGAGAAGACGGTGAGAATGGAGAATATCTGGCAGTAAGTAGCCTAAGTGTAAAAGCCATGCTGTCTGCAAAGCAGAGTGCTTGCCCACGCCCTTACTCCTCCCATCATCCTCTGCTCCAGCCACACTGCACTTCTCTGTGTTCCCTGTCATGGCTGCTTCAAGGCCACAGCTGTGGCTCTATATACCAAGGCTTATCTTCCCTGAGACTTTTTGTGGTTGTTTACCTTCTCAGTTTGGCCTTCTCCGTCATACGGTCTTCTAGGCCTTTCCTGGCAAACATTCCCTAGAATCCCATTTTATGGAACTTGAAAAAAATTTTATCGGCTGCTGTTTATCAGCTATTGGTGCTTTCTTTCTCTCCTTTCCTTTAGCCATGAGGTCTAAAGGCTCCAGGCCCACATGTGTCTCACTCTGTATTGTATTCCCCCACCCAGCAAGCACACTGGCCAGTACAAAGAGGTACTCAGAAAGCAAGTGCTATAGAGAGGAAAGAAGAAAGAAACGAGAAGATGAATGACACAATGCACCAGAACTTTCCATTCCACTCACTCTTATAACTCACACATGGACTTACTGTTCACAAGCCCATATGCCAAAGAGGAAAGCAGGTTAATAATTAGAATATGTTTACAGTACTCTCATAGCACACAAAAACAGGTCCTTGCCTAATACAGGGTTTGGAAAGGCATTTTGGAGGAAAGAACATTTGTGCTAACACCTAAAAAATGAAGATTTATATTTTAGTGAAGTTAGGGGTTGGCCACCTAGAAAGGCTATGTTCATGCCACAGGAAGCAATAATGAACTCATAGGTGCTATAGTTACCTACACAAGACATGATGTCACTATGGCAATAATGAAATCATGACTACTATAGTTACCTACACAAGACATGATGTCACTATGGCAATAATGAAATCATGACTACTATAGTTACCTACACAAGACATGATATCACTATTGCAATAATGAAATCATGACTACTATAGTTACCTACACAAGACATGATATCACTATTGCAATAATGAAATCATGGGTGCTATAGTTACCTACACAAGACATGACATCATTATTACAATAATGACTCATATCAGTTACCTACACAAGACATGACATCACTATTACAATAATGAATCCTTAACTGCTATAGTTACCTACACAAGATATGACATCACTATTACAATAGTGAACTCATGGTTGCTATAGTTACCTACACAAGACGTGACATCACTATTGCAATAATGAACTTATAGCAGTAACCTACACAGGATTATATCTTGTCAACATCTGGCATGAATAGGTAGTTGATTTTCAGTACCCACCCCTTTCTGAGGAACTATTGGCAGTGGACAGATACTGGAGATAGGAGGTATCATTTTGTATTGAGGGTGTGGCCTTACGCCCATGCTATAGTGGATAACTCTATCCTATTGCACAAATGGGAAGTTTGGACATGAAATTTGGGAAGAGACGAGTTGAGGAAATCAGGAGAAGTTGGGGGGGGGGAGAGACAATGGAGGTCAGACATTGTATCTCATTGTATACATAATCAAAATTCTCAAAAACAAAACATTTAAATAAGAACCATTGGCAAATAATGGTGAAAAACAAAGGCAGAATTCATTAATAAAATGTTAACAAACAGAGACAATTTTTAACAAGGATAGTACAGTACAACTAACTAAAGTTAATAATATAAGAATGCAAAAACTGGATTAACATTCAAAATTTTCCACAGGATTGTGGGTGTTGCTCACTGTAGAGGGCATGCTTAGCACATTATAAGGACCCAAGCTGAATCTTTAACAAAAAATAAAGATATAAAGTTCACAGCAGCAGATCAGAAGATAAATTAAATGGTTATCTCAGAGGACCAGAAAAAGGTTCAATGCCTTTTCAAGATAAGAAATTTTCTATCTGTGATGGAAAACATTCTTCTCTACTTGGTGAAGAGATTTCTCTTCTGTGCAGCTGCTGGGGCTCCTCTGAATCGAAACATCCCCTCCCAACAGGAAAACAGACACTCTAAAAGCTCAATAAGAAGCTAATTAAGCACAAGATTAATCAAGCTCAGAAAGTTAGAAGATCTACAGTCTCCTTCTAGGTTACACAAGAAGCTAATAATGGCAAGGAAGAAGAGACTCTTTGATGGAGGTACCTACAAGATGGACAGGAACTCAAGGAATTCAGAGTTTGAGAGCTGTTATACACCCTGATGTGGGGCAGCTGTTTGGGAGTCACCCATGCTCTTAGAAGTACCCCCCATGTACCTGGTAACCCCAACAAACATTGGCTCACCAAGCTAGACGTGGCTGAAACTGTTCCTGTCTGGGGTAACTGAGCATTTGTTTCCATTTTCCCAGAAAAAGACACACAACAAAGGATGGCTTAAAAAAAACAAGTTAGTTCAGACTTAACAGAGACACATTAAAGTGTTCTGCCCTGAGTTGTTCATAAATCAAGGAGGTCTAGGTACCTCAGCACTGTATTAATGGTCCTAGCCAATGCAATAAGCTCAAGAAAAGGAAATACAGAGCAAGTAAAAGAACAGAAGATTCAATATAAAACTGCCATTGCTTAAGTTGGACATGTTTGTATACACAGCAAACCCTACAGAGTCCATACTTCACAAACCACAAAGTAGTAAACATAGAAGGTAAGTTTTGCAAACTCCTAGGATACAAAGTAAATATTTTTTTCATCCAATATATTTTAATGATTAGTCATAAATACTGAAGTTAAAGTTCAAAAATGTATCAGTAAATAAAATGGAATTAAAATATCAAAATACAATAATGTAGTGAGAAATGCACAAGACTATTATGTAATAAGTTGCAAAGACACTGCAGAGAGGAAACAGAGATCATCTAACTGTGGGGGCAGTGATATGATCTTTTGTTATAAGAACTACTATCCCAAACTTTCCGTTTGCCATGGTTAGTCTAGTAAAAATTTAATTAGACTAAAAATATTCCCCTGAGAATAAACATAGTGGTAATAACAATTTATACTTTAAATTTTTAGAGTAGTGTAAACAATTTTGAAAGGGAAAACAAATGATTTATGAAACTTGACTTCAATGTTTATTATAATGTTACAATAATTATGACCATGGTTTTGTCATAAAGACATAAAAATAAATAAAAATAAAATAGCTCTCTCTCTCTCTCTCTCTCACACACACACACATACAGAGAGAGAGAGGAGAGAGAGAGAGAGAGAGAGAGAGAGAGAGAGAGAGAGAGAGAGAGAGAGAGAACAAACTGACTTTTTCTTTAGACCAAGGTGGGAAGTCAGTTCAATGGAAACAAGAAAAGATGTGGTATATGACATCAAAAAATCACAAGATTCTATTCACAACAATGCCCATTAAAACAAGCAATTTATGGGGCTAGCAGCAGAGCTGGGTGACAGAAGAAAATGTGTAATTCATCATCTTCTGACAAAGGATTTATATCCTCAATAGATAAAAATTCTTGGAGTTAACAGGAAAAGGGCAAGCCATCCAGATGTTTAAAAAAATTGAGTGACACCATAATGTAAGACAGAATACTAATTAATACTAATTAATACAGATTCAACGGTCTTCAGATGTTAGAGAAATTCAAGTTCAAGGTATACTGAGATATTTATTGATAGCCCTGGAATGGCTGCAGCTATGGAGAATGGCAAAATGAAAACGTGGAAGTAGAGGAAACATCTAAACTCCCTGAGCGCCATCAACAGTCAAAGGTTGTGCAACAATAAGGAACTCGGTCAGCATCTCTAATATTTAAATATACACCCTGGAGATTTCTGAGCCTTGGAATTGCTGCCTGTTCGTGCTGGGAATTGGAGCCCTGTAGCCGGTGTCCACATCACTTAAGAAATTTATATCCATAAGGAGGCTTCTTGCTTGCTGGGCTAGCCTTATCAGCATCCAGGTTCCTTCTGACTGAATATCTATTAGGATGTGCACCTACAACCCTCCCACACTCGAGCAGCTGGCACTGGAGGCACTGAAGGAGGAAGCTACAAGTGTTGGACTTGAGAGATGTGCATCAGGATTTCTGGGGTGCATGGGCTGGAAGAGAAGATGGCGTGTGCTCACCAGATACTTTGAGAAAGAAGCAAGGCCCAGAAAGTCTTCCTACCTATGCACTGACGCAATGACTGCAGGTGGTCACTAACCTGGGCCTCTTCTACTCTTTGGAAGAAGCCCAAAAATGCTTACTCCAGTGGGCCCAGAAGAGCAGTGACTCTTTGCAGCTAATCTGTCAGAAGATGAAGATTTTTCTCATCTCCCTGGAAATTATCAAGGAGGTCTTAGACATTTTCCAGCCAACCTATATTGAGGGATTGGAAATATGCACACACGAGATACTGTCTTTCCTATATTTCTTTCCACATTTCCTTGGCCAAATGAGAAATATTATCAAATTCAAACTACATCAAATTGACTGCCCATATAACCCCATGGAGATTATCAGTGAGGTGATAAACATTTTCCACAAAAGCTATATTGACAAATTGGAATTATGCACCTATGAGATCCTGCCTTGCCTATGTTTCTATCCATATTACCTTGACGAGATGAGTAATATTGTGAAATACCATCTAAATGAGATCGATTTCCAATATAATGTTGTGGATACAGTGACAGATGTAAAGAAGTGTTCTGCGGAATTCTTTTCTCAGTTCTCTAAACTCAACCATCTCCAGAGTCTCTATTTGAATGGTTCCTACATCCCCAATGACAACATGAAAATTTTGTTCAGATGCCTGAAGATCCCCTTGGAGTCTTTGTCTATGTCTTTCTTCCAACTCTTGATGTCAGACCTGGAACCATGTCAAAGGGTCAGAGCCTCTATCAACTGAAACAACTGCACTTCAATACTGTAGTGTTTTCTGAGTCATGTTTCAAGAGTCTTCGAATTCTCCTAGAGAATGTATCTGAAACTCTGCAGAGTCTGCAGTTTGAGCACTGCAGGATGAAGGACTCTCAGCTCAAAGTCCTCTTGCCAGCCCTGAGCCAGTGCTCACAGCTCAACAGTACTAATTTCTACTATAACGACTTCTCCACACCTGTGCTGAAGGACCTTCTGCAATGTATGGCCAATCTGAGCAACTTGACTGTAGAGGTGTACCCTGCCCCAAAAGAGTGCTGTGATCCCCTGGGTGATGCTGTGGTGGAGAGATTTTTTTTCAACTGTGTCCTGAGCTGCTTCAAATGCTCATGGCCATAAGGCAGCCCAAGACAATCATGTTTGCTACAGCTATCTGCCCTTATTGTTGGGGATGCCGTGTCTATGACATGGTTCCCAGCCTTTGCCTTTGTTGGCAGTAAATAGGAGATTGATTCTGGATGCTGAGACATGAAATCTGAAGTACATTCACCAGAGAGTCCCTGAATTCATGGCTTTAGATGTAATAAAATCAAAATGGTGTTCAGTGAAAATAAATAAATAAAAATAAATAAATATACACCCTGATTACCAAGAAATTTTGCTTCTATGTATTCACCCAGAAGAAATGAGAATACATGTCCAGGTAAAAACTTTGTTCAAGAACGCAAAGGCAGTGTGAAGCTTTGAGGTAGAAATACAAATACCAGTTGATAGAATGGATCAAGAACTTATGGAATATAGATATGATAGAATACTTCTATCTTAGTTAGGGTTTACTGCTGTGAACAGATACCATGACCAAGGCAACTCTTATAAAGTTCAACATTTAACTGAGGCTGGCTTACAGGTTCAGAGGTTCAGTCCATTATCATCAAGATAGGAACATGGAAGCAGACAGGCAGACATGGTGCCAAGAGTGCTACATCTTCATCTGAAGGCTGCTAGCAGAATACTGACTTCCAGGCAGCTAGGATGGGGGGTCTTAAATCTCACACCTACAGTGAAACACTTACTCCAACAAGGCCACACTTTATACCAGTGCCACTCCCTGGGCTGAGTGTATACAAACCATCACAACTGCTAAGGACTGAAAACCAAGCTTTTGTCATAATTGTATTCACACTTCTCTGGGTGAAGTCTAAGCACACCACAGTAAATTTTTTTCAGGTGTAAAATGCTCCTATTCCTTTTTTGATGCTCCACATGGCTCAGTAATAAGGGCAGAAGAAGCTTTCTCCAGGGTCTCAATCCTCCAAACAACAGCAGCAAAACAAGCAAGCAACAAACATACATACAATCAACCACTGTTGCCAAGTAACATTGAAATCTAAGGAATCAAATCTATCAGATTTGTCTTATTCCAAAGATTCTGACAAGGCAAGGCCTATGTGTGTGTGTTGCTATGTATGTGTGTACTTGTATGTGTGTATTTTCATCTAATGCCATAGTACATGCAATAATGATAGGTGTTATGATTTGAATAGGTTAGGCCTCCATAGACTCACGTGTTTGAAAGCTTGGCCCATGGGGAGTGGCACTATTAGGAGGTGTGGCCTTGTTGGAGTAGATGTGGCTTTGTTAGATGAAGTGTGTCACTATGGGGGTGGGCTCGCTCGAGTTCCACCCAGTGTAGAAGAGACACCCCTCCTGGTGCCCTTAGCATCAAGATGTAGAACTCTCAGCTCCTCCAGCACCAAGCCTGCCTGCATGTTGCCATGCTTCCCACAGTGACAACAGACTAAACTGAAATTGTGAACTAAACCTCTGAGACTGTAAGCCAGTACAGTTGTGTCTCTTGCCATCAATAAAACCCAAAGACAATATGTCTCCGGGAAAGAATCAGAATTTGAAACAATTATCTGCATTTATATCTTACTGGTTTTACAAGCAGAAACAAGAAAAATGGTTTGTAGGCAGGTCATCTATTAATGTGACTCTGATCTCCAGTTTTAAAACTAAGCGCTTTTAAAGTTCTGAAGTTCATTTTAAAAAGCTTCTCCCATTATTATAAGAGTAACTCTAATTAAAAATTAACCGCAGCAGGCAGTTACATCCACAGTGTGTGTGTGAGAAGCATGCAGTATGTGCTGTGTATGTGTGTGCCAAGTATACACACATAGACAGCAGGGGAAGACATCAAATATCCTGCTCTATATTCTCCTCCTTACTCCCTTGAAACAGGGTCTCTCACTGAACTTGAAGCTAGGCTGGCAGCCAGTGAGGCCCAGTGCCCCTCTTGTCTCTGCCCTACAATACTGTGGTTTTGAGGCAGGTGTGATCATGCTCAGTTTCTATGTGTTGACTTCGGGCCCTGGTGCTTGTACAGCAGCATTCTTCCCCACTGAATGAGCCCTCTCTGCAGTCTTGGTTACACCCACTTTTTAAAAGATCACCAAATGGACTTTAGCAGAGACGCATAGACTTCTCATGACCCTAACCACAGCATTAGCAGCGTGCAAGCATTAGCTTCTCCGATACTTATTAGTACCAGCTGTGGAACTGAACATTATTGAAGGCATCCATGTGACTAGTTTGTCAAACACTCCAGCGATGCTGAAGGATTTCATAAACGCTTTTATCCCAAGCTGGTGAAGTGGTTCCTGTGGTAAAGTGAACGCATCACAAATCTGACAATCCTCGGAACTCGCATAAAAGAAGAAAAGCTACATGCAGTGGTTCGAATCTGTGACCCAGCATTTCTATGGTGAGATGGGAAATAGAGACAGGAGACTTTCCCAGAGGCCTGCATACCAGAACTGGTCTGTAATACGAAGTGCAGGAAAATCAAGAGAGGTCCTGTCCCAACATGGTGAAAGGAAAGAACCAACTCCCCCAAATTGTCCTCTGAGCTTTACAGGTATATATTCTCTCTCTCTCTCTCTCTCTCTCTCTCTCTCTCTCTCTCTCTCTCTCTCTCTCTCTCTCACACACACACACACACACACACACACACACACACACACAAATAACAGAAGCTTTTAAATCTTCATAACCCACTCTCTCTGTTTTTATCATATATACCTCATGTAGATAAGTATATATGTATGTGCAACAAGTCTCATATGGATATGTGTATATTCCTCATATGTCTCATATATAGCTTGTAAAGATCTGTGTATCCATATATGCAATAAGTCTTAAAAAATAGAAACCTTTACAATAATGTTAAGAGAAAAAGAAAACTAATTATATTAGCTGGCTGAATAATGCTACAGTAATCTTTTGAAACAGTGAACCTTACTGAGGGGAGGAAGAAGACACTTCTTGGCATCTGCATGGAGGGGTAGGTTTGTACTGCCTTCCAGGTGATTTGACCTAAACATTTACTTCTGCAAATTTATCCTGAAGAAGCAAAGAAAAATATGTACAGCATAAATATACAAGGCTAGTCACACACACACACACACACACACACACACACACAGAGAGAGAGAGAGAGAGAGAGAGAGAGAGAGAGAGAGAGAGAGAGAGAGAGACAGATAGACAGAGACAGAGAAACACTCACACACATAGACACAGACACAAATATGCAGTATTTGCCCATCTCAGAGTAGAGAGATGCTGCAGACAAAACAAGCCCAGACAGCAACTTGAAAAGAAAAACCTTATGAACAACCAGCAGCACAGTGGCTCAGTGGCTTTGGCTGGCAATGATCTAAGTAAATCTATTAAGTATCTCTGAAATAAGACATGATAGAAGAGCCTGAAAATCACAAGGCTGGACAGTGTAAAAGCCATTTTAAAGAACTGTTTCAGGGATTGATAGCTCAGATGGTCAAGTGCTTGCTGCCCCTCAGAGTTCACACGAGACAGCAAGGCCTGTGGCCCATGGCACATGCTTGTAATCTCAGCATGTAGGAGGGAGAGACAGGTAAAACCCTGCAGCTCATTGGTCAGCCAGTGCTGTAGAATTGTGAGCTGCATGTTGGCAAGAGACACTGTCTTCAAGACAAACCAAATGACAACATTACACCAGGTATAAGGTGCCTGAGAACGGACGCCTGAGGTTTATCTCTGGCCTCTATGCACATATGAATACACACACACATGTACTTGCATACACAAACATGAGAGTACATACATGAGAGAATTTTAGGGGAAACAAATATAAATAGTGGAAATAAACAACTAATAGTGAATAATAAGAATAGTGAAGAACTGAAAGGGAATTCCTGGATATCCTTGGTGGTAACATAAGTTAGGACAGCGATTATAAAAGCTAGTAAGTTCTTTGGAGATGGAGCTCCCATATGTTCCAGCAATCCCACCTCTGTCTATGTATACAAAAGACTGAAGTCTGTGGGTCTAAAGAAACATCTGCACTCCCGTGTTCACTGAAGTGTTACCATAACAACTAAGACATGCCATAATTTACTTGTCCATCAGTGAGTGAATAAATAAAGAAATGATGATGTGTATACTGGAGTGCTGGAGTAAATTCTGCCATTTGAAACAGCAGTGACGAATCTGGAGATGTTTTGTTAAGTGGAACAAACTAGGCACATCTTACATCATCATCTTATTTAAGTGTGGAATATTTTTTAAAAAAAATAGAACTGGTATGTAAAGTAGCAGCTATGAGAAGCAAGGAGAAACAGGGAGACGCTAGTCAAGGAATGGCCAGCTTCCAGTAAAAGAAGCAGTCAAGAGCCTATCACACACCACAGTACGCATTCAAAAACTATTTAGACAGATTTCTGTTCTAACCACAGAAAGTAGTTGTCATGTCAGATGGCTTGATTTGGCCATTCTACCCATGTACACGTGTACCGAACAAGCAGTCAAGCATAAGTATATGAATTCTTATCATTCAAAACAGGTACATTTTTAAAAACAGAAATCGGAGTATTTGGGATGACAGTAAGATGATAATCACGATAAACTCAAAGGAGGTAGGAGAGAAAGTAAGTTTGGCCAAAGCTACTTATAAAATATATGGACAGTGATATGTGTACCTACCAATGTAGGTAATGGGATTGCAAGTGAATAGCTACAAATATCTGTTTCACATACATGCACATTCATACAGAAAGACAGACAGCTAGCAGACAGAAGGAAACCTTTGGATTGCTACGTGCCAAATGCTATCGATGGTTTCTATGAGAAAGTGAGTCTTCTTTACTTCTCTTCCTACATGTCTCCTCTTCAACAATAAGTGAATAATTAAGCCGTCAAGTTAAAAATGGTAAAGCTGATATGAGTACATATCCACAGAACACCATTTACTATTTTAAGAAATAAATATTCAGAGAATGAGAAAATGGCAAGTAGGAAGGAGGGGAATCAAGTGCAAAATCAGAGATGTGCAGTACGACGGCAACTCCAGCACCAACCTACAGTATCTGGAAGTTGAGAGAATATTATTTTAATGTTTTTAAATGTCCTTATGTCACAGATGCAATCAAAGCATAGACATCAACAGATCGACCAGTACCCAGGAAGACATTGGCAATGTCTTTAATCTGCATCGTTTAACTTTAAGTCTACTAAATTGAAAACAACCTCCCATCTTCCTCAGATTAGGAAACCAAGCATCCATTTTTCTCTAAAAGCTAATGGAAAATGAAAAGTAAATGAAGCTTCCTGTTCAATCCCCTTTAACTACCAAATCTAAAAATACCTGTTTCTTGTGGAAATCCTTTAGGGCTGTCTCATATCCCTCCTCTAGCCGACTGAAGGCGATTCCTACATCTGTGGTCCACCATATTTGTGAGCCAGTTAGAGCCACCTGAGCCGGGAAATCAAAGATCCACAGCTCTCTAGGTTTCTCCTCATAGGCTGTGATGGCTTCTGTGATTGCCAGGCGCACTGTGTCCTTCATGGTCTGTTCGAGTTGCAGAAGCCAGCTTTCCACCTTGGAAGAAAATAGAACCGTGAGGGAGGGCTCAGGCTAAACGCAGAAGAGTCGTTCCATGCTCCATCTAGCTTGAAGCCCACGCAATGGCACCAGAGTAGACTACTCAACTAATAACTGATGAGGCTTCTCTCTACTCAAGCCTTTCTCCTCCCCAAATTACAGCTAATTTCTCAACCTTTATGTGGGTGTCAGATTTCCTAAATAGGGGATATCCTCATAGAAGCAGAAAGAGGGGGGATGGGATAGGGGGTTCCTGGGTAGGGGGGGATGGGGAAAGGGGATAACATCTGAAATATAAATAAAATATCCAATAAAAAATGCCCATACACATAAAATAAAACAATTAGGTCTTTTTTTTTTAAAGTGGGCAACACCATCCCCTAGGCTTGGGTCCTGAGCAGTACAGAAAGGAGAAAGCAAACTGAACACCAGCATCATTCTCTGCGTCCTGACTGTGAATGCAAAGTGACCGGCTCAGTCAAGCTCAGGACTCCCTTACCATGATGCACTTCACCCTTGGACTCTGAGCCAAAATAAACACTTGTATCTTTAAAAAAAAAAGAGGGGGGTGTTCTAGACAAGAACCTTTGTACTGAGTGTTTGACAAGTCAGACCACAGCCTTCTGTTAGGACAAGAGTTGGGGCCTAAAGCCTCAGGATCACAATTTTAAGAATTGTGTCTTACGAAAAATGTTTTATTCTCTTGAAAGTTCCCCTCTAAAAATCTTCCCAGTACTTAGTCTTAAGCCAAAGTGTTTTCAGTAAATATCTTAATTATGTTCCTACTGGTTCCAATCTTCACACTTGTCAGAAATTAGACAGCATGGTCGTTTAAGAGATAGGACAACTACTGACTGCTAAAAATTAATCTTTTTTAAAAACTCCACTGCCAGCTCATTTTGTTCCCATAAATAGATTCTAGCCAGTTTTCCATGTTGCTCAGATGTGCTTTGTTAGATCCACGTGTCTGTTTCTAGTCAGGCACATAACTACAAGGCTATATAGACTGTTCATGTAGAATAGAGCCTAGCAGTAAAATGGCTGTAATGAATAGATTCCAAGGGCCGTAGATGATTAAGATGCCCAAACTGATTTCTTTCCCTAGCTCCCAGAGGACAGCAGCAACATTCTAACCTTTTTGGGAATGGGAAGCAACATTGTAACCTTTTTGCGAACTGTAAAGAAATGGCACACAAATAAGCTGAACACCTTCTTCTTGAGGAGAAAAGGGAACATTGCCCTGGCCATAGTCTGCAGCCTACTATAAGGGGTTTCCCTTGCTTAAAGCTGGGCCTTATTTACATGAACAAGTTCATGGTCCTATTGTCCCCTAACCAATGGGGTCCAGTATTTCTGCCTTCAAAATGAAGTGCAGAGTCAGAGTCAGGCAGCAAGCACCCTCACAGGCCAGTCATTGTTTGAGCATCTCTTTGAACTCTGGGATGTATGTCCTCAGAATATCTGTCTGTCCTGAGGAGCTCCATTAGGGAAGACTACAGGGAACCCAACATATCAGTCCATCATGTTCAGATGATTATACCCACAACATCAACTTCATATGATTTCATAACTGAGTTCTGACTGTTGGCCAGGTACTACCCTTTTGAAACCTCTTGACATTCTGTCCAACAAAAATAAAAATAACCACATCTGAGCCGGATGGTGGTGGCGCACGCCTTTAATCCCAGCACTTGGGAAGCAGAGGCAGGCGGATTTCTGAGTTTGAGGCCAGCCTGGTCTACAGAGTGAGTTCCAGGACAGCCAGGGCTACACAGAGAAACCCTGTCTCGAAAAACCAAAAAAAAAAAAAAAAAAAAAAAAAACCCACATCTGGTTAGTACTAATCATATATATGTGTACATGTATGTGTATGTGTGTACATATACATATGTGTATGTACATGCATATATATACATATATGTGTGTATGTGTATATGTATATTTATGTACATATACATATACTCATACATATATGTGTGTGTGTGTGTGTGTGTGTGTGTATGACCATCTCTTTGATGAGACAAGGGCCATGGCTTCTTTGTTTCTGACCCCTAAAAGCCCAATCTGATAAATGAATAAGTAAGTTTAAACAGACGAAATTTGGAAGAAAAAAAAATCATGAAAGTGTGGAGAAAGCATAAAAATACAAAGCAAAAAACCCATTTTTTTAAATATATAAAACAAGGGTAATCAGAGGATGAATGCTATCTATGCCCAGAAGTTTCCAGCATCCGCTGCTTATATAGAATAAGTGAGAACCCTAGGAAATCTTCCAATATCAAGAGTTCCCGCAAGTGACAAGCACATCCATCAATCGGACGATCCCCTCTGGGCACCATGCCAGTTGATGAACAGTCTGCCGGGAGGCAGCAGACAGCAACATACTTTTGTCAAGATAGTTTATGGTGACTTGTTCTAATCACTATAATAATATCCTAAAAAGCCCAAGAGATCAAAAATATTTTTTAATCACAGTATCCTACCATCTGCCTCCCTTTCATTTGGCAGCATTTTCTGGTACAATATTAAAAAGTAACAAAGAGGAGTAAAGAGAACCCTGGTAAGCAATGGCACTTCTGCAAAGAACACTTCAAGAAAGCCATCGTCCAGGCCTGAGAGGGTCTCTCATAGAGACCACTCCCAAGGTTACTCTGTGAATTAGACCAAGCTACCCATGCTTCATCAGAAAGAGTTCATGTCCTACCTGGTTAGCTTTTATCAACTTTATACAGGATTGACATTTAAGAAAAAAGAATCTCAATTTAGAAAATTCTCTCAGCAGATTGGCCTGTGGGTATGTATGTGGGGCATTTTCTTTATTAATTATTGACTTGTAAAGGCCCAGTTCATTGTGGTTGGTACCAATCCTGGGCAAGGGGTCCTGAGTTGGGTACAAAAGTATTGTGAGCAAGCCATTAGGAGAAAGCTAGTATGCCTTGTTCCTCCATGGTTTCTGCTTCAGTTTCTGCCTCCAGGCTCCTTACCTGACTTCCTCAGTGCTGGAGTGTGACCTGAGAGTTGTAAGATGAAATAATCCATTTCCTCCCCAAGTTGCTTTTGGTTATGATCTTAATCACAGTAACAGAAGCCTTAACTAAGACAACTTCTAACTTACTGTACCGTGCTTTAAGCTGTCAGACAGCAAACGACTCTTCCTTGTGGGTAACTGGTAATAATATTTTTTAGGTATTTGTCCATTAGAGTATAGAATATGCTGAGTTAACTGCACAGTAGTTGGGTTATGTGACATCACCTTGGTAAACCTTACTAACACAAGAAGCCGTTCACAGCATCCACACCAGAATGTCCAACCACAAGCCTTCTTCCTTCTCCGCAGCTTCTGAGGGATGGGTAAAGCCACTTTCTGGGCTGCGTGTGCTTATAATCCCAAGTTCTACTCAGTCACGCAGTGCCAATCTCTTCTGTCTAGCTGAACTCCAAATATCACTGACCCCTGCTAGATGCTAAAGCTAAATGAGAAAAAACTGGGCACATTCTCCTTGGCATACTGGAGATGGCAAGCCGCTATCTCCAGCATAGAACCAACTAGAGCCTGGTTTTAAACACGAACTAAACCATCTTGCTAGTCCGAGTCAACCCTTGGGGAATTGCCCTAAAGGTACCCCCTGTGCATAGAAAACACCAAAATCAAATCTTACATGGCCTACGCATTCACACCCAGCCTGGAACGGGACATACTCCTTTTCTTTGCTGAACATTCCAACTGCTTTGTGTGTGGACAAAGACACTTCCGGGTTATCTTCAAACTGCAGATCCGAGATGCTGTCAAAGAGTTTGACAAGGTGGCGTGTTACCTAAGACCAGAAAGTTAGAAAAGCTGAGTTTTTCTTACTGTACAAAACCCCTCGTAATTGAGAAACAAAGCCATATGAAGTTACTAACCTTTATTCATAAATTTCCAGGATTGTCTCAAAATCAAAGTCATATCAATAAAATATAAGTACCTGAAATAAACCTGATGGAGAGGAGGCCAGGCTTCTGATCCCACCATGATACATAGCCTGGTGAGTGAGTGCTCACTGTGCCTGGTGAGTGAGTTACTGACCTGTCTTGATACATCACAGTTGGGAACATCCATTTTAGTAGAACTTCTGTGGTCAAACTTCTAAAATTCAGATTTATATTTTTGGTCTAAAGTACAAGAACACTGGTAAAATATCTAAAATAAACATACAAATTCAAGAGAATCTTATGGTTTGGGGTCTCCTAATGCCATTTATTCAGTGGGACACTTTGAGTCTCACGCATTCTTGGTACATGAAGAGGCTGAATGTTGTTTCCCTATTTTGATTTATTAGGTAAGTTTTCCAAGTCAACGTTGCTGAGACTGAATGGATGAAAGACTTTGGATTCACGGGTCGAGGACTCGCTAATAAAGACCACAATCCATGTTCTAGCCTCTCACAGCCTGAATTCTCCAGAGGAAACGGATACATTGAACATGATGCATCTTATTGAACTTTGACAAATTGAGGTTAAAATGAAAGATAAATACCAACAGACCTCTCACCTGAAGAGGTCAGTCTGAAGAAAAATATTTAACAGGCCTTCAAACACAAGCCCTCAACTATCTGTACCCTCCTTCCACTGACCCTTCTAATAAAAGTCATGGCAGGCCCCTACCTAGGAACAATGCCTAACATTGCCCTGGAGAATTAAAGAGGAAGGCAGCTTTTTAGTAGGTGGACTTACACCCAGACATCAGCCAAAACACACATCTCTTTTGGAGAAGACTGTGTCATGGCCAGAGATGGGCCCAGAGGAACCACCAATGGTAGGAACCCACACTCCTCTGATTTGTTGTATCATTGAGTTGAAGGGAGTTTCATGGTTCCTCAGCAAATTAAACAGAACTGTCAAGAAACCACTGATAGACCCTGCAAACAGCCACTTGAACAGACAGCTCTCCCTCCATGGTTCACAGTATCCCCAAAGTAGAAACAGACACTCAAATAGATGGATAAGCAAATTGTGCAAGGTACATACTGTGCTATACTGTTCAGTCATGTGAAAGTATGAAGTGTGTGTGTATGTATGATAGCAAAGACTGTATGTTGACACATACTCTCGTCCTAGAACTGAGGAAGTGGATGCTGAAAGACTGAGTTCCAGTGCAGCCTGGAATATCTAGTGAGACCTTGTTTCAGAACAACCATAGGATGTAGGTCAGTGGTAGAACACTTGTCTAGTACACACAAGGTCCTGGATTCAATATCTAACTCTGTGGGGGAGGGGGGAAGACAATATGAACGAACCTTAAGAACACTGAGTTCAATGCTAATAGCAGCCAGTCAACCAATCCCACCAACTACATAAGTATCTGCACAAAATACCAAGAATGTGCAAATCCACAGATACTGACAGCAGACCAGTGGTTCCTAGTGGTGCTCGGGGGAGAGACATAGGCGTGCAATGTAATAGATACAGAAGTATATTGGGAATATCTTGGAAACAAAAGAAAGGCTGTACAACACTAGAAATGTGCAAATAACACTAAACCGTGCATTTTAAGACAGCTAATTTTCTGTGCTATAAAGTTTTCCTCAGCAGAAAACAAAGGCAGAATATGTTCTGAAGCTGGGCAGTGTTTCCCAGCTCACAGGTCTCGCCTCTGTCACGGGTGCTCCTCAGCCTACACGCTAACTGGACTTAGTATGTAACAGCAGCTGCCTGAGCTATCTGCATGACAAGCCCAGCAGTATCAGTAAGTTTCCTTTGGAGCAACTTAATCTTTTAAAGTCTTCAGTCTTTGCACATTGCTGCATCCGCAGTTTTAGCATTGGGACAACTTCAGGTTTAAAACAGATGGGTTTCTGAGGGTCTTCCTTACTTTAGGTATAGGGAGAGGGGTAGGCGGATCACTACCTGGACTATCATATCCACCTCTGTCTCTGCACATTACCCAAAGGGCATTTATACACAGAACATCTCTGCAATAATCTAACCATTCACTCTCCCCACTGAGGTGGCCAGGAAGCGCACAGATGTCAAACGGCTTCTACCGGGTAATGGGCCTAGATAATACTCAATTGAAAATCTGCAGGATAAATGAGACCTCAGCCATCGGGCACCCTCACACATTATTGCTTTGCTCAGAAAATAATTTCACAACAACTTCTGGCCTTATAACTGCTGCCCTGGCAGTTGCCAGAAAATGTAAATCTCTTAACTTCCAAACCTCATGACTTGGATCTGGTGTTGTTGAAATCAGATGTTTCTTTCTTATTGAAAATTTTTAAGAGGGATTTTAAAAAACAAACATTTTCTGATTAAGTATCTTTGTATTTTAAATAATTAGATTTTTCTTCTTTTTGGTTAATTGATTGAGAAAAAGATTTTATTTTACAACTAAAAACATACCTCAAAGTAACACTTTCAGACTATTATTAAAGAAACTAAATTTTCATTATGCTCTAGGTTTGTTTCTAAAAGATTAACAGTAAAAACTGAAGAATGTTCACTCATGTTACTTAGGTGTTGGGCTGACTAATGCATACATATGATCCCAGCTTGGCCCAGTAGTGTGTGTTCATAAAATATAGTCATGTGACCTGAAAGTACATCAACCATCTTAATAAGCAACAGGGAAACTTCTGACAGTACAAAGACCTTTAAGAAGTTTTGGTAAAGATGGGCCAAGGAGACTACAAGAAAACCTACAGAATCAACTAACCTGGGCCCATAGGAGTTCACAGAGGCTAAACTACCAACCAGGGAGCATGCATGAGACTGACCTAGGCCTTCTGCACCTATTTAACAGCTGTGTAGCTTGGTCTTCATGTGAGACTCCTAACAGCAGGAGAAGGGGCTGTCTCTGACTCTGTTGCCTGCCTTTGGGACCTTTTCCTCCTACTGGGCTGCCTCACCTAACCTCAATAGGAGATGATGCATCTAGTTTTACTGCAACTTGATATGCTAGGACTGGGTGATATCCATGGGATATCTGAAGAGAAAAGAAGGATAGATAAGTAAATGAGGTACTGGGGGGATGGGGGCAGGATTGGGAGGAGAAGAGGGAGGGGAAAGTGAAGTTGGGATGTAAAGTTAATTAATTGATCAATTAATTGTTTAATAGAAAAATGGCAAAACATTACATTCTTACCATGGGTTTTTAATGCGTAGGGATCTAGAGAAAGCAGCAAAGCTATTTGGTACAGTGTCATTCAAAATAGTAAATATATTGAAGCAAGTGGGTTGTGGAAGACTTTGGTGACAGTGAACAGTGCTAGTCTCTTCTGGCTTGTGCAGTAGAAGTAGCAGCTCCTCTGTGTCTTGGCAAAGAACTCCTTTTGAGTTTGGGTCAAGTACTGACATGTTCTTGGAGCTCTCAGTGGTATGAGCCTTTTTATGTTTCTTAGGTAGGGCATCTGGCTTGTTTCGTGTTGTTTCTTGGTTTCCTTTGTTTTGTTTGGAATTGTGTTTTATTGCCTTGGTGGCATCACTTACTCTGGACCACATCATCCCTTTTGTCCCAACCATAGCTGTCATTCACAACAGGAAGCGTGTTCTTTATAAGCTGCTAAGCTGCATGCCTGCCTGTGTGTGCAGGCTCTCTAAGGGTAAGGTGCCATCCTCTGGTTGCCCGTCTTTCCTAACTCTGAGTGTGTTTGACCTTGACATCCACTTCTACCATTATCCCCAGATGGCACACTTTTCACAAGTCTCTGTGTGTTCATCTTCCCATCAATCCCGTCTCCACCATTCATTGTTGTACATTTCACGTGGAATATCCTAGGGACACTAAGGTCACACAACAATATCTCGGCAGCAGATAAACAGTGGCTTATTGCTGACAGCATTTGAAAGATATGATCTAACTCTTGCCAACAATGTTGTACATCTGTGATTTCCGTGGGCCAACGAGCCAGCAGTTAAGGCTTTACTCCACTGTTCCCCACCAGTACAGCAATGCATCTCAAACATGAATCATGTTGTCAGGGAACTGGATGATGTTATTGGTCCTTCTTAACTGAAATCTGTACTGTTGGAACCATACACAGATAGAATCTTTTATAAAATATAAGGACTTAACATTTGTTTTGTAATTTACAGTGCAAACTAATAACATAGCCTATGGCTTCCATCTGCTGTTCACCTGGAAAAATGAAGGGGAGAAAGATGAGATTGGTCATGTCTAATTCCCTTCTCAAACTTTACCATTGGTTTTTATTTCCGCCATCTAATTTTACATTTCTTTAGTGTTCATGAGGACACTGCTCCTTGCTAAGACAAAACACACAGAGCTGCAGCAGACCAGGCCTGGTGAGCACATAGGAGACCACCGGCATGTTCACTAACCTGTTTATAAGGACCATAATCACCAAATGTAAGAACTTAAATGCAGGCAGTTCTACCTATCAAAGCTAATTCTAGAATAAGACTTGGATGTGAGTCACATGCATAAATCTTTAAGCCAATCTGTCAAAATCATCAACAATTAATCTTCTTTTAGAATAGAATTGATTATTGGTGGTGATACAACATCACTGGGAGTCTAAATCTATTTTAGAGCATTTGGTCATAGCACATTCGCATAGTAAAACTTTAAATAGCCATCATATACCATGTTGCATAGTAATATGACCATTTTATTAAATACAAAGGACAGATACATAAAGCAGTACATTCATCCAGAAAGAGCACCCAGGAGTACATTCTAAGAATAGGTCATCTTAAGCTGTTTTCTGGATTTTTTTTTTGGCCATGTATATATTGTGTAATTTTATATAAGGTAATCTAATATATATATTTACAAAAACTGAAACTCATATAGAGAAAAATGGGGTAAGCCATATATTCAAATGGGTGAACTTTTACACAGAAGACACAATTCTTACAGCTATCAACACTATTGTCAAATAGAAGAACAGAATAGGAGGTTTGTGAGTGATTAGTCCTAATGCAATATATACTATGTGTATATTTACATACATAATATACATATACAAAACACATATATTATATATACAATATATGTGCATATGTTATATATATACAATATATAGACATATTATATATGTGTTTATAACCTCATCATTCAAGGCTCAGGGGTCTATGCAGAAGGGAGCTAGAAATGTTTGATGGCTTCAAGGAAACAGTGTTTTACAGACACAGCAGACCAGATGTACATATGAACTCACGGGGACTGTAACAGCTAAGACAAGACTTACACAGCTAAAGCCAGACAACCCCCCAGCATGGACAATGAGTGGAGCCATCAGCATTGGATTGCTGATGGGAAAGGAAGACTCAGTTTTCTTTAACAATGCGACAACTTGTATATCAACCATCTTTCAGGGTAGACCTTACACCCAAGGGTAGTTTTAACAATACAAACTGGACTCAGTGTTGGGGGGTGGGGGGGAGAGAAGGAGGAGGAATTGAAGTAGGGTGGTTAGGAAACTGGGAGGAAGTAGGGGAGGGGTGATCAAAGTAGACAGCATGAAATTCTCAACAAATTAAGAAAAGTATTATTTTTAAAAAGAAAAGAAATAGAAGACCATGACCCAAACATTTCTCATGACCCATCTGAGTTTCTCTTCCTCTCAAAATGGACATTTTCAAAATGACCAACAATAAACCTCTATAAAAGCAAACTCACAAATGTGCCTCACCCTCTCCTATGATGTCTGGACTCCTGTGACTTAAAATTGTGAGTTTTTAAATGTTAGCCTCTTGGTGCATTTGGTCTTTGTATCTCATAATGCGAGTTTGTGAACCCCAAACCATGTCAATGATTAAGGGAATACCTATGCAAATTAAAAAGAAGCAATGGATACTCACTCTCCAACATAAGGGTTGATGGCTGTTCCATGTCATATTACTGGAAGTTATTCATGTTACAGAGTACAGAATGCCTTTGCTCTCCACTGTGTGACATTCCAGTGTGTGAGTATATGGTGAGACACTTACTATTTTATTGCTGGAGCTGAAACTGTTTCCAGCCTGGGGATGTAGAGTAGAAAGGTTCGTATGTACCTTTTTCTGGCCCCATGTACATGTGCATTCTTGTGAGTATGCTAAGGAGATGAGCTCATAGATAATAATAAAGAGGCATATTCCTATTTAAGAGAAACTGTTGGACAGTTTCCCTGAGTATGTGTTCCAGTTTACACTGTAGCTCCAGTTATAATCACATGGACTGGACATCAACAATCGCATGCTCCATATCCACACTACTTAAGATTGTGAGTTTTTCGATGTTAGCCTCTTGGTGCATTTGGTCTTTGTATCTCATGATGTGAGTTTGCGAACCCCAAGTCATGTCAAAGATTGGGAGCATACCTGTGTAAATTAAAAGGAGCAATGGATACTTACTCTCCAACATGAGGGTTGATGGTGTTTCCCTCAGCCATCCCATATTCACAAGTCAGAACAATGACATAGCAGCTGACATCAAGGCATCGTCATGAAGGAAAAAATGGAGAAAAGACAGGAAAGAAAGAAGACAGAAAAAGAGAGCAGGGAGGAAGGAGGAAGGCAGACTAACCTCATAAATTAGAACTTCATATTTTTAATTTCACATACAACCTCTCATTCCAAAGCAGTAGTTTATAAAGGTTGTGATGGACACGTGTGCTTATAGCTATCTATGGAACCAATGACACATCAATGAGCTTTGAAAGTATCATTAATTACTCCCAAGATCTAGTGGTTTGGCATCATGGCAGTTCTGTGGCTTACAGTGACTGTGTTGGAATCCTCGGTTGGCTCAGCCAGTCCCAGTTCTCAAAGACTTGTGGTCTGCTGGTATCTACACCTTCTCTAACATGGTGATGGTGGTCCAGGTGATGGCTTGGTTCTGTGTTCACTAGCCGGGAAATTAGTGCTGACTCATCGTGTAGGGTTGCCACAGGTTTCAAAGAGCAGCAACAGGCTAAGCCCCTTTTGCAATGACTCACCGACTAAACAAGCACAGGGCAGTGCAAAAGGAGTAAGGAGCTTGACTGAAGAAGAGATGAGGTGGGGGAGGGGACAAATTGGTGGCCATTTTTACCATAGCATGTTTAAATTTTTCTTGATTTTTATACAATTAACTCATCACTCAATAATCTACAGATACACTACCACTTTCCTACTTGATACTAAGAAACTAAGGATTTAAAGTATAATGAAATGATACAGTAGTCAACAGAGCCATGAACTAATCTCAGGTCTATACAGTTTCCAAGTTTCTCTTCTTTCTATACCACCTGCTTTCTGATGAATGGCTAACATGCTCGTCTTATCTGGTTCCATGCAGTTGGCACTTCAGTCTTCAGACCTTATAATTCCATCTGGCATCATCTGCCTTTTGCTTAAAGCAGCTCCTCTAACATGTTTCGTAACACTGTTTTGCTGTGTGATGCTGTCTAGCTTTTGTGCATCTGAAGAAAACACCCTCACTTTTCCTTCATTTTTAAAACATCCTTTCTCTGGTAGAGAACTTCAGCTTGACAGACTTGCAGCACATTGAAGCCAAGGCAGCTCTGTTGTCTGATCACTTGCCTTCTCTCCAGTGTGAGGTCAGCTGTCAGCCATTCATTTGCTCTTTTGTGTGTTCTGAGACTTTGTGGGTTGTAGTTAGGTGTTTTGGGTTTTCTTCTTGGTTGTAAACAATCTGAACAGTTGTTGTTGCTTTAGTTTTCTTCATAGTCTCTCTCCCTCTCACCATCTACTTCTCTTCCTCCCACTCCTCCTCCCCTCCCCCTATCTCTCTGCCCCTCACTCTCCTCTCTTTTCTCTCCCTTCTCTCTGGATTTTTGAGGCAGGATCTCACTCTAGAGCCAAGACAAGCCTAGAATTCACTTTATATCCCAGGCTAGCCTTGAGTTTATGGTATTCCTCCTGCTTCAACTCCCGGGTGTTAGGATTACACCCAAGTGTTACTAAGTCTCATAAATTCACACTTTCCACCAGTCTGGAAAGTTTTAGCTGTACTTTTGCTTGCTGTTTGTATACATGGAATATAGATGTAATAATTGATACTCTCTGTCAGTCAGATCTAACATTTGGTTTATTTTGAGGTTAGTTTTCATTTACTTATTTCTCTTTTCTATTATGAACTGAATAGTATTGGCTTTTTTATAATACCAGTAGCCTTTAATGAAATGCCAGGAATGATAAATATAATATTCTCATCTGTGGTGGTTTAAATATGCCCTGAACTCCAGCAAATTTATACCCAATTGACCTTAAAGCCATTTCTTGCTGTTTTAACACTCTGGATAATGTTCTTCCTGTTGGGCCTGCATTTTGGTGTATTTGTTTTTTTTGTTTTTTTTGTTTTTTTTTTTTTTTCTTTCAAGTTCACCAAGACTAAGGAGAGTGCTAACCAACTTGACACATCTATGAATCACTTCACATCTCAAGAGAAAGAGGTACGCCTAATGCCAGGCAAAGCCCTCTGTGTCTCCCTTCCCCTCCTATCTTTGTCCCTGAAATCTGATTCTCTCCAATGTCCTTTAGACAATGCTCTTCACTGCATTTAAGCAGATTCAGTTCAGTATTTTATCCAGCTTTTCCTTCCCCTAGAAAAAAAGTATGTTTCAGAAAGCCCTAATCGTTGAACTCAGCTAAAGCCAAGCAGCCTTAATAAGCAATGGGAAACAAAGGATAGGTCTAGAACTCCTTACTGGCAAACCCTTATAACCTTAAAGAGGCATTTGTTTTACTTTCACATTGTAACTCTTTGGTATTATTGTATAGTATACAATTTGGCTATGGAAGGAATTCCAGTGATGGAGTTGCCTTAGTAGAGTTCTAAGCAGTGGCAAAAAGACACATTGTTATAGAAACTGTGTGTATTTTTTTTAACTACATTGATAGGATAATAAAAGATCATTTCCTTTGGATATGAAATATATTTATTTGAAAACTAAAAATTTAATCTTCTATATGTCAGGCTGTCTTGAAATAAAAGGCATCCATTTACAGTAGTATACAATCTCAAGGTGTCCTGCTGTACAAACACACTGCATGTGGCCATGGTTCTCTGAATAAACACAGTGCACATGGATGTGGGTCTCTGTGCAAACACACTGCACATGGATGTGGGTCTCTGTGCAAACACACTGCACATGGATGTGGGTCTCTGTGCAAACACACTGCACATGGATGCGGGTCTCTGTGCAAACACACTGCACATGGATGCTGGTTTGTGTACAAACACACTGCACATAGATGCTGGTTTGTGTACAAACACTGCACATGGATGTGGGTCTCTGTGCAAACACACTGCACATGGATGTGGGTCTCTGTGCAAACACACTGCACATGGATGCTGGTCTCTGTGCAAACACACTGTACATGGATGCTGGTTTGTGTACAAACACACTGCACATGGATGTGGGTCTCTGTGCAAACACACTGCACATGGATGTGGGTCTCTGTGCAAACACACTGCACATGGATGCTGGTCTCTGTGCAAACACACTGTACATGGATGCTGGTTTGTGTACAAACACACTGCACATGGATGTGGGTCTCTGTACAAACACACTTCACATGGATACTGGTCTCTGTACAAACACTGCACATGGATGCTGGTCTCTGTGCAAACATATTGCACATGGATGCTGGTCCCTGTACAAACACATTGCACATGGCATGGTTCTCTGTGCAAACACATTGCACATGGCATGGTTCTCTGTACAAACACACTGCACATGGCATGGTTCTCTGTGCAAACACACTGGACATGGATGCTGGTCTCTGTGCAAACACATTGCACACGGCTGTGATCTAGTTTGTGCCTGCCTAAGATCTGGCAATGCTTTTCATCCTCTACTATTCAGCCTGTCTCTCAGCATCACCATCCCACTTGCCAATATTGACAGTGCACAAGAACCATCTGTTGCATGCCATCTGTCTCCTTGCTTCAATGTAGAAGACTTCTTCAAAGATAAGTTAGCCTATTTCCTCTCATGTAGCCTAGCATTCCTGCTCTTAAAGGGCATTCTCTGAGCATGTGGACTGTTCATCTCCTCACTTCAGAGGATGCCTGTTGAATCCAGTTCCACCACTGCAGCCGTCTGGCACCCTTATTGAAATAGTGTATCTATAAATGAAGTTTGCTTTAACATATTTAATCTGGTACCTCAAACACATAGTCTTAACATGTTGATGAGCATACAACTTAATAAAATTTGGTTTGCATTCTTTTAACTAGTAAGTCTTGGAAACGAGGTGTGTGTTTCATATTTATAGAATATTTTGTTCAGAAATATTCATCAGAAATACTTCATCTGTTTTTAGAAGGTCAACGGCAGACTCAGCCAAGCTGTTGTGAATCCAATAAGGTTTCCCAATAGCTGAACAATTGGTTAAAATTAAAAAGCCAAGTATTTGGTTGCGATACCTCAAGTACTTAATAGCACTTAATGTGGCTCAGGACACAAACACACCAGTCATATTATAGCACTAGAAGCTTCTTCTTCAGTCTAGATTCATGATGGAAAAGTCTCCTATGAGCTAATTACCACATACCAACTAAACTCCCCACAGTGGATACAGGGAAAGAAAACTCTCCTAGGTAAAACCTTACCTGTCACTTTATTAGAGCCCACTGGCTAAAATTATCCAGAGTTGTCAGTTATAATAAGTTACAGCTACATCTTAGAAGGGCATGCAAGGGTATCCTAGTATCATTTAATTTTATTACTCTTGTTTAGTACACACACACACATTATTTTAAATAAATTATATTTAATAATAAATAATTTTTAATAAAGAATCTCTCACACATCACTACTGCACGGGGTTCATGGATGCTACAAGTATGTATAAAGTTTTAATTTCTGCAGAAATAAATAAGGAAGTCCAGTCTGTCGTCCTCCAGATAATCTACAACACTAGGAGGTTGGGCTGGATTTCAAAAGAAGAAAAATCTTCAAATCCTGAGCTAAACCTAGTTCAGTGACTGCCAATACTGGCTGCAGACATCCAGGACACACCAAACTGAATCTCTGGCATCTCCGCCCCAGTGCCTTAACTCAGGAACCTCAGTTCAGTTTCCACACCAGACCTCCCTGCTTGAAAAGTTCAGGCTGTACAAATTCCACAATTAACTTCAGCCACTCTCTTGGACCAACATTCTTAAATTAAGTGTATGGGGGGGGGGTGTGAAGAATTTGAGCCATTCACAAAATGTCAAGATGAGTTATCTGCTCACGGGGGTGCCTTTTATGGGCCAATTGCATTGTTACTTCACAAGCTGCCATCTTGTGTTATCTTGGCCACACTACCAGGAGCACATTTAAGAATGTCAGCATAAAAGGCAAAGAGGGACACGCTCTGTCCAGTGGTCAGAAACTGATTCTGATATTGCAGATGGGGTAAGAGAAGACAGCTAGGCTATACTGTCCAAATGCAGGAGACATAAACAGCTTTATAGCTAAGTGACCAAGAATTCATAATGCACGGTGACCTTTCAGACAATGAAGTGAAATGGCTCTGGATGACACAAATTAGTCTAAGTACCTTACTGATCCCCTGCGAAACAGGTCCCTCTGGAGTTGCTGTTTGTGCCCCCAAGGCTTTCTGATAACACAATGTTATTAACAGTGTGACAACATGTTAAATGAACTGGAATGACTCAAAGTTAAAGTAAGATAACAAAAAGATTTCCATGTGCCGTCTACACAAGGCTAGGGATGTTTTTGGAAGAAGAGGCTCTAAAGCTGTAAGAGAAAGAAGTAGTGGACATCTTCATGAACCATTATTTGCTGGACATGATGGGGCAAACATGAATTCACAATAGCTGTGACTGTACAAGGTCAAGGCAGTTGAACTGCCAGCGTGGACATGCAAGGGGCTTGTGAATCTCCCCCTAGCTGAGAAGCTACCAGTCAATGATGACTGCTTGGAAGGGAGAGCAAGTTTTCTTCAGGGATGCCCTCCTGAAAGACTACCCTGCAGCAGGAGGTAGTTTTACATCCATGTACATGCAGACAGCACTAACTGGACTAATAGTCAGAGTCATATAGAGACAGTGTAGGAGGAGAAGAAAAATAGAGGTGAGGGGAGGAGAGAAATTGGAGGAGAGAAATGGGGAATAGCTTTGATCAAAGCACTATATTATATCCATGCAAAACAATGCTATATATATATATATATATATATGCATATATATGTATATATATATATATATATACTCTCAGTAAAAATGAATTGTATAAAGTTTTCAAAGTATAAAAATATTTCTAAATGATTTCAATGAAATTACGTTTCATATAATTAGAAGTAAAACAACTTCTCCGGAAAACTGCAGACTCAACCAGAAATCAGACCACCTCAAAGCTGATAGAACAACTATAAACCACACCCTCTCTACAGCCATGTGACCTGACCTTTCATTAGTAGGGAATGAGTACCAAGTCATGGGATTTTGTCAACAGGGCAGTGGGACATCACTATGCTGGACATCACTGTGCCTGCTCCAGCCCTCAGCTTCAGTGAAGTTAATATCCTTAACACTTATATTTTCCGGCAGATCATTAAGGACAATACTAGTTCTAGTGCCAGAAAAAAATGTCTAGAATTGTTTTTTTTTTAAAGAGTATGATCATAATCCTATGAGTGAGGGTGGGTTACAGCAGTGGGGCAGACTAACACTAGCTAGAAAAGATACTTCGTCAATAAGGAGGTATGGAGGCACGTGACAACCACAGATGAATTTAAAGAGGTACACAACGCTGGCAAGTGAAATAAGTTGGTATCGAGGACATGTATGCCGAGTCACTGTGTGGTTTGAGTGAGCCTTTAAGCATTATTTTAATTATTAGAAAGAAAGCTAAGGAGACATCTCAGTCAGTGCAATGCTTGCCTTGCAAGCATACAGACCTCAGTCTCATCTCCAGAACAAAGGCAAAAAGAAAGCTGGGTGCAGTGCTACATGTTCTTAATCCCAGCACTTCAGGGTTGGCTGGTCCCAACACACACACACACACACACACACACACACACACACACACACACACACACGTACATTAATTAAAAGAATATGTTGAGCGACGACCCTCCCCTACTGTACAGTCTAGGACTTCATCTGAAGGCAAACAGGCATGAGGTATATATACACAGTGAGGGGAGTACACATGAGTTAGAGGGGCTAAGACCCTTCAGTGTGCAGTCCTACACATCTGAACACCATCTTCTCACCCAATATCATGTGCTCTTCCATGAATGGCTCCATGGATGGGGGATGGGCTCCTCTCAGGGGTAGGTAAACAGCCCAGAGTGGAAGGCAGTCCTTCAATGCTTGTGGAGAAAAGGAAACAATGTATTCCTGAGTTCTACTCTAAGGATAAGCAAGGAGAGCTGGGACCCAAAGGAAACAACCTGTGGGAGTCAGTCTCCAGCACATCCCTTGCTTTGACATCTGCTGAAGAATTAAAGGAGGAAGAAGAGGAAACCAGATGGTTGGTTACACTGGCAAAGGCAAGAACTACGGAGTTGAGCTGGGAAGATGGCTCAGGAGTTACCAACACCTGCTGCTTTTGCAAAGGACCCAAGTTCAGTTCCCAGCACCCACATTAGGTGGTGCAAAACTGCCTGCCACTCCAGCTCTAGGAAATCTGCTGCCCTCTGACCTCCGTGGGCACCTGCACACAGTGTTGCACATAAATGCACACAGGCACACATACATATACATAAACTTTTTAAAAGTCTTTTTTTTTTTAGGCTGTGAAAGTTGGGGTAGGACTAAAATATCTACACTAGGACGTCCACTTGGTTTCCCATCAGGATCTGCGATCATATTCCACAGCACTCAGCATATGGATCCTCAGTACCGAGTATGAGGGTAAACAGTAGCTATTGCCTGACAATCAGGGGTAGCGGAGAAACTTCAGAACGTGTGCCTAGCATGTATGAGGCCCTGGTTCAGTCCTCTGCACCACAAATCGTCCCCCTAAACTCTTCCTCATTATAAGTAGCCAGAGAAGGGAATGGACAATCACTGCTTCACCCAAGTACTGCTTGAAAGTCTGGCCTTTGCACTAAGATGAGCTGGGGCTGCCAGCTTAATCTTGACCGGTTGTTTTCAGTCTACTCATTAATTTTTAATGAGAAAAATAGACGGAGGACTTATGATACCTGTCCAAAGTGTTACAAAAGGGTCTGCTACTACTATAAAGGTATTCAACAGAGCACATTTGGGGTTAAAAATTACAGAAAAAATATTAGTATCTTATGCTTATTGTTCCATGGAATTGGCACCGTGGGCACACATGTTTCCTGTGCTTGAGGGGCTGTGCTTAAAAGGAAGACAGCATTGTCCTGTATGGACTTAAGTGTATTTGTTTTCCATGCGGGAATTTGAACTTGTATTATAAACATTTGAACTTGAAATGTCTTTGGGACTTGAGAGGTTAATAGAACAGTTCTCCTCTTAAAACTCCGCCCACCGGTCATGAGGACATCTGTGGGGATTATTGAAGTGTAAGTGTGCTGATGATGATCATGTTTGAAATTAGATTTCTTTAAAGAATCTAATTGCATGCTGCATAAATATGCAAAGCGTGGACGTAACCCAACCAAAGGGATTTTCTTTGCAGAGCCAACCCAGAGCAAGCATGAAGACCAAATGGTCTGCAAGCGACCCCAGAAAATGCTGTCTGTGCTAACTAACAATTCTAATATTTGTAGGAATATCTCACTCATATGGAGCAACAAGAATAGTTACTCAGTTCAATCCTCAAAGTTAAATTATAACCAAGGAAAAGTAACCATTACAACTACTATATCTAGCCAGCAGCAAAATGCACACTGTATTGGTAAAGTGCATTGTAAACAGATAAAGGTTTCACAGAGAATGCATGAAAGTGTCTAGAGAAAGATTTTTGCTTTTCCGAGGTATATAAACTTTACAGTGATAAAGCACAAACTTCAGTCTAGAGACTAACACTGTACCCTAGGGGTGGCCACCAGCACTTTTATAACCTTAGTAGATCAGTGGAGACGATGAATCTGAGGGACAGTGACATCCTTTAAATGTTCCCAGGAGGACAGTTTCAGAACTGGTACAGTTTGTCTCTGCTCTGAGATCTCAGATTACATGAGACAATATAAGTGCTCCTTTGCCCTCACTGTTGATGTGTGAATTTGGGAACGGGTGGTACATCACTTTTTTGCATGGACAGGGGAATCCAGAAGGTCAAAGAACAGACCTGTTCCCTGACCCAGGTTGCTACCTTTTGCTTAGCGCCAGGCCAGTTGCTCCTGCTACTCTCCCCAGCTCAGCCTCTTGTTTCCCTCTGTTGCTACATTAAGAAATTTAAATGCAGATTTTCTAGTTCCTGGCACATGTGATGTGACAGATGGCATCTGATAATGATGGAGAAACTGGGACACTAATCAGCAGAGCAAAGGACTTCCAAAACCATTACCTGCTTCGGCTGTGCTCCCTTGGAGAGAATGTCCAGCAAGTCTGCGGAGGAGATGAAGTAGAAGCGAGGGAACGTGACCCGCTTGGTTTCCAGGTACTCAGCTAGGGCTTTTTCACAAAGAGAGAGCCTGCGTGAACAAAAACCCTTCTTAAGCATGTCCTGTGCTTCTGACACTGACACCTACTGCTACTCCATTCAACCAGGAAGCTCACTATTTCACAGCTGCTCTCTTCCACCTTCAACGTTCTGCTTACAAACAGGACACGACCAGGCAGAAGCATGGCAGGGTTGGGGAACCCATACACACTCACGCACCATTATATACCAGACTTGGGTTTATGACACTCATTGCTTCTCTTGATGAAGAATACATTTGGCATTGCTCAACCGAAGCACAAATTACAGTAGTAAGCTACAACTGGTGCAAAGCCCTTTCCCTAATGGATATCTGTAAAACACAAGTGACGCTGGCCTTCTCTGTCATTCAGGGGAATCATGAGATCTGGAATTGCTACCATATTATTATCCAGAATCCTAGCTATTGACTAAATACTAACAAATGCATCTTATCAGGAAGCATCTTGTCTGAGCAGTTCTTTAGCTCATTTTAAAGCAAAAACCCGAATGTTCCTATGGATGCTGTTGGGGATTATATGTTAATGTGACTTTACAAATGGCCCTTAGGAAAAGGATTTTTAAAGCACTGAGATGTTCCTAAGAGTCATATATTTCTCAATTGAGAGAAAGTGTAAAGCAGGCAGGTAGCTCACATCTACAGTGCAGCACTTGGCAGGTTGAGGCAGGAGGATCCCTATGAGTTCAATGATATTCTAGACTCAAAACTACTAAAAAATAACAATGGAGGGGAAATAAATGGGAATATACTTTATTATATATAACATATACATATATACATATAATATATACACATATAACATGTACACATATATACATATACACACATACAAACACATATATGCACATACAAAAAACCACACATATACATGCGCACACACACACATATATATATGTATGCATACACACACACACATACACACACACACACACTGACTAAAGGACTATGAGTGAGTGAGAGCTGTCCTGGCTTTTAGCACACAGTAAGTATTCAATCAGTATATGTAGAACAATATGATGAAAGAATTGATCTATTATCAGAAATCTGACCTAATACACACAAGGTAACTAGAGAGCACAGAGCGACTTCAAATACATATAACGGTTAAACAGCGTTAGAATGAGAAATAAACATGTATCAACTGATCCCTCTGCTCCTTCCTTACCTGTGCTGAAAATCTTTAAGTTTCTCATAGAGGTGGGGTCTGCATGTTGCTTCCAAGACATTTTTTATTTTGGCTGTCTTGAACATTAACTCCTATGTAAAAGTATAACGTAAGCATTAGAAATTCATCCATTTTCCTTCCATAGAGGGGATTAAAATTTGAGAGTGTAACGGCTGAGTGAATGGTGTTCAGGAGACTCTAGGGATGCCTACCATGTTTGTTTCAGTATAAAAAACAATGTTTGTTAGTGTAACTACGCTGAACAATCATACCTGTTTGCCTTCATAGCATCTGTCATGCCACAATGATAGCCTTGAACAGTTAACAGAGATGGCAAGATTTGTAAAAAACATACAACTTCAGTTTTCTGACTATGTACTGAAATGCACAAATTGCATTTTATAAATCTAACACAGTATAGATTTTTTTTTCTAACTGTTGTATTTTACATGAATTTGAATGTTGTGGGAGCTTTACTAGAACAGGGCAGGCCTGTCTCTGACAAACCTTAAACTCGGCATCTACTTCATCAAATCTCTCGGCATCTTCCACAAGCTGGACTCGAAGATCTTCTGAACAAACAAAGATGCTTTCCAAGTGAGACCAGGTTCGCTGGACTTGCATCCAAGTAAAGATGACAGCGTCGGCTATATTTAGCTTGTTTTGCCAGCTTAGGACTTGTTCAATGAAGTATTCCACGTACTTGCTCTGAAGAAGAGTCTGCAACTGAACCTAAAAGGTAGCCAGGCACTTGTCATCGGATGCCTGGGAGACTCAGGGTTGTGAGGAAGGCTACCCTGCTTGCTTCTGTGTTCTTGCACCTTTCGTGGAACCCAGACAGGCTCTATCAAACTTTTATAAAATGAGCCAAAGAATGACATATCCAACCAAAGAAATGAGAAATTTAACATGTTTTCTATGATAAGATCATGCTCTTCTGTGTAGGCAAAATTCTCTGTTGGGGGCTGGGAAGATGGCTCTTGTTTTGCAATCATAAGGACCTGAGTTTACATCTCTACAAGCTCCCATGTAAAAAAAAAAAAAAAAAAAAAAAAAAAAAAAAAAAAAAAAAAAAAAAAGCTAAGTGTGGTGGCACACACTTGTAATATTCCAGCACGGGAATAAGCAGACATGCAGATACCCAAGGGCTCAATGGCCAGCCGAGCCTAGCCAGCTAGTCCCAAATCCTAGTGAGAAACTCTATCTTGAAAAAAAATAAATAACTACCACCTAATGTGTACTGGGGCAGATTTAAAAATTATTCTTTCCTTACTCAGCCCCTAGACCCTGCCTGTTCACCATTCCAAAGGTGTGTGTGTGTGTGTGTGTGTGTGTGTGTGTGTGTACAGGTGTATACATGTGTATGCATGTAGATCTCAAAAAGTAAAACTTCCTGTAGGCTTCCTCTTCCCTCTCAGCCAACAGCTATGCTCTGTAACATCTTTTTTATTTTATTTTTTGTTCTGTAGCATCTTGTTGCTAAGACTTGCCTTCGAAGGCAACAATGTAACAGTCACTTCTCAACATGCTCTCACTGAAATCTCCCGCCTTCACTGTGTAGTGACCTGCGGTTCTACTTCACTGTAAGAGTTTAATACATGTCCCACCCTTGGTTTCTATGCAATATCCTGTTGCCTTATTTCCCTGTTCACAGTCTCTTACCCTTCCCCACCTATTCTGTTGTTAACCAAATGCAGCTTCCCTCAAGGTATTGGGCCATGTCTCCTTTCTCTTTCTGTCCAGCTCACTGGATACTGACAATGGCCTCCCAACCCTCATGCTACACCGAGCCTTTGTGCTGGGCACTGGCTGACTTTTGCCTTTATGGAATTGATGCTCACACCAAATCGGTCCACAATCTTGGTACTCTGGGCTTTAGGTTTACGGCTCATCACAGTGACAGTCATTTCCTTCTCAGACATTCTCATCTACATTTCTTCTCACAAAGGTCTCAAGAGATGCCCCTCTCTTTAGCTTTACAATTGAAGCCGAATATGCTGTGCTCACATCTGTGTCTCCAGGCTTACTGTTCCTTACTCCCATGGGGAAAAAAAGTATATTCCAAGGAATCTAAAACAATTGGCCCTTGAGAGGTGGCTGCTTTCTGATGTCCCAGAAATCACTAACGTCATTGGCCCCACTACATAGCTATCCTTTTCTGGTGGTTCTTTTTTGGTCAGTCTATCCTTTAAGGCCAGCCTAAGCATCATCACCTCCCCAGAAGCCCAACACTCTCATACTGCAATTGGAAAGCCTCTGCCTCTCACTGGCCTTCGAGGAGTCTGTCTTTCCTTAGTCTTGTGGGAGTGTCTCTTCTTAGCCTTCTAGGAGTCTGTCTATTCTTAATCTCCTAGGAGTCTATCTGTCTTTTAAGTCTCCTAGGAGTCTGTCTGTCTTTCCTTAGTCTCTTAGGAATCAGTCTGTCTATTCTTAAGTCTCCTAGAAGTCTAACTGTCTCTCCTTAGTCTTCTGGGAGTCTGTCTGTCTCTCCTTAGTATTCTGATGGACTCTTTTGTGTCATTTGCTTTCTGAACTACAAGTCTCCTGAGAGCAGGTGTTCATTCTTTGAATGCCAAATGATCCCCACCTGGAGCCTGGCACTAGTAGGTGCTCAGTAAACAAATGACTAGAACTTTGTGTGTGTAATTTTGAAAAATCAACATCTAAAATTGTTAATTAAAATCTATTTTAAAAACCCAATTTACCTGGTTGTGCTCTAGAGTCTCAAAAAGCTGTTCATCAGTCTTCAGCAGTGGGGTGCCTGTTCTATGGTGAGGCTCATAAGAAAACTCCAGGGCTTCCCAGGTGTGGCTGACTTCAGTGATAACCTAGTAATTAGAAGGATCCATTAATTAAAGTATGTCCACATCAAATTCAGGTCCAGTATCTTAGCCATGACCCAGAATTCCCAAGAGTTTAATATTAATGTTAATATTTATAAATAAATTATATTTATAAATTATAAATTTCTATTTATTAATGATTAAAATTAACATCAATAATTTTTTAAATGTGACTGGCCTCACTTTCTTTCTCTAGATGATTCATGGTGACAAGATTGGGCTGTAAATGCCCTCACTGCAAAGACCGAGCGTCACACTAATACTGTTCTATTGGATCTGAGTTTTATATCCAAATGCCTGAAGGATTACAAGTACAAGAAGGTTTAAAAGGCCACACCAAGGGCAGATATTGCTCATATATTAGTCAGCATGAGATAGATGAAGGTAGGTAGGATCTGAAGGTGAATCTCAGGCTGCTAAACAAACCTAGGTAAGTTAATTACCTTCTTATGTTTCAGGGTCCCCTTCCATACACCAGAAATAATAACTACTTACTATTATGAAAGGCTAACTATGTTAACTCAGCACTTACTAGTGGTGCTTGCTGCAAAGAAAGCGATACACAGTCGGCCCCTACTCCCCTCATCAAGGCTGATCCCACCCCCCCCCCCCCCAGTTGCTACATTTCCTATGCCTCTGAGTAATCCTGTATTCTGCCCAGGGTACAGAGTGGCAGAGGAAAAAAACTTGAATATATGCTTCCACACTCTCAGGCCAGTGAACTCTTCCAAATGGCTTCCATGCGGAAGGAAGCACAAGCCCAGCACCATGGCCGAGACCAGTGCCCAAGGACGGTACCTTCTCTGTGCCCAGCTCCTTCACAGCCTTATCCACAATGTCTCTCACGTCATCTTCTACCCGGTGCAGCTGCACTGCCAGCAAGTCTGCCAGTGTTGTGCTGTCATTTATTGAGAATCTGACCTGATTAAGCAGAAAGAGAGGCAGACTTTATGTAATGATGGATCCTGAGAGATGTGGTAATCCAGTCATTCCCTCTCAGCACATGGCTCCTGAGCCTTCATGTGCAGTCACATCTGCAGTATCTCGGGGCCAAGTCTCCATCACATTCAAACACAGGGCTGTCTTCTTCACACCCTTCCATTTTCAACCCGTTTCCAATTGCCTTTGCCTATACTTTTTAAAGAAGACTCCCATCCTTCATTTTATTATAATCTGCTTGAAACTCCAGGAATCAGGCAGCAGACCATTTGTCTTTTCTTCCTGAAGTGTTCAGCTCACAGAACATAATTTCCAATTGCGCATGATATGACCTAGTTTCACCACTAATTTAATCCTAGTGGCTTGGCAAAAATTACCCTTACTTGTGATGTCATTAGGGTTTATCGTGTGAAAGAACTTACATTCATCTCTCTCCTTCTCCCCACATCCCTTCACCCAGGATTTGGTTAACAAGCCCTTAGTTCTTGCTACATCTTGAAGTCACCTCATGCACTTTACAAATGATAAGGGGCCTGGCTAGGTGGCTGCAGAAAAGCCATCTTGATTGCAGTCCTGTGAGGACAGCACTCGGCTTTCGGGAGCTGTTGTCCTCTCTGGAAACAGGCAGAATTCGTCCCATGTTAAAAGTAAAAATAAACCCAAACTATAAAAGCGACTTTCTTGAGGTCACACGGCCAGTAGGAAATAAAGGAGGTGAGGGTGTAAACTCCTTGGGTGCCAGCCATTCATTGGTCCTCAAGGAAACTGACTTTATGAATATGATCAGAGGCTTCCCAACATGGAACGCTGTACCTCAGATGAGGCAAGCCAGGAGTGACACCTTAAGTGGTTACTACCCCATGAAGGTGACCCCAGTACACACCCCAATGGTTTTCATCAGCTGCTGCCAATGCCTGTCCCTGAGGGCAGGGTTCTGCAACTCTGCGATGGCTCTCAGGGAGGTTGTCATGTCCTTCACAGTGCCCTCCAGACCTGAATAAGCATCCCAGACACGGACAGCCTTGTCTAGTGACCAAATTTCCTAAGGAAACATAAGGGAAAGGCCCAGATTCCTATACATAACAACATTACACATATAATGTATCTCCTTTGGGAGAATACATAGACCTTTCTCCATCCATGGATTAGGAAAGACAGTGAAGTTAGATAAAAGGTCAGCCTAGGATATATATATAATAAACAATAAAATACTACTTTTATCTTTAAACAATTAAAAAATAGAAGAGAGAGAGAGAGAGAGAGAGAGAGAGAGAGAGAGAGAGAGAGAGAGAGAATTGGATCCTCTCAATCAATGGTTCTCAACATGTGGGTTACAACCTCTTTGGGGCTGAATGACTCTTTCACGAGGGTCACTTAAGACCACCAGAAAACACAGAGATCTACATTGTAATTCATGACAGTAGCAAAATTGCAGCTATTATGAGAATAATTTTGTAGTTGGAGGGCAACACAACATAAGGAACTATATTAAAAGGTCCCAGCGTTAGGAAGGCTGGGAACCACTGTTTTCAGAACTACGCACTGACCTAGAGAAACGTAAAGAGATCCACTCACTCCACATTAGGAATCTACTACGAACAAGATACCTAGGTTCCAGAGTTTCTTAAACAGGAGAGCTAACTGGGTATCCCATGGAAAATCAAGTTCAGAAAGGTACAGGCACACACAAAACCTTGCTTCCTCTAGAAACACAAGTAAAATCAGATTAATGATAATGCCTGGGAATATCTAGTTCATCTGGATGGACCCTTGAAATGCTGGTTATCTGTATCTTTTTCTTGAAACTTAACTATTGTATGTTCTAAAGGTGTTTAAATAGAGTCTCCATTCAGCTTTCATCCTGTCCCTAGGAACAATGATAAAAACTCATAAAACTGAGTTAAAAGATTGTGCAGATTACTTTAAAAGTAAAGTCCTGCAGTTGAAGTAGGGTTGTCACTGGGATTATGGGACAATAAGGGAGAATAAGCTGAGCACAGAACTCAACCTGGGACAAGGACATTGCGAAGAAGGAAGGAAGCAAAGAGCCCACCTGCTTCTTCCTTCCTTTACATTGCCCAGGCTTTGCTCAGGAGCCTCTGAAGCTGGTGAATCTGCCAGCCCATCCCTGCCTGATATTTTACTTCCCTCTGCTGTTGTCTTTGCTGAAGGTCTTTGATCTTCTCTAAAAATTTCTTCTCTCTTCAGGAAACATGCAGCTGTGAGGACTAGTCAAAGCAGTAAGTTCACGTAAGCAAAGCTCTGTGTGTGCAGAACCCTCTGGGGATGCTGGAGTAATCACCAACGACATAATAGTCCATGAAAATCCAGACGTGAACCCAACAGCCAAGCCAACAGGTACCTTTTCAGGTACAAAATACCCATGGTTGCTAAGAAAGAAACAGAGGCTCAGCTCCTAAGCCACAACCCTAGGCCTGATGCCCATAGTCTCTGTCTCCACTCTAGAGGGCCGTAGCAAGCTGGTAGTCAGGGATGTTCTCATATACCCACTAGCCCTTAAAAACATGCACTGATATGCTTTTATCAACCCATTCACAAAAGGGCAGGCTTGAGGAGATGTACAACTGGCTGAAAGTGGGAAAAAAAATACTATCTTGTCTCAATCCGTTTGAAGTAAATAAGGAAATAGAGCCCGATGCACCAGACACTAAGCAGGGGAAGACGGAAGGAGAGCTCTGAGAAAGATAAATGCCTCTGCCCGGCAGTTATGCAACTCGCCTTGGCAAACCTTCTGAGCTCCGAGTCCATCTGTTCCACGTTAATCTGTCTCCACTGGGTTTCAGTCCAATTATCAATGTTTCTCTGAAAATGTACAAGGAGATAAAAGTGTCAACGTTTGGTGAAAATGGGCCTACACAGCAAAATATACAAACTGGTGGCACGCAGAGACTCTCTTGGCCAATGGAAAGACAATTTTTAAAAAATATTAACTACACTTGTCAAAACTTCCTCATCACTAAAACAAAAGAACTGTCAAAACTTGTCAGGCTTAAGGCTAAAACACCATGATATATTAATTTCTAGTAGCAGTAATAAATTCCACATAGCCACCATCATTTCATTCTGCATAGTATGAATAAATTGATAAGTGTATTACTAAATAATAGGCTTCTAAATTCTACATGCAATATAAAATAGGCTGCCGCCAAAAGTCTTGATTATTACAAAAATCTCATTAACCAGTTTTGGTTATATTTTACATATTTATTTATATTGCACATCTTGCTAACATATTGCTACATGGCTTTCAACTGACTTAAGAAATTTATGCAAGATGTATATTTTTCAAAATTTTTATACATAGCCTTTCAGTATTAACTACAAGCCAATTAAATATTTTCGGTGTTAGTTTATATACCAATATAGAAAACACAAATGGGGTGTCTGTGTGAGTTTGTATACACAGCCAACTGTATAGTTAACACAGATTTATATGTTAATTTTAAATTCATATTTTATATAATACCGCCAAAGGGTCTGAGGTAGCCTGCTCATTATACAAGGTTTTGCTCTGAACTAAGTAAAGATAGAAACAGCTGATAGTTGAGCAGAATAGTTCATTAACAGAGATCTATGAACATTAATTCTGGGTGTAGGGTTCAGGAGTGAAATCTAATCTATGTATACATTAAGACGTTATGAAGCCCAAACAGACTGATAGAAACAATAAAGTTACATGTTGCTGGAGAGATGGTTCAGCGGTTAAGAGCACAGACTGTTTGCTCTTCCAGAGGTCCTGAGTTCAAATCCCAGCAACTACATGGTGGCGCACAACCATCTGTAATGGGATCTGATGCCCTCTTCTGGTGTGTTTGAAGACAGCAACAGTGTAGTCATATACATAAAATAAATCAATCTTTCAAAAATTTTAGAAAAAAAATAAAGTTGCATGTTTACTCAACTCTTACTAAGGAGGACCATGCTGCCCAGAAAACCATCTTACCCTAACATAAATGATGACATCCCAGAGTCCTTTGAGCAGTCGGATTTCTTGGCGGCACTGCTTCATCTGTTTGTACTCTGGAAGAGCCACCTCAAAGAGACGAGCACAGTTTTGCATCTGCCCCATCTCTTCCTCCAGAGCCTTGAGCTCCTGATTTGCCTGAGGAGAAAACATACCTGCACACTGAAGCCACCATCCCTGGTTATGCTGCTGTAATATTCAAACTGTGAGTCTCAAAGGAAATTTTAAATAAAAACTGCAGTATAATTATTGGTAAACTGTAGAAGGCTTTTGACTTTTGACTTTCATTGAGCAGCAGGGATTTTGTTCAAGGACAAGGGAAGTTCCATGTCAGGAATTAGCTTTTTTTTTTTTTAATTGTTTATTTACTTTACAAACCAATATCAGGCCTTCCTCTCCTCCCAGTACCCCCTTATGCAAGTCCTCCCCTCATTCCAACTTCCTCTTCTCTTTGATTTCTTAGTTTAACAAAACAACAACCAAAAGAAAGAAAAAAAGAAAGAATGAAAGAAAGGAAGAAAAAGGAAAAAGGGAAAAAAGATGAAAGAAAAATTTTCTATCTGTGAGTAGTGCATCTTTTTATGATTGTGCAAGAGGCTGAAACAGGTGGCTCACTGAGAGTTCAAAGCCAGCCTTGTCCACAGAGTAAGACACTAGGAAGGAAGGAAGGAAGGAAGGAAGGAAGGAAGGAAGGAAGGAAGGAAGGAAGGAAGGAAACCTCTCCAACTTCAAAATGACCCTGTGGATGATCAATAATACAAGGTACACTCAAGAATGCACACACACACAAGAATGCATATGCCCAAGAACATCCAGAATAAATTTATTCACACACAACCTGTGTTCAAATTTCACCTAATAATCACCTTTGCCAAGGTTCACTTGATATCCTGTCGCATAGAAAAACTAATGTTTTACATCTAGTGGAAACTAGTTTGTTTTCCCCTTTTTTTGATGAACAACTCTTAGTTTTACTTTCTATTAACAGGGCAGTGTGTTCACAACATGAAGTCTGAGGGACACAGAAGGACTGAAAGGAAGCATAGTCGTCCATAGTCTCTTTGCTCTTCCTGCAGCTGTATCTGCAATGCTCACTCCATGTGCAACCTCTCTTGTGCTCTGGTTGCAACTTGACACAAAGTGGCTAACTTTGCAAAGCAGAACCGGTTTTCCTTTCTGTTTCACATTTCCCTCTGTCCTCCTCCCAAGGTCCAACAACAGAACTTCTTTAGCTTTCTTCCTTTTGCTTCTTAACATTAAAAATCAAGGATTGGTCTTTTTATGTTCCATCAATTTTAACCTTTTTTATTCCCCCTTCCCTTCTCCCTCTTATTTTTATTCCTCCATCCTAGCTGCCTGGAAGTCAGTATTCTGCTAGCAGCCTTCAGATGAAGATGTAGAACTCTCAGCTCCTCCTGCACCTTGCCTGGCTAGATGTTGCCATGCTCCCACCTTGATGATAATGGACTGAACCTCTGAACCTGTAAGTCAGTCCCAATTACATGTTGTCCTTATAAGACTTGCATTGGTCATGGTGTCTGTTCACAGCAAGAAAACCCTAACTAAGACCTGACCTGTGCATCCTCCCATGTACTTAAAAACCCTCTAGGTTATCTTTAATACCCAAGGCAATGTGAATGAGCTACAAATAGCTACTTATTTTTTTAAATTTCTCTTCCTACTGACTAATATTTATGTCACCATGATGCATCGTCAACTTCATAAGATCCATAATCACCTAGAAGACAATCCTCTGGGCTTGAGTTGCTAGATTGGGTTGAGGTAAAAAGACCTACCCTAAATGTGGATGGCACCGTTCCATGGGCTGCTTCATACTCCTGCCACTGTGACAGCCACTAGAGACCATCAGACTGTGAGCCAAAACAAACTCCTTCTTAAATTAATCCTGCCAGATATTTTATAACAACAATGAGAAACACACCATATAGACTTACTATTTCTGGGGGGAAATATCTTTCTGAAAAAACTATGCATTTTCTGCTGAAGCTTTCAAGTTCTGTGTTAATGGGCCCTGTGGCCACAAGTTCTGGTTCTTTCTGTACTTATTCTCAGACCACTGGCGTTGCAGTTGTTACTATGGTTACTCCTCTCAAGGTCTAGTGGCACATGGTTCTGTCCTGAAGTGACATTTCATTTTGCTGTCCTTTTATTTCTAGAGGCAAAGGCTCTATGGGCACCGTGTGTTCATCCCAATGTTACACAATCCAGCATGTCTGGATTTTATTCCTACTCAGGATTTGGAAGGTATCACCAGATGCCCCCAGACACACCTAGTTTTTGTTATTGCTGAGGGGTGTTCTTGCCTTCTTGACACTACTAATTCTGTCTGGTTTTATCTGGTCACCTCTGGTATTCTTTAGTTCATTTTGTTGAAGCTAGACAGACTTTCACTTATCCCAGTTGGGATTCACTCAGCTTCTTGAAGCCATGGATTCATGCTCAATCCAGTTTTTTGAGAAGCCTCTATCTATCTATCTATCTATCTATCTATCTATCTATCTATCTACCTACCTACCTACCTACCTACCTATCATTTTGTTTATTCTGTTTTCTAGGACATGGGAGTTGGATACATTAGAATTTCTTCCCCTGTATTTCTTCTCTATTCCCCATTTTCTTACCTCTACTTGCTGTATCCCGAGTCATTTCTCCCAATGTAAAATGCACTTCACCTTTTTTTCCAAACATAACTAGCTCGTTTTCCTATCTACTGAGTTGTATGTCTTAGGCAGTTGTAACTGTCATTTCCATAAGTAACTGGTACTTTTCCAAATTCAACTGTACATTTTTGATAGACTCAAAGCTGAGTGCTGCTCATTTCTTTCCTCAGCACGCTCAGTTTTGTTCTAATATCTGAGGATCTGTACTTGGCTCTGATCTGGGGCTCCTGCTGACTTCCAGGTATGATGGCTATGCATTGTGTGACTGCCCACTGGTATCTGACTAGCTTTGTTTGTTGGTCCCATGAGGACACTAGATTAAGATTGGGACCATGTTTTCCAGAGATTTGAATTGTCTTCTACTGGGTTCTGAAAAGAACTACTTATGGCCACCTTTGTTTCCTGACCTTGGAAATTCCTTAATCCCTGGGTGGAATAAAGAGAACCTCTGGTGCTTCTGACAATAGGCTCATATTATAAATTCCCAGAGGACTGCTTTCTTCATCTTACTCTGAGGTTTAGCAAAGGTCAACAGGAACCTCAGAGGCTCCCCATATAGGTTGTAGACTTTGGATGTACTTTCCTAGACCTACCTCAGTGAGCTTGTGATCATGTGTTCTGATAAAAGCATCTACTTGTAGCAAAAGTATCCCTCTCAAAGCTGTAGGCTTCCAGTATGTTCCAGTATGTATGTTCATGAGTCCCTACGGCACCATAGCTTTGGCATCTGCCTCTACTTTCAACTTCCTTTCAAAATACTCCATCCTGCTGATAAGAGATTTCTCTCACTTTCTTCTGAGCACAGCACCAAATGTACAACTGTATATCTGTGATGCATCCAACAACTTTTAGGAAAGAAAACTCTTCACAGTCTGTATGTTCTCCAAAAGCCAACGGCCTTTTATCTTGAATAGTTCCCCTATTTTGTGCACCTCACCTTTAGCTCTGAACAAACTCTAGCAATTTACTATGGAATCTCACTGCAGAAAGAAAGAGTGGAAGGGAGGGAGGGAGGGAGGAGGGGGAGGGGGGACTTTATCATAGTTCATCACCTGCCTTGATCCTGGAAGGTCAGTGGCTTACACTTGTGGGGTGAAATGACTGGAGTATAATCATCCAATGTCACTGCAGAACAAGAATACCCGTGCCTCTGGTTGAACCTGAATTCTCGAAGTACTGGATTTATAAGCTGAACAAGCCCACCCAGAGAATGACCAGACGAAGGTAACTCAGCTCCGTCCCGTTTGAAGTATCCACTACACATCCTGAAAAGCAGAGGATGAGCACCTCTCGCTTTTAAAGATGCAACTATAAGCTGCTACAGCATGTGTGGAAGTGGCGAGATTCAATACGTATCCGTTGTAAATGTTTGCAGACAGCATATTGGTGAGTCAAGTAAAAAAAAAAAAAAAAACAAAAAAAATTCTCATCCACAATCTGTTCAGACCACCTGGAGTTTAGATATAGTCTTTCAACAATCCTTTATTAACATATGCTAACTCACTCCTTCTCAGTGAATCTAATGTTCTTCAGCCAAGTGGAAGAGACGACTGTAGAGCAGTGCTTTCTCAACAGGGTTAAAAGCAATTAAGTTTCAATTCAAAGCCGGACTTGGAAAGTGGGGTAAGAGCTATGTCACTTTGGCCACCCTTCCAAGAGAAAATACTACGCCAAGCATGAAGCTAGAACCCAAAGGAGAATCCAGAAGGGTATCAGCCCCCGAATGGAAACATTCTTACTCTCAAGGGGTCATTTTTATAGACTGCTAGGTTAAGATCCTGAAGTATTTTTTTTTAACACAGAGAGTCAAGTCTCCTATGAATCATAGGTGGATTTAATTCTTATAATAAAGTAACTCATGAAAAAAAATATTGGTTGACTCAGCAATATTTACACCAGATATTTGAGCTTTCCTGTGGTTACAGCTATACTCAGTGGGCGCCTGCAGGTGGAGAAATTCCTTGCTTGAGCATTTACTGAGTAGTGTGCAAAGGCCCTGCACCAATCTCCACACCAGAAGACACAGGGGGAAATTATCACTTGGGAAGCAGCATCACTGTTAACGAATTGATAATTTCTTTAAAATGATTTAGACAGCCACAAAACTGTAATCCCATTTCTGAAATTTATGAAGTGAAATCAGAAAAAAAAAATAGGTAACTATACTCTGATTTTCTTCATCTATAAAAGGAGAAAAACTGAAGCTATTTCATAGAACTGCAGTGGTAATTAAAATGCAATATGCTTTTAAAAGTTTTTTTTTTAATCTTCTCTTTACTGTGTGTATGTGTATATGTATGTGTGTGTGTGTCTGTCCATCTGGACACATGCATTGTTCATATGTTTATTGGAAATTGAACTCAAGGCCTCCCCAAGAAACGAGGTAAGCTGTCTCTACACTGATCTGGACCCACATCCTCCCCTTTTTGTTTTGAGATAGGATATGACTAACTTACTCAGTCCAGCCTTAAACTCTCACTGTTTCCACACAAGCCTTGGATTTTGTGATCCTGCCTCAGTCTCACAAGCAGCCAGGATTCCAGGCCTGTGCCACCAAGGCAGGCTTGATGTCATTCTTGACATATGGTAGCAGTTCACACAGTCTCTGTGTCATCTGCACTTGTGTGATTATGGTGGTGTTCGGGGGAAACACAATTTAAAACGATCTAATGTAGGAAAAAGAAAACTCCCTCTCTAATATGGCCACTGTTGTGCAGATGATACATGTGAGAACGAATTACCTTATCAAGCACTGAGTATGGATTCTCTGCCTTAAATCCAAGAGGGGCATAGCTTCTGAATCTCTCTCTGAATTCTGCTTGCTTTTCCTGATCAGGGGACAGAAGTGAATGTCCATCAGATAACTTTAATTATTGTTGCCAAGCTTTCCTTAAAAATAAACAAACACAAACCCAGTAACCAACTCACATCAAACAAAATACATTTTTTCCTTATAAGAGTGACCTCTGCATTTTGGAGTGGTGAGACCTCATGTCTGACCATGGCTGCGATCTTCTTGGTGGTTTCCCATCTTTCAGGTAATTCCTGTGCAAAGATGCAATGGACATTACTTCAGTTCCTAAAACAACTCAACCACACGAGGTCAAAAATTCTAATTTCTTTAATCTGATCCAGGACATCTTTTAGAAGTAAGCTGTGTAAATAAAACAAGATTATAGCATAGGCATAGAGAAGATTAGTGCCAGGCTATCTCCGATTCAGGCACCAGAGTTGCTTTCATGTTAGAATTGGCAGAAATACTTCAAAATAAAGACTTATCTCCAAATCATTCTGCTGTTATGGGAATAAAATTAAAGAATTGTGTGTGTGTGTGTGTGTGTGTGTGTGTTGTGGGGGGGGGGGGGTCAGTAAGTAAAGAGCTTGCTGGGCAAGCTCCTGAGTTCTAGTTAGCTGTGACCTGTAATCCCGGGGGTTGGTAAGAGGGAGAGCACCAAGAAAGGAGAATTCCTAGGGCTTGCTAGCTAACTAGCCAAATGGGTAAATTTTAGGTTCAATGAGAGACCTTCTCTAAAAATAAGTGATTAAATGTGACTTACACCTGCATGTGAAAAGATATGCATATGTGTACCCAGATACACACACACACACACACACACATGCATGAACACAGTTAAAGTGCACTGGGCATAACTTTACTGGTTTCTAAAAACCAAAAATGTAAGTCAGGGATCTTTAGCAATTTAGTAAGTTTATTTAAAAAAAAAAAAAATTAAAAAAAAAGAAAAGCTTGCTTTGAAACTTTGGTCTAAGTAAGAAAAAGCTACAATGTGATTCTATTGCTTCCTCTTGTCATGATTTACCGGGTATGAGCTGGCTCATGATGGTACATTCGAGCATGAAAGTTGGTCCATGTTTGGCAAGGAGTAATTTTTGAAGGAATTTAAGAGTTAAAGGGGAAGAGAAGGTCAATCCCTACTTGAACAACAGCATAAACAGTTGAGGCATCGCCTCCACTCTGCCTTCCCTGTCTATGGTGCAAACAGGTGAAGAACACCTGACTTGTTTTGTAAGAGCCATCATGTGTAGTTGCCATGGAGAAGCATGCCTGTGTCCAAGGACACGGAACTTGTTTTGTCCTACATCGTGATGTGGATGTTACTTGTTGAGCTGAACTGTGAAATTCAAAGGCTCTACAAACTACTTTGAAACCCTCTGATGAGCAATCGGTTAACTTTAGGTTATGAAGAAGGCACTGTGCTTAGTGCATGCGGTTCTTGTGTGAAGAGGGTACTCCAGAGGTTATGCACATCCTTTGACTTTACTTAGCACAGAGTCTCTAAAAGAAAATGAAACAGGCATGCACAGAGCTACTTCACATGGCACGCTATACTAATGTCCCTCGGCAAACCAACCAGTCATAGGTCAACACAGTTATGAAGCAATCTAGTGTCATGACAGGAACCCCTCCAACGTCAGACTTGGAATCTAAAACATGTTGCCTAACTTTTGCCTCCTCTCATCAAAATCCTGTATCTTGTGGTTCTGTGTTCTATCTTTTACATGATGTTGCTTGACAATGTCATAATCCCAGTGACTCAAGAGGTGGAAGCCAGGAATGGGGATGAAAGAAATTCAAGGTGAACCTTAGCAATGTAGCAAGTTCAAAGCCCAAGTGGGGTATGTGAAGCCATAACTCAAACAATAACAAGAACACAACCCAAATTCAGTATTACTCAGTATCCCATCAGAAGCCATGGCCAGGAAGCTAGGGAGGGTTATGGGAGACAGCTCAGACCCTTTACCTTGCCTAAACATGGCAGACCTGCCACGTGTTTGTAGATTCTAAACAACCTTTTACTTGATGTGAATACACTTTCTTAAAAACAGAAAGATCGGATAATTTCAAAAGTTAATGGAGAGGATCCAATTCGGGAAGGAGGTAACTGAATGTGAGGCAGAGTGGATGAGGGCTGGGAGAGACGGGGCTGATAGACCTGTGATTAGAACCTCAGTGTTAGTGCAGAGTAGACTGTAGGCAGGGTATGAGGAGGGATGAGGTGGACTAAGCAGTTATTGTCTACTGTTATCTGGGTTGCAGGGTAGTAAGGACCAAATTAAAATGAGAAAGAAATGCCAAGGGGAGAACAGACTGAAGGACTACTGCACATAGAGGATACTACACATAGAGGACACTGTACATAGAGGACACTGTACATAGAGGATACTGCTGCACACAGAGGATAGTGCACATAGAGGATACTTCACAGAGAGGATACTGCACATAGAAGATACTGCACATAGAGAATATTGCACATAGAGGACTGCTGCACATAGAAGATACTGCACATAGAGGATACTGCACATAGAGGATACTGCACATAGAGGATACTGCACATAGAGAATACTACTGCACATAGAGGATACTGCTGCACATAGAGGATACTGCACATAGAGGACTGCTGCACATAGAGGATAGTGTACATAGAGGATACTGCACATAGAGGATACTGCATATAGAGGACTGCTGCACATAGATGATACTGCACATAGAGGACACTGCACATAGAGGATACTGCACAGAGAGGATACTGCACATAGAGGATACTGCATATAGAGGACACCTTTCTAGAGGTTAAGGCCCATGACCTTGGAATAACACTGACACTTTCAGGAACACAAGCACATCTAAGATATATATGTATGGAGAGGGAGAGAGAGAGAGGGAGGGAGAAAGAGAGAAATGGGGGGGGGTCTTCAAACTGCCCAACTTTCAGTTAAAGTTATATCTCAACTTATTTTCTCCTGGTTAGCCTATCAGTAGCCTCTTTCTGTAACACTGAAAGTCTAATATTTTCAATATAATCAAACCTTGAGAGAATCAAATGTTCTTGAGGAAATGGATAATTCTCCTCATGATTAATTCTGTCATAACTGGCTTCTCTGTGAGATATATGGCAAGGTCCAAGATCTCACTCAGAGAACACCCAAAATCATCTTTTAAGAATTACTGGGGCAGTGAGGTAGATTAGAGGATAAACTCACCAAGACTGAGTTTGATCCCCAGGACCCACATGGTAGACAAAAAGAACCAAATCGTGAAATAGTCCTCTGACCTCCAGACATGCACTACTCCCATGTTGTTCTGAAGCTGTCTGCTCAGTTTGCCACCTTGCTGAATCTAGCACCTTAAGAAGAGTTTTATATAATAATACAGAATAATTCATATACAATAGCTCTCTGTTCCTTTTATGGTCAAAGAGCACTTGCAATAATACAGTGTTGCATCTTATCCTGTTAAAAATAATGAGCGGTATAAAATGGCACTGTGAAAACCAACTTAGCAATTCTTCAAAAAAAGTCATGTATAGAACTATCATATGACCCAGCAAGGCCACTCCTAAGCACACACCAGAAAGAAGTGAAAACAGATATTCAAGTATCCACCCACGCATCGATGTTTGAAGCAAAACAGCTTACACTAGCAAAGCTGGAGGCAAGTCTTATACCCATCAGCAGATGGATGGGTAAACAGTTCAGTGTAGGCTTACAACGGAACATCATTTAGTCAGGAAAAGGAAGAGTAGGCTTCAAAAACATTACATCAGGTAAAGTCAAACACCATAGGCTACACCTTGTATGACCTAGAATAGATAAATCCACAGAGAAAAGGGTTGCCATGGGTTGAAGGACAGGGCTTGGCTCAGAGAAGAGAACAAATCTGGCAGTGAACATTAGAGTCATATGAAATATTTTAATAAAAAAGGAAATAGACTCCAAGTATTAGCTAGTTCGCCAAGGCAGATAGACGAGAGCCGATTTCACAGTATGAAACCAGATGTTGTAGCTGGAGACATAACTCAGTGCGTGTGAGAGCCTGCTGGGCAAGCATAAGGACCCAGGTCCAGATTCTAGCACCCATTTAAAAATCTGGGAGTGGTACATGCACACTGTAAGCTCATAGCTGTGGTGGGGGGCAGAGGCAGGGGGATTAGGGGAGCTTGCTGACTGTCAGTCTAGCTCTGGGTTTAGTGAAAGACTAGATCTCAGGGGACTAAACATAAGAACAGGACACCTGATGCCCTCCTCTGGCCTCTGCACACACAGATACTCACATGTACACACAAATCTGAATTTGAGTTGTATGCTCTGACCACTATTAAACTAGATGAACAGAACTCAACTCAAGCTTTGGCTAATGCACCCACTGGTTACATTTACAAAGGTCACTGTAAGCTCACCCCAACTCAGCCATCTACAGAACTCCAATATGCGCAGCAGCAGACGCTCGACTGTAAGGTTTTTCTTTTGCTCATAAAATCGGTTAAAATTAAACAGACCTTGCTCATATGCTGGCACACAACAGCCGCCAAATATTTCCAGGGCCCCGGCAGTGTGAAACAGAAATCTAACTGGAAAACAGAGATTTCCCCAGCCAGACCAGACTCCATGTTTTCATTCTTTATTATCACGTCCGTGCCGTATTTCCAAACCTAGAACACTTCTCAGATTTCAGGCAACTGGGGAAGCAGAAGAGTAAGGATATGGTTGCTCTGTACACAAGAAAATGATGGTAACACTGTTGTCAACCACCCAGTCACTGAGATGACAGTACCACAGTGGACGAGAAGATCTTTTTTATGAAGCACACAGAGATGAATGTTGGCTGACTTTATACCTCTATGATCTAGAAAAATTAATCTTTTTCAGCTTTGGGTTTTCTACCTGTACCATGAAAACACTGTTTACATCTGCAGTTCATAGTGTGACAAGAGTGTGTGTCAACTGCTTGGCTGAAGGAGTCACTCAACTGCTGGCAACTGTGTGGTTTTTCACAGGCACTTACCTCCAGCTGGGCGTAGACTTGCTCAGGCATCTTCTGGCCATAGCTTTCCAGAAGTGTGATGGTTTCTTTCAGAGGCTCAAAGAGCTCGTCGGTATCTCTCTGTCGGCTTCTTACAGCCAGAAGGTGACCCATGATGTCAACTAAGCCATCGTGGTCGCCCTCACGCAGCTGTCTCTGAAGTCCCGAATTTGTCTGCTTGATGAATCCTTGCAGCTCACTCAGACTGTAGTGAACATGCACACGTGTATGGACATAAGCTAGGTTAACAAAAACATCTTAATCACATGTTCCCAAGCAGGACTATTCATCATAGCAGGAAGACAGAACTAGTGAGTATCCATCATCAGATGTAAACATCCTTTCGTGTCATTTCTGACATTCCTCCTCCACACCATACCAAGACCTATTCTCTAACCCTCGGCAACTTCTTACCAACCTCTGTCTCTCTGGTTACTTACGATGGCACGTTATAGAAATGGAGTAGTACTGTATATGACCTACTGCATTTGCCATCTTTCACCAGACAGAAGGGTTTTAAGTTCATTCATGGATGAGCATTACAAGGCTTGATGGGATCTCATTCTCATTATATGCAAACATTATCTGTTCCTGCTCTAATGTTAGCAGTACACATGTTTTTGGAATTAATTTACCAACTACAAATCAATCAGCTTCGGGGATACATACAAAGGCAGAGGCGAACTTTAGGTGTCATTCTTTAGGTTCCACACAATTTATTTTGGTTTTGAGCCAGGGTCTCTCACTAAACCTGGAGCATGCTGGTTTAGGCTGGTTTAGGCTGGCTGCGTGGCAAGCGCCAGGGAATCTGTTTCCACCTTCATACCTCTGGGATTGCGAGAATATTCCACCACACCCAGTGTTTATGTAGGTACAGGAGATTGAATTTAGGTCTTCACTCTTATACGACAAGAACGTTACTGACTGAGCCATCTTCACAACCCACCAGACAGCTTTTGTCAAGGGCTAGTGCCATTTCAAACACAGAGGTCAAGGCTACCTGTCGACGACAAATCTTAGCAGATGCTCTTGAAACATCCAGCTCCACTTCTTGATCACGTTGAGCAAGCTCGACTTGAAAGGTCTCATGTCTACCTTGAACCAACTGTTAAACACTCGGAAGTCATCAAACTTGCTCATCTGAACATACAAGGCCTCATAAATGTCGATCTGTAAGATCAGGAAACAAATAACTATATAGCAACCACATGGAAGGCTAGTTAACGGAAATAGATTCTAAGGTGTTGCCTTGCCTGTTCTTTGAATTGTTCTAGTGTTGGTGGTTGCAGGACGTCTTCACTTGTAGGAGCATCCATTTCCTCAGGTGGCACAGCATGGCCGTACAGGAGGAACTGCCTTAGAATCTCTACTCGGTCATCCACCCAGAGGTAAGAGTAGGTCTCCAGAGAACTTCTGAACTCCAAGACTTTGTTGATGACATCAGCAACCCTATTCATTATCTCCTGGCGGACCTCTGCCAGGCCTAACATGTTTTCCATATCATTCTAAATGAGAGGAAACCAAATATGATCTTAACTAAGGAATTCTTACCGTAACATTATCCCAGGTAATTCTTCAAGGGAGAATACTCGACAAAAGATAAATAAAATAAAATTCTAAAAAGACCTGTACTGCTTTTACTGGCATCTTTCTGGGGCTCTTCCATTACCCCAGTTTGGTTCCTGAGAGATTACCTGGTAGTCTGCGATGTCTAGGTGTGCCGCCACACGCCCCATTTGGGCAGACAGTCTGAAGCTGCCACACAACATTTCCTCCACCAGATCATAGAAGCCATCCCCAGTTTCTCTTTCTAAAGGGGGCTTGAAGACAATCTCTGGGGGCATCAAGAGCATTTGTGCTTGAAAAAATGGTGCAGGTTTTAACTGTTTCTCTGTGTTCCTCAGGAAGAAGTCCAGGTCGTGCAAGATGACCTGAAAAAAGCCTTCCACCACAATGTCATCAATGAATTCCACATAAATTTTCCAGGAATCCAGGGAAGGATCAGCTCTGAAGAGCTTCCGGTTCTCCTAAGGACAAAGCATTAGAGGGTTGGGGTTAATGATGACCAGCATAAAAGGGAAAACCACCACAGGAGGGGCTGTTGAAGGAAGGATTGTATTTTCGTGCATGGCACTGAAACATTCAGACCTAAGGCTATAGAACCCTGAGATAGAAAACAAATACTGCTGCAGGATTTTATAATAGTATAACATTAAGCTCACACACCACATACATTCACAAAGTATCCTTTAGAAGAAAAGTCAACGTGAAAATTGCTATCTTCAAATATAGGCAAGAAATATACCAGTCCCCAAAATATTATGCCTTGGGCTCTAGTTCTTCTTCTGTCTCAAATTTTGTTATCTAGGGCTCTTCTATAAATAAAGAGATTCCCTTATGTCCTTCTGAGGAGATTATTCTGGGACACTGGAATATTACCAAGGTGGGGATGACAATCCTATGGGTTTTCTGTCCTCAAACATTAAGGGCTACTGCATCTGCCTGTATCTGTATCTGCAGCATCCACATTTGTGACCTGTATGCATTCAGCACACATCCTGAGAACCTGACACACCAGCCTTTATTTGCAGCATACACATCTGTGTAATCCATGTGACCTATGTGCACATATCACACATCCTAAGATGCTCACACAGCAGCCTTTTCCTTTGTGGTCACTAGAAGGCAAAAGGAGAAATAGGAGAGCAAGAGGGACCATCTTGTTCAGCCTCCTATGGAAGATATGAAAAACAGAGGCTCATGACATATTCAGGGTCACACAGGTGGAAGCCAGCAGCTGTGCAGGACTGGAAATCACCATCTTTTCCTGTCCCCAGGCCAGGGCTTCTCTGATACATCAGTCACACCAGAAACACTTTGATTCACTGCTGAGGTTCTCAGAAGAGATGGACTTCTACACATTTAGAGAAAAGCAGAACTCAGGTTCCTTCTAGAACCATCTGCATGCATGGTGATGTCCATTTCTACTCTTCTCTACACAGCCTGCTCCAAACAAGGCCAAGGTTGCCAATGGTTTCTACTCTGCCCAGCTCATGTTCAACTCTGGGTCATAGTGTGGCATGAAACAGAGATGAGCTCTTCCCACTTTGCTCCTTTTAGAGTGTCACTGTCTCCTTTCAAAAGGAATCCTCCTCCTTTCCTAACCTCATAGAGTACTTCAAGGGCAGCCCTTGGACATCTTCCCCACCTATAACCAATTCTTACTTACTCTCTATCTATCTATCTATCTATCTACCTACCTACCTATTGTTTATACATACATAAGTAGGTATATGCATGCATACATGCATGCATGCATACATGCATGCATGCATACATACATACATACATACATACATACATATTTGTGGTTATCAATTCTGTGGTAGTCTCCTCAACTTGTACCTTAAACACAAGACACTTCCAATGCCACCTGTATCAAAATCTTTGAGAAACATCTTTGACTGATACTCTCCAGTCCAAATCTTGTTTCTTCCCCAACAAAACCTGACTCAATACCTTCTCCCTATAACAGACACCTCATTTGTTGTTCTGCTTAGACTTGAAACTTTGATTTCCCTGACTCCCTCTAGTAAGTCTCATTAGCTTTTCCTTCAAAATATATCCAAGCCTCATCATTTCTAAAGTGTAAAAATATCTCTGGCAAATCCTGACATGGAGGCAGGTCTCCACACTCAAGGATATTTGTTGGCACAGACAGTTCCTATGTAAAACTGCAGAGGCAGAACTAAGGCTAATACATTTTCTTTTACTGGACTCCTCCCCAATAGGCATGTCCCATTCAAACTCTACAAAACCCCTAGCCCCATGTGCCACGGTGCATAGCCTCCCCTCCCATGGAGTGTGGTCTCCGTTGCTTCTGTTGAGGTTGATTTCCTCTTTTGTTTCACACCAATCCCCCATAACTTAGGCTAAACCATTTTTCACTGGCTCATGATACTCACCTCCTGACTGGCTCTGTCTCCTGCTTCCTCCCTCCTTGCAGCTTACCCTCAACAGAAGCAGCTTTGAGCAGAGTCTCTGGCTGCCATCTTCCCCGCAGGTCAAAGCTTTCACTATAGCTAACAAGCCTGTGATATGTGCACATGGTCCACTCTAAATGCTAACCCTAGCACCATTCCTCGAATACATTCCTTATCAGTGATGCTGAACTTCACAATGGTCCTTGCTTGGATGGGTCAGGTTGCTACACCTCATATCTTAGGCTCTTTTGCTACTTACTTCCCCTAAGCCTTCTTTGGGACTTCTCCTTTAGTGAAGAGGGCTCCTAATGTCTTTATTTAAAGCTTAGCTTTTTGTCCCTGACTCCATCCCTAGTCCAAAATCCTTGCTGTTTTACATGGCTGCCTTAGTTGTAACTGACATAATAGCTACTAATCTTCTCTTGCCTTTTTCGCTGACCAGAGCCTCAGCTTCGTGATACAGTATCTGATGGGTCTTCTCTTAACTTGTTTGCTTTTAGTTATTACTTCTCCCGTTGGTTTTGTTTTATTTTATTTCTTCAATTGCTTATCTTAGAAGACTGCTTGTTGGTAATTTGAAAGGCCCAAATATATACATACGTACGAACATACATACATATATACATATATACATACACACATATAGAGAATTATTTATACTATGGTACATGTGCTTTGTGCCCACAAAGGTTAGAAGAGTGTATCGGCTCTCCTGGAACTGAAGTTACGGATGGTTATGAGCTACCGTGTGACACTGAGAATGGAACCCTGGTCCTCTACAAGAGCAAAAAGTGCCAAGCCATCTCTCCAGCTCCAGGAAACCCAAATGTATTTTTAAAAAGCAGAGTAATGACTGCTGCCATCCTTAGGAGATCATGAAAACATGGTGGCTAACACCAAATGGTAGAATTAAATAGCAGACAGTTGGATCAGCTGGGACAAACAAGGGTCCTATCTCTATCTTTTCAGTTTGGTCACTGTGCCTCATAGTCACATGTCTCCCTGGGGAATGAGGAATGGAGGCTACACAAACCACAAGGGAATAACACAAATCCTTCAACCTTAAATTTGACCCAAACCATCTATCAACTCCTTCAGGCTTGATCTACAACATTAAGTTCAGCATTCACAGCTCTTTACAAAATATAAAGACCTATATACATTGAAGTGTTGGAAGCCATTACCTCTACCAGATTGTGTATCTTGAAACCATCTTCTCGGATCAGCTTGTATTTTTTAGCAAACAGATCCCCCTTGTCATCCAAGGTCAAGGCAGCCTCTCTTCTGGTCTCCCTCCGAGGCATCAGTGGCCACTCAGTCCAGGCCTGCATGGTTTGCTGGATTGTTTGCACGTTGCTCCGAGTCTGTGACACTCTGCGCTCAAGCTCAGCAGTGGCCACCTGCACCCTCTCCATGTAGACCCAGAAGTCATCTTGCCATGTCAGCCAGGTTGCAGCCACCTTGAGCTGTTCGTCAATGGCTCCAAGCTCATGCTCAATGAGAGGGTATTCCACTTCCAGAAGGGTCTGTTTCAGCTTATTGTAGCCTTGTACAAGGAGCTCAAGATTCCCAATGTACTGAGCAAGACAAACCAACCAAGCAAGAAGACACAAAACAAAAGGGGCCAGATATGTTAGCACCTCTTATCTGAGAGGGACCAAATGCCACAGGTCTACAAACCAAGAAATAAAATTCAAAATATTTTTTTATCTCAAAGATACCAACTATCAAAAGCCACAAACCTTTAAAATAATGTTCTTTTTCTGAAAAATGCCTAAGGCTGAACCTGGTATGTTGGACTTCTTCAGCATCAAAAGGTATTTGACTTCTCTCAGCACCGCCACAAGCTATTCCAAGAGAATAGTAAGAATTATTTCATACTTTAAGAATACATTTCTGGCCCCTGACCTCTCCCTCTTCCTCTTCTTCTTCTTCTCCCATCTTCTCTTGCACTTACCTTCGCCATAACTCCTGAATAAACCTCACTTGGAACCGTTAAAAAAAAAAAAAAAAAAAAAAAAAGAATTCGTTTCTGGTCCAACAAGGTAGTGAGTAGAAGCGTTTGCTATGTATGCCTGACAACCTTAACACAGTCCCTGGATCCCATGGAAAAAAACTCGGATGTGCGATGTCTGCAGTCTTAAGAACTCCAACAGTCACATGGGGTGAAGACAGCAGGACTAGCAGGAGGCTCACGGAGTTGATGCAGCAGTAGAAACAAGAGGCAAACTCAGAAGCAAGGAGGAAAACTACTCCTGCCAAGCTGTCCTCTGACCTCTGACCCCCCATGTGCTCCATGTATTTGCTTTCTCTCTCCCTTCCCCCTCAAATAAATGAAAAACAAATCTTGAAAAATAAGAATAACTTTCAATGTTAAGCTGACTTTGACTTGAAATAATTAAAGATCATCTAGCAATTACTGTGTTTCTGATTCACATGCATGCATACTTATACATACACATTCACATACACATACACATAAACATACACATATACATGCACATTCACATACACATTCACATACACTCTGCTGTATTAGGAACATATTTCTTTTTTGATTAAGGTTTTATCTCAAAACTTGAGCATCGCGCAATCCACAGACTCCATGCAATGAGAGCTAGTGGTTCTCTGATGTTTCTAATGGTGGGCGCCTCTAATGCTCACAGTTGTTCTCAAAGGAAAAGCAAGGCTTTAATGGTACTTAAACCCACAAGGCTCTCAATTATTCCTCAAAACATCTCAAGCAATTGTTTTTATACTTGTTTCATGTTCATATTAAAATTTTACTATTTATCTATTTTGAATTTATTGCAATTTTCAGAAAAAAATTTAACTCAGAATATGTAATGCCTACAATATACCCAAGAGACATCTCGCCCACCCAACTATGACAGCTGAATAAGTCACTAGAACACCACCCACTAAATCCACCCAAGAGGTGTAGGGCGGGGACACTAGTTTTATGAAACCAGAAGTCAGTACTCAGCTTTCTGTGTAGAATATTTATGTTGGTATACTGAATTTTCATTAGCAAAATAAGGTGATGATGGTATTTGTATTTGTTTTAGGAAAACAGACCAGAGTTGTGCGCAGCATGACCCTCTAATTCTGTAAGCCAACTTTCCACTTCCTAGGCATTCATTGGGATTTCTGGTGAAGGCTCTGAACAGCCACCTCCATGATACTGAATATTCTTCATTACATGAAATTCACCAACTTTTTCTGTCCCAGAAACTTACAAAGAAGCTTGCCTTTACTGTCATGCAAATTCATGGTAGGTAAACAGAAAAGAACTATTTCATGCCTCTTATCTAGAAAATGGAAAGACCACGAGATAGGTTGTTTAAAATATAGGCTGAACATGGAGCATGAGGTTACACATGGTTGCTCACATGTCTAGCCTCAGCCAACACTTGAGAGGTAAAGGCAGGTAAATCTCTTTGAGTTTGAGGTCAGCCTGGTCTATAAAATGAGACCCTGTCTCAAAAAAAGTCAATTTGTCAGTCAATCAATCAAGCAACCAATCAATTTTTATATATGTATGTGTGTGTGACCGAGAGTGTGTATGTACACATATACACACACATATTTACTAATTATGCACATATGAAAGTACACACACATACACACACACACTCCTGCTAATATAGTCAGCCATGGGAGGGGGGGCACAGCTATGACGAGACACTAAGGAAAGAGAGTCAGGAAGATCACACGTCTAATGCCAATCTCAGCTCCAAGAGTCCATGTCTAAAAAGAAAAAAAAAAAAACACGACAGAAAATGTAATGAAATTAGAGCAGATATACTGGAAAGATTTGAAATCTCACTTTGTTACATGACCGCATGGCTAGCAAAAGAGCTATCCCATGAAACCAGTCTGTTCATTCCCTATCCCATGAAACCAGTCTGTTCATTCCTGATGCTATTTGGCTGTTAACATTTTTATGTCAATCGGTTGCTTTTATTTTAAATTACTGTTTAACTACCATCAGTTTAGCCACCATGATATAAGCTTATCTTCCCTTTGAAAGAAATGATGGTAACAGAAAGACCATGGTCAGCCAAAAAGCACAGTAGGCCTTTGCTCCTTTTCATCTGTGGCTTTCTTTCTTTCTTTCTTTTTTTTTTTTTTTTTTTTTTTTTTTTTTGGTTTTTCAAGACAGGGTTTCTCTCTGTAGCTCTGGCTGTCCTGGAACTCACTCTGTAGACCAGGCTGGCCTCGAACTCAGAAATCCGCCTGTCTCTGCCTCCCAAGTGCTGGGATTAAAGGCGTGCGCCACCACCGCCCGGCCATCTGTGGCTTTCATGTTTAATTAAAACAACCTGGTATTTGTTATAAAAAATAGACCAGAAGCCATCCAGTAGACTCTACGGAAACCAGTCAGCTGAGTTATGGTTACTAAGTTCCCAGTTGCCTGACACGCAGCTAGAACACAGAGCACAGAGCAGATGGGATAGGCCCCCATCCTCAGTAGCTCACCAAGATGTGACTATGGGGTGGTAAAGTAATAAATGTAAGATATTAATTAATTAATAAGGAATGGAGGAAGTGGCTTGTAGTCTTTGCTACTTAGTAGGCAGAGACAGATGACTGCTAGATCAACGTTTTCCTGGGTTACAAGGTGCGTTCAAGGTTAGCTTGGGCAACAGTGAGGCTTTGGTCTCAAAAAGAAAAAAAAAAAGATATCAGTAAGGAACACTGTGATAAACAAAGAAAGTATAAATAAATAAGTTCACTGGCAGAGTGTTTGCTTAGAATCTGTGAGGTCACACACACACACACACACACACACACACACACACACACAAATCTCTGTAAGAAACTCTTGAACTTAAATTTATACTGCTCCCAGAGCTGCCATTTTCCCAAAACAGAGTTTAAATGACTGAAGTGAATCCTCCATCACCAGTGGAGATTTCAAGGACAGAGGAGCTGCATCTTCAATGCACTTAGACCTACCTTTGGGTCAAAGTTCACACTAAGAAGGCCGTTTATGGGACTGAATTTAACCAAAGGCTGATTCAGATTAAATTCACAGGTTTCGTCCACATTTCTTCTCCATTCGCTATAGATGTGGCTTTCAAATTGATCCAGCAAAGTGGTCATTTCAGCATACTTCTGACAGACTGCAGCCTCATCAGGACTGTCTGGAAATCTGCAGCAACAAGGTTTTTCTGCTTTTCTACATATGTCACAGAGTACAGCTTCTTTAACAATGGAGAACAGGATTATGCATTATAAAGATTAGAGGGGGGCAGGACAATGAAAGCCATATAGTGCTTTAAAATTGGATTTGCTCAAAGGCAATTTGTGGCCACCTCCTGTAGCCAGGTGGGACTTTCAGTGGATGGAAGGGGACATCAACCCACCTGTAAAACCTTAGACCCAAAATCTGCCCAGCCTACACGACGAACAGGGATAAAAATGAAGCAGAGATCGAAGGGGTGGCCAACTAACAACTGGCTCAATTTGAGTTTTCTCCCATGGTAGTGAGCCAACCTCTGACACTATTAATGCCACTCTGCAGGGCTTGTAGACAGGAACCTCGCATAACTGTCTTCTGAGAGGCTTCATCTGACAGTTGATGGAAACAGATGCAGAGACCTATAGCCAAACATCAGGCCAAGCATGGGGAGTCTTATGGAAGAGTGGGAGGAGGGATTGAGGAAGCCGAAGGGATCAAGGACTCCACAAGAAGACCTACAGAGTCAACTAACCTAGGCCCATGGTGGCTCGCAGAGACTGAACTCCCAACCAAAGAACACACATGGACTGGACCTAGGCCCCTCCCACATATGTAGCAGATGTGCAGCTTGGTCTTCATGTGGGTCCCCTAACAAGTGGAATGGAACTGTCTCTGACTCTGTTGCTTCCCTTTGGGTCCTGTTCCCCTAGCTGGCCTGCCTTGTCTGGCCTCAGTGGGAGAGGATGTGCCTAGTCCTGATGCATCTTAATGTGCCAAGGTGGGTTGGCACTCATGGAGGAGGACGACTCCCCTTCTTTGAGGTAAAAGGGAGGGGAGTTGAGGGACTGAGAGAAGGGGAACTGGGATCGGGATGTAAAGTGAATGAATAAATTAAAGAAAAAAAAAAGACAAAAAGTAGTTACAAATGGATAAATGGGATCCAAAGACCACAAAGACTTAAGACTTCATTTAAGTGTCAACAAGTTACCGGTTTCTAGCTGGAAGTTAAATAAGAGCACAGAGGACTGTGGGACAAAGCGGGAGAGCTTGATGAAGAGAAATAAAATAATTAAACTTTCCAGACAGTGAATGAAAAGGAGACATTAAAAGATAAAAGGAGCTGAAAATAGTATAAACAATATGAAGTTATGAGTCCCATAAAATATTCCATATGATAAAGCCTTCTCACCAGACCCAACCAAACTGGAGCCGGACAGTGAATCCTCGAGTGTTAGTACTGACACCCACCTCCCTGTGTGAAAGACAGTCCCTAACCCAGGTGTGGTAATACTTGGCTATGATCCTAGCATCTGTGAGCCAGAGGCAGTAGAATCAGGACTTGAGGTCATCCTTGGCTACCTAATGAATGCATTTGAGGACCGTCTGGGCTGCAGAGATCCCCTCTCCATACACAAACACCCATAAAACCATCACAATTCACCACAGAGTAAGGCTAACTACTCACAGATAATGGAGAGATGTAAAATTTGACCAGAACATTTGAAGGCGTTCAAGGAGCATTCTGGCCCACTTAATATTTCCAGATGTGAATGGCATATTCTTGTTGAGGATTTCATGCCCATGTTCAATCTATGTGTTGGCATTTCCGTGAAGAGGAAGAAAAGGGACACTTAGACAGGGTGCCTTCTAACCTTAAAAGCAGCTGCTTATCTTACTTTCCTAGTGGCATTAAACATGGTGATTAAGGTCCCAAAGCAAGTTCCCCATCTCTGTAAGAAAACTATTAACTAAAGGCATTCCATTGTCAGAGTAGCTCAGTGGTAGAGTTTTTCCTAGAGTTTTCCCCAGCAGTGAGAAGATCTCTGGTTCAATCCCTAGCAGTAAAAAACACTTAATGCCTATATATAATGACATTGATTTCTAATCCTTATGTATAATTTATCTAATAAATCTAACCTTTACCCACAATGAAAATGGCTCTAGTTGATGGCCATTACCACGACAGGGTGACATTGCGCAGTCCTTCCACCACTTACCTGCTTCATGTGTTCATCATAGAGTTGCTTACACGTATCTAACTCTGCAGTAAACATGTTCAACAATATGCTGTAATGTGGGCTGAAAATTTCCATGACGACTGGTTTCTCTAGAAAATTTCCAAATATGGTCAAAAGCTATTAAAAAAAAATTAAAGTAAAAGAAAGGTTAAGAACTTTGAGCTTTTAGTACAAGAATTTTCCCGGTAGAACTTTTTACACTTCTAGTGGTAAAGTCTAGGCTCTAAAATACATATGGTGTTATAAAAGACAAAATGTTTATGGGGGGGGGGCTCCTAAAAGTCTATATAAAGTAAACCAAATTCTAGATGAAATTTCTTTGCTTCCATGAAAATCAAGAGGATCAGAAATGACTACTGTCAAGAGCCAGTGTCTACCAGCCATGCTGACTCACTGCTACCAACACCCCCTGCTGGGTGTCAGGAATGTTTTCAACCTGGCTAGTATGTGTAAAAAGCAAGACTTATGTGTGTGTTATGTGAGTCTCCTCATCAATAATTATACCGAATATATCAATAAAAATGACTGTTCTATCCTTAGTTCACCTCTAAGTTCTAGTCACCCCTAACAGTCGCCTGGGGCAGTAATGAGTGCTGGTCTGAAAACACTACAGGTGGGCACCTCCTTTGACATGAAAGTTCTGGCTCAACCAAAGCCATTAGCTCATCAGGTTGTCTCAGAAAGAGCATGTGGCTGGCTGAACTAATGCAACTCAAGTTATAAGTGGGCAGAAACTTCTAGCAAGCATAGGAAGCACATGGAGAGGGTGTGGGACATAGAGATAACAGATATCAATTTGGTGATAGCACCAGCTTTGTGAAGGCCTATACTCTTTACTACTCACTAAAGACTCCCAGATTTCCCTGATCCTCACAGGTGTCAGCGATGTGCTAAGTTTACTGTCTGGTGTGAATTAGTTTATGTGTTTGCATGACGTGGCTTTCTTGGCAAGCTAAATCACATATGAATGTAATATTTTTATGCAATAGGAGTTGACACAGGGGCTGGGGAGATGGCTCAGAGGTTAAGAGCACTGACTGCTCTTTCAGAGGTCCTGAGTTCAAATCCCAGCAACCACATGGTGGCTGACAATCATCTGTGATGGGATCTGATGACCTCTTCTGGTGTGTTTGAAGACAACCACAGTGTACTTATATGCATAAAATAAATAAGTAAATCTTTAAAAAAAATAGTCCCCATAGCTGGATGGTGGTGGCACACACACATGCACACACACACATGCACACACATACACACACATACACACAAGCATACACACACATGTGCACACACATACACATATACACACACATGTACACACATACACACAAGCATACACACACATGTGCACACATGTGCACACA